>NC_059489.1:5000-305000 GCF_018139145.2 Gymnogyps californianus
GTGTGTGCTATTTTCTACTGCTGCTAAGTAAAATTTTAAAGGCAAAAAAATTCAAACAGAAAAAGAGAGACCACAGAAGCCCAAAGCACAGACCCACCAAAAACAAAGACCCACCAAAAAAAAAAAAAAAAAAAAAAGGAGACAGAGAGACAGACCCACCAAAAAAAAAAAAAAAGACAAAGACAGACCCACCAAAAAAAAAAAAAAAGGAGACAAAGACAAACAGACCATCAAACATGCAGACAAAAAAATAAATACACGGGAGACAAAAAGCAAAGAAATCTTTATTAAAGCTTTCTAAAAATCAAAGGAGTTTGGTATACCTTAGAACCCTAATAAGGAGTACTTTAACTACCATCATTAGCGCTCACAGCAATCAAGGTTGTTTGCCACATCCGTACGAGCGTTCCGTCGTTACTGCACGGCTTGATATCCTTCCTCTAATACTACTCGGACTTCATTTGTGCCCGCTAGAGCCTCGTTAACATCGGCGTGTTGTTTGGACATCGATTACGCCGCATAGTATTCCACATTTCTTTAAACCGCTCAAAGGCGATAAAAAGAAAACCTTTACGCAACTAATTTAGATCTACTTAGGAGCCGGTAACGCTCATCCTTTCCTTTAACCTGTCAACAGCTATGTTTACCTCTAGGTATTGACAACTCTCCTTCCGATGCCTAAGTCTCATTTAAATTACCCTTTACAAAATTTACTTTATTTTGTGGTCCCCGGTGAGAGCTATCAACAATTGTAAGATTTTTTTAAAATTTTTCCTTTCCGACAGCTACGTTGACCTACGGGCGTTAGAGACGCCCGCTTAGCTTTGCGCTTTCGGTTACTGCCGTGATTACGATTGGGATACGTTACTGCCTCTAATTTCCCTTTAAGCTGTTTTTATGTTTAAATTTGTCCATTACTGCCTCCAAGTAAGTTTTCTATTACTTACCTTTCAATTCCAGAATGTACTTGTACAACAATGATAAACAACACTTACTGCCTCATCGCTCTACTAATGACCATTACATTTATTCATTTTTTACTCATCTTTATAAATACAGCTAAACCCTAAAAATTCATTACTACCTTAATAGTAAGGCCAACTATTTAGCGCCTGCAATTCTCTACCTGCTACAGAGCACCTTTTCCGCATCTCTCGCTCCGGTTACGTACTCGTTCTATCGCTTTGCACGTATAAGTTTTCCTCTTTAAGGTGACGTCGTCTCTGCAATTTGTATTCCCGGGGGGAAAGCGAGCGAGCTCCGCTCCTCTCGGCGGGTTCAACTTTTGCATCTGAGCACAAAAAAAAACCATTGAGAAATATCATTACATCAGAAACTACAACACCCGTCAAAACAATTTACAATCCTACCAATGTAGGATACAGGTAGGCCCACCTGCTTCACAACACAGTCCTCCTCAATGTCAGCCATCTAGTCTGACTCACCCCACCCTTCGACCGCTAGATCCGCAACCCTCTTCCCGTGACGGTCCGCTAAACGTACCTCCCTCTGATGACAGGGAGGTGGCACATTCCAGGGGAGAGCTCCCGGGAACGGCGTTCCCGGGGCCTTGAAAAACCACCCCGCCTGCAAAAACCCTGGCCCGAACGCTACCCAAACATTGGCAACAAACATCACCTCAAGGAGCAGCCAGAACCGGGGGGAAAAAAAACACCCTGTCGGGGGGAAAACAAACAGAGTCCCCCGGCGGGGCTTTGTTTTGGTTTTTTCCTAAGTCTTTAAAAAAAAAAAAAAAAAATCACTTCCACATACAACCTGCAAAGAAAAATTAAAAACCACACCATCATACAAGGTTAGACACATGCAAAACACACCGCTCATTCAGCTACCACACAAGCCACCCCTCGCTCTCGGCTCATCCGTTCTGCCGCCTGCCTGCCACGACGGGCCGTCGCCCCGTGACCGATGCTCCTGGGGAACGCCGTTCCCGAGGGCCTCAAAAAAATGCCCTGCCTGCAAAAACCTCAGCCCGAGCCTGACCTCCGTCCAAACATTGGCGACGATCGTCGCCTTGCAGAGCGGCCGGGACCGGGGGAAAAAAAAACCCAGCCGGGGGAGAAAAAAAAAAAATCCCCCGGCTGGGGTTTTTTTTATTCTAATTTAAATAAAAAAATTTACGGTCTCAACATCAAATACAACCTAAAATAAAAAAATTCACACATACAAGGTTAGACCCATTCAGAAACTAACACTCATTCAACATCCGCTCATTCCACCCCTCGCTCAGAACATATCCGTTTGACCGCCCACCTGCCACAATGGCAGATCGCCCCAACTCTAGAGTCGTGCCTGGAACTGCCTCACCGTGTGCCTCAAAACATCGCCGCGCCGCACAATTCCAGAGCGTCGGCCTTCATAACCGGAAGCCAAGGAAGACTCTTCGCTACGTGCGCCGCTCCCGCTCCTTCTTTGCATCGAATCGTACCGTCCGGCAGAACTCGCTCGAGGATTCGCTCCGAGGATCCGAATCGCCCCGTGGCGCCTGCAAAACGCAACAGAAGGGACTCTACGGCCCGCTTGTCGATAGCTAGCGACCCCCAAAACCAGCCCACACAACCTCCACCGAAACAGGCCATGCTCATTGACAGTTAAGCATCCCACGCTTGGACCGTTCCACCCCAGCCAGAATCGCTACGCCCACAGGCAAAGCAGCTCCACCTCAAACACACACACACACACACACGCTACAAACATGAGCTAAGGATACAAGAACACCACGCAAGGTACGGTTAATGCCAGACCAAAAGACACGGCCCGACAGTATGCTCAACCGTGCCGAGGCCACGTGGCACGGACGCTCCGGCGTGGCCTGCCGCGGGGGAATGCCGCAGCTCTGGATGAAAGGCGGGCGATGAAACTGCAGTGACCGACAGAGACAAAGGGCTGGCAAAGACTTAAGACTAGGATGACACAGGGAAGAAACCCCTGGAAGAACTCTCAGGAAAGAGAGTCAGAGACGAGACCCGATGTCAAAGCCCGAGCGACAGCCGCAATAAAGACTGGCCAAATGCGCCTACGATGCTAAACCGGACCGGCGGCGCCACGCTTCTACATCACGCCGCGAGATGAGACGCGCTCGACTGGCGCTATGCCGATAACTCGAGCCCGAGGAGGCGTGACAGATAGCTACTGCGATCGCAGCAGGATGTGAGAATGCCTGAGGCTCCTCAGGCATGAAGGTTAAGACAAACATCACCGCATTAGATAAGGGACACGTGTGAACACACGCTAGACATACTGCACGACTCCACCTGCTCATCCCTGAGCTGCTTTGCCAATGCACGCATCTCGACACTTATCGCTCCCTCTACCTGCACGAGGCCGACTCCCCGCAAACTACCCTCCCGATGTTATGCCAATGTTTGGCCACACGTGGTCCCCGCCACCCGTGGATTTTTGCCCCGCTACTTAGCTTTCACGGTGCCACGGGTCACGGTCCGCCCTCGATGGCCATCCTCAATGGCAGCTGCATTGCCTAAATGCAAGGTTCCTTTAATCGCCTCCTGCCCCTCGGTCACCTGCCAAAACAAAACAAAGCCGATTAACACACACTTCATCTGTGAGACAGCAGCCCTCCGCAGATCCGCTCGCCTGCTCCGCTCCGATTCCAAAAACAACGCATCGCCGTCGAGGCGCTCCGTGGCGCTTGAAAATCCAGACCGTCGTACCGACCGATCCGCCCCAAAGCGACCGACTGCTCCGAGGCCGGTCGTGCCGCTCCTCAGACCTCGATGCCTCGACCGTTCCTAGAGCCTTGCCGCAAGGTGCCTGCAAAAAACAACAGGAATACCATTGCCGAGTTACCAGCTGACCTCACGCTACCTCGCAATCCAATTGCGATCCGCTCTGCTCCCGCTCACGTGCGCCAAAACCCCAAAGTCGCTTCAACCCTCTATGCTGGTTCAACAATGCCATACAATAGAGACAAACAGAGCCGCACAATGCACATGCAAATATAGCACCATACAATGCAACACACTTAGATCACAGTCAAGACAAAACACAATACAGAGCGCTGCAGCGCGAGACAAAACACAATAGAGGGTCGTACAATGCAAGACATTCTCAAATGGAAGTCAACACAAACAGAGCACTGCAACACAAGACAACGCACATTACAGGGCCGTACAAGGCAATACAAAACCAAATACAGAGCGATACAATGCAAGACGGTCTCAAACGGCGGTCGATACAAATACGAGCGCTGCAATGCAAAACCACAATACAGGCGTACAATGCAACACAAAACCAAATACAGAGCAAACAAGACTCAAACGGTCGATACAAATACGGAGCGCTGCAATGCAAACCCACAATACAGGGCCGTACAATGCAACACAAAACCAAATACAGAGCAAAAAAAAAAAAAAAAAAAAAAAAAAAAAAAAAAAAAAAAAAAAAAAAAAAAAAAAAAAAAAAAAAAAAAAAAAAAAAAAAAAAAAAAAAAACCACAATACAGGCGTACAATGCAACACAAAACCAAATACAGAGCGATACAATGCAAGACGGTCTCAAACGGCGGTCGATACAAATACGGAGCGCTGCAATGCGAAACCCACAATACAGGGCCGTACAATGCAACACAAAACCAAATACAGAGCGATACAATGCAAGACGGTCTCAAACGGCGGTCGATACAAATACGGAGCGCTGCAATGCAAACCCACAATACAGGGCCGTACAATGCAACACAAAACCAAATACAGAGCGATACAATGCAAGACGGTCTCAAACGGCGGTCGATACAAATACGGAGCGCTGCAATGCGAAACCCACAATACAGGGCCGTACAATGCAACACAAAACCAAATACAGAGCGATACAATGCAAGACGGTCTCAAACGGCGGTCGATACAAATACGGAGCGCTGCAATGCAAAACCCACAATACAGGGCCGTACAATGCAAACAAAAAAAAAAAAAAAAAAAAAAAAAAAAAAAAAAAAAAAAAAAAACAAAACCAAATACAGAGCGATACAATGCAAGACGTCTCAAACGGCGTCGATACAAATACGGAGCGCTGCAAGCAAACCACAATACAGGCCGTACAATGCAAACAAAACAAATACAGAGCGATACAATGCAAGACGGTCTCAAACGCGTCGATACAAATACGAGCGCTGCAACAAACCACAATACAGGCCGTACAATGCAAACAAAACCAAATACAGAGCGATACAATGCAAGACGGTCTCAAACGGCGGTCGATACAAATACGGAGCGCTGCAATGCGAAACCCACAATACAGGGCCGTACAATGCAAACAAAACCAAATACAGAGCGATACAATGCAATACAAAACCAAATACAGAGCGATACAATGCAAGACGGTCTCAAACGGCGGTCGATACAAATATGGAGCGCTGCAACGTGAGACAAGATGCTATACAGGGCCATACCATGCAAGACAGTCTCAAATGGCAGTACAATTTCAAATACAGAGCAATACAATACAAAACCGATACAGAGCCAAACAATGCGGTACAAATTCAAATACAGAGCAACACAACACAAGATGGTCCCAGACGGCAGTCGATACAAATACAGAGCGCTGCAATGAGACAAAACACGATACGGGGTTGTACAATGCAAGGCAGTCTCAGGTCTCAGCTGATACAAGTACAGAGCAATGCGATACAAAACCAAAGACGGAGCGATACAATGCAATACGACACAAAGCGCTGCAAAAGCGAGGCGGTCTCAGATGGCAGTCAAAACCGGTAGAGCGTTGCAATGCAATACAAACCCAGAACAACGGATGTGTGACAAGTCAGGCTTTAAGACCTAAGCCCGTAAGGACGCAGGGATGAAATGCTGTAGGGGATCTCCACAGAAACACAACTTTCAAAGAGCAGAGCTGTCGTTCCGGCCCGGATCGCCTCCGCAAAGGCGACCGTCCGGCAACATCCATGATGCAAAACGCCCTCGAGGCTCCCTTCACGAGACCCGAAGCGCTCGACAGGCCCTATGCCAAACCGACGAGGCATTAGAGACCCTACAGACGCCTACCGAGGTGCGTGACGAGTGCAGAGGCCGTGGGCCAGAACATAGAGACCTGCAAAAAGCACCGTATGAGACGGAACGCGCACGACGCAAATGACGCTAGGACACGGGCCGGAACGTTCGCATCCTGCGGAACGGACCCCGGGCCCGCTATCCGCCCCCAGACTTAACGGAGCCTAAATAGCCCTCTCTGCAACCCTGACATTAAACCTCCTTCTGGCCCCCCCCCACCCGCCGCTTTTGCCCCTTGACTTACCTTTCAGAGGACGGGATCCAGAATCCATCCTCATCAGGAGCACATCGTCTAACCGGGATGCTCCCGCATTCACCGGATTCCTCTTCATCACCCGCAACACAGAGCGCCGCCGGTCACCGACACGCCGGCCGGCGCCGACCTCTACCGCGACGACACCCTCCCCGCAAGTGCCACGCCGCTCCCAAAAAATCAGTTGTTGCGGCCAGCATCTCCCGTGGAAGCCGGAAAACCGGAGAGATAAAGCGCCCGTCGTAATCGGAAGCGATAACCCGCTCTGCGGTTCCCGCCCTGCCGCTCCTCTCTCCTCCGCCGACTCGCCTCAAATCCTCAGCCGTTTGAGGAAAGCCTTCACAGCACCGGCAAAACCAAAGACAAACGCTCGGCCGAGTTACCGTGAGCTCCTCGGAAATTTGAGCCGGAGCGGACCGCTTAACGAGTCTCTCGCCTTTTCTCCAACCGCTTGTGGCTGTGCAGCTTCGCCCCTCTGCAAAGGAGCACGGCCCCTGCCAAAAAAAAAGAGAAAAAAGTACATGCTGACATATCGCCCAAATCCTCCGCCCGCTCACGGCGCTTCCTCTCTCCCGCTCCTTTACCTCGGCCGCTCAGAGTCAGATTCTTCGGTCCTCTGTGCCGAGCCCGCCCGCCCTCTGTAAATCTGAAACAACAAAGTATGATTTTAGCTACGTCAATAATATGACACCACAAAGAAGCGCTACTTCAGCACACCGGTCATCGCTCACCTTGCCAAAGTCCGCTCCGGTGCGGATATCCCGCTTCATACATCGATTTGCATCTAGAAAAGCATAAACTGAAAAAGCATAAGCCAGTCAGAACCGCCGACAGTTGTGCCGATCCTCCGACATCGGACGCCGGCCCGCCTTCACCCGGCGCTCCGCTCGCCTCTTCCGTCGTCCTTCGGCACGCGGCTCGTCGCTCCGCATCGGAAAAACCCGAACAAACCGTGTAAAGCGAGTCACCCGGATGCTGACCGATAGCTTGGCGAGACAAAAGGTCCGTCTTCTTTTTGCGTGTGCCTTCTAACTACACCCGGGAAAAAAAAAAAAAAGGAAAAACCAAACCCCAGATATTGAGCCCCACATATACAAGCTAAGGCACATTCAAGATTCAACCCGCTCGACCGCCACGCAAACTGCCGCTCCCAGAAGGCCAGAGTCTGACCTCCGGCACCTGCAAAACACAATGAAAATAACTCTGTGGCAGCTGTCTACAGCTACTTGCCCAGAGATGAACCGTACGGTCTTTGTCAAAACAATTTGAGCAGATCAACATATTATCACAACAGCGTGCCTTGCTACACCGCATTGCTACACCCCTGGGCAGGGCAGCTCCGACCCCGACGCAGACCGACACCGCACACAGACGCCACAAATAACGTGACCGTGAGACACGAGACGACCGCGAGCGAGAAGACCGACTGCCGTAGGGAAGATGTGGCCGACAGAGAAGCCCTACGGTGCCACGATGGCGCAGATGCTTTATAGCGGCCTCGAGAAAGAGAGGCGACCGCTGCGGCCTGCGAGAGAAAGCTACCGTCAAAACCAGAATGATGGATGCGTAAGAAGCCAGGCTTTAAGACCTAAGACCGTTAAGAACATGGGAATGAAACCCCAGAAGACAACTCTGTACAAACAGAAGTCTCAAGAGCGGAGCCGCAAGCGCCACCTAGCTCGCCACCTCGAGAGATGACCGCTCAAAAACATCTACGGCGCGACGCATGCCAGACCGATCCACGCTTTAAGCTATAAGCGCGAGACAAGAAGGCTCGATGGGTGCGATGCCGATGAGGCGATGCGCTCGGGACTCTCGGGAAGACTACCGAGGTCCCTGCCGATCAAAGAGCTACAAAGATATTAAGACCCGATAAAGGTATGGTATAAGACACAGAAGACAGACTACACAAACAACACAGCAACACAGACACAGGCTGGAACTGCCCTGCCCACACTAGTCTCGTGCTGAAAAGTTCCTGGACGGCCCTCTCCCCTACGCTAACTTCAAAACCCCTCCCTGCAGTTCCCGGCCTCGTCCCCTCCCCGCAGGGCCCCCTCCCCATCGCTGCTCCCTCAACTTAGCTTTCAGAGGACCGGGGGTCTGAATCCATCCTCGACAAAAAAGACACATCGGCTAGCCGGCCTGTTCCTGCAGTTGCCAAGCTCTTCATCATCTGCAATAAAACCAAAAGACAAAACACTGCTGACAGTCAGCATTGCACTGGTCAACACCGACCTCTTCCACAACACCTCCCTCCTCAAAAGGGCCATAGCATTCCCCTTACCCTCATCGTAGCTTCTGGCTACGAAGATACTGAGACACACCAACGTACGATTGGGCTTGAGAAGTCACCGGCCCCGTGATCCTCCTTGCTACTACCCAGCTCACCTCAAATGCTCATCCAATTCCAATATAGACACTTTTTGCTATTCCACCTACCCCTGACTCCGCACCCCTGGGCAGAGCAGCTCCACGCCAAACACACACACACACACACACACTGACCGACGCTACGCAGAACGCTACAAACAATGCGATTCAAAGACGAGAGAAAACTCTCAGCAAGAAGAACAACTCCCAGACCGGAGATGCTGTCAGGCAAGGAGATCCGCAAGGCCGCAACGGTGAGGCAGGGAGGCTCTACGGCAACCCCAGAAAAAGAGTTGAACATGACGGCCCGTTACAAGAAGTTGCTGTCAAAACGAAGATGATGGATGCGCAAGCAGCCTGGCTTCAAGACCTAAGAATGTGAGGACACAGGGAAGAAGCCCCGGTCCATGAAAATGGATGGCTAGAGAACAGAGCTGCTGACACAGCCTAGAACAAGAGAGCAAAAGAGGACCAACCGGAAGCTGCCAAGAAACAAGACCGATCCACACTTTACATTTGTTACGCAAGAAAAGCGGCGCCTGATTGGCACTATGCCGATGAGTACGGGCATTCGAGACCCTAAGGATGGCACCCGAGGCGCATGCCGTGCTCCTTGAGCGAGAAGAGGACATCAAGACCTGAGGAAGGTCTAAGACACAGAAGACAGACTACACAAACAACACAGCAACACAGACACAGGCTGGAACTGCCCTGCCCGGCACACGCTAGCATCGTACCGAGAAGTAACCTGCTTCCTTTAGCTGCCCAAAAGGAACTGTTCCTGGACAGCCCTCTCCCCTACGCTAACTTCAAAACCCCTCCCTGCAGTTCCCGACCTCGCCCCTCCCCGCGGGGCCCGCTCCCCATCCCTGCTCCCTCAACTTAGCTGTCAGAGGGCCGGGGGTCTGAATCCATCCTCGACAAAAAAGCCACACCCGTATCAGCTAACTGGGAGGTTCCTACAGTCACCATGTTCCTCTTCTTCATCTGCAATAAAAAACCAAATAGTGCCAGCAGTAAGCATCACATCGATCAATGCCAGCCTCTACCACAACACCCCCCTTCTCGAATGCGCCGTGGCATTCTGCTCACCTGCTCGTTCCAGAGTCGTACGCTGCAGCCATCATCGCTTGTGGCACCTAAGAGACCGAGAAAAAAAAGCGTTACTGTTGCGCTTGGGAGAAGTCACCGGCCCCGCGCTCCTCCTCACTCCTACCCCAGCTCACCTCAACTGCACGTCCAATTCCAAAGGCAGCCCGCACGGTGCCTGAAAAACCAGAGAGAAACGTGTAACTGAGCTGCCATACAGTAGTGTGCTACTAGACACCAACCCGGCCCACAACCGCCTCACCTTCTCAGACCGGTCACCGGCACACGGCTTCGCCCCTCTGAGGCTGCGTACGGCACCTGAAAAAAAGAAAAAAAGAAAGATGCACATGCTGAGATACTGCCTGAAACCACAGCCTGGCCGCAGCGATTCCTCTTACCCTCTCCTATACCTGGGCCGCTCGCCCGCCTGGCCTCCGTCGCTTTGGGCTGGCACGTTGACGCTCAGGTACCACCTGTGAAACACAAACAAATGATGCTTACAACTTCACCAACACTATGACACCTGAAAAATAACCGCTACTTCAGCCCACTAGACATTGCTCACCTTGCCCGAGTCAGCTCCGGTGCCGATATCCTGCTTTGTTCATCGCTTCGCACCTTCCAAAAAAAAAAAAAAAACAAACCCCCCCCCCACACACACAACAACAGACCACGCACCATAATGTAGTCATATAGCCACCAGTCCCACCTTCCCTCCAACACCACACGCCGACCTACCTTCTCACGGCGCTCAACTCTCCTCCGTTGCTCTTTGGTGCGTCTCTTGTCCCTCTGCATCTGAAAAAAAAAAAAAATTATTAAACAAGTCACCCAGATGCCGATCAGTAGCTTAACCATTCCAGAGGTCTTGTTTCTATTTAGGAATACCATCTAGAGTCCAGCTACAGCTTGCCATTAAAAAAAAAAAAAAAAAAAAAAAAAAAAAAAAATCAAAAAAACAGACCAAACTTTAAGCCCCACACATACCAGCCTTCACACCTTTGAGATTCAATCTGCTTCCCTACCGCTGAACAGCCCCTCCCAGAAGGCTCCAATCGTCTCCATAAAACACTACTGAAATGACCGTTCGCACAGCCTGCCGCAGCTACTCCATCCGAGATGACTGTACAACCGTCGCCTAAATGGTCGAGGCATATCAACATATTAACCGTAGACTCTTTTCGCTATTCCACCTACCCCTGACTCCACACCCCTGGGCAGGGCAGCTCCGCGCCAAACACGCACGGACCGACACTACGCAGAACGCTACAAACAATGCGATTCAAAGACGAGAGAAAACTCTCGGCGAGAAGAATGACTCCCAGACAGGAGACTCTGTCGGGCAGGAAGACCTACAGGGGCGCAACAGCGAGGCGAGGAGACTCTACGGCAGCCCCAGAAAAAGAGTTGAACATAACGGCCCGTTAAAAGAAGTTACTGGCAAAACAGAGATGACAGATGCGCGAGCAGCCTGGCTTCAAGACCTAAGAACGTGAGGACGCAGAGAAGTCGTCCCGGTCCGTGACAAGGGATGGCTAGAGAACAGAGCTGCTGACACAGCCCGGAACGCCGCCGCAAAGAGGGGACCGACCGGAAGCTTCCAAAGACGATCCGCGCTTTAAGTTCACAACGCAAGAAAAGCAACACCCGATTGGCACTATGCCGATGAGTACGGGCATTCGAGACCCTAAGGATGGCACCCGAGGCGCATGCTGCGCTCCTTGAGCGCAAAAAGCGATGACGACATCGAGATCTGAGGAAGGTCTCAGACACAGAAGACATACTACACAAACACAACAACAGACACAGGCTGGAACTGCCCTGCCCGGCACACGCTAGCATCGTACCAAGAAGTAACTTGCTTCCTTTAGCTGCCCAAAAGGAACTGTTCCTGGACAGCCCTCTCCCCTACGCTAACTTCAAAACCCCTCCCTGCAGTTCCCAACCTCGTCCCCTCCCCACGGGGCCCGCTCCCCATCCCTGCTCCCTCAACTTAGCTGTCAGAGGGCCGGGGGTCTGAATCCATCCTCGACAAAAGCCACATCAGCAAACCAACATATTCCTCCAGTTGCCAGGCTCCTCTTCATCACCTGCCAAAAAAAAACCCCACCAGTGCCAGCAGTAAGCATCCTGTCAGTCGACACAGACCTCTTCCACAACACCCTCCTCCTCAAAAGCAACGTGGCCTTCCGCTCACCTGCTCCGCAGGAATTCCAGTCTCAGACGCTGCGGCCGTCATCGCTTGTGGCACCTAAGACACCAAAAGACAGAAAGCTACCGTTGCGCTTGTGAGAAGTCACCGGCCCCGTGCTCCTCCTCGCCGCTACCCCAGCTCACCTCAAATGCTCATCCAATTCCAAAGGCAGCCGCAGGGCACCTGCAAAACCAAAGAGAAATGCTTAACCGAGTGGCCATGTAACACTTCGCTATTAGACACCGACCCGGCCGACAACAGCCTCACCTTCTCAGACCGCTCGTCGGCATGCGGCTTTGCCCCTCCGAGCCTCCTTGCGGCATCTGAAAAACACCAAAGCAAAAGGCACATGCTGAGATACTGCACGAAACCACGGCCTGACCGCACCGATTCCCATCTCCCGCTCCTTTACCTCGGCCGCTCGCCGGCCCTGCCTCTGCTGTTTACAGGTTGCCACGTCGAGGCTCGGGTACCACCTATAAGAGACAGACAACAAGGGATGCTTCTAACTTCACCAACACTACGACACCCGAAAAATAACTGCTCCTTCAGCCCACTAGACAGGGCTCACCTTGCCCGAGTCAGCTCCGGTGCCTATGTCCTGCTTCCCGCCTTCAAAATAAAAAACTCAAAACCTGTAAGCTAGTCATCTAGCCACCGGTCGCATCTTCCCTCCAACGACACTCACCGACCCACCTTCTCACGTCGCTCCGCTCGCCTCTTCCGTCGCTCTCTGGTGCGTATCTTGTCCCTCTGCATCTGAAAACAATTATTATTAAACAAGTCACCTGGATGCTGAATGATAGCTTAACCATTCCAGAGGTCTTGATGCCATTTAGGAATACCATCTGGCATCCAACAGCAGCCTGCCAATAAAAAAAAAAATCTGGTCATGCCCCGGGTCTCTGCATAGCGCTACAGATATACTCTCCTCGCCTGCTGCCTATCTGGCTCTTTGCTCTGAAATGGACTGTACGCTCTTTGCCTACAAAGTCTAGGCTTATCAACATGTTAGCCTTAGAATCTTGTTGTTACTCTTGTGCTGGCTACCACCGCTATGCCCGCAGGCAGAGCGGCTCCAACCCAGACACAAACGTGCAGAGACCAACGCTGCACACAAACAAGACAAATGGCACGACCCAGACACATAAAAAAAGCTCTCAAAGCATGACTCTGGGACAAGAGACATCATCGGGTGAGAAGACCAAGGGGCCCATGAGGAAGACTCTATGGCGGCCCGAGAAGAGTCGAGCACTGTGGCCCGTGACAAACAGATATGGCTGCAACGGGATGAGGCATGTGCAGGGAGCCTAAGAATGTAGGGATGACCCTAAGAACGTAGGGATGCAGGGAAGAAGTCCCAGAAAAGGTATCCGCGAAAACGGACCGCTCAAGATCAGAGATGCTGACGCAGCCCGGAACGATGCCGCAAAGAGAGGACCGACCGGAAACTTCTCAGAAGCAAGACCTAGCCACGCTTTAAGCTTGTAACGCAAGAAAAGAAGCACCCGATTGGCACTATGCCGATGAGTACGGGCATTCGAGACCCTAGGGATGGCACCCGAGGCGCATGCTGTGCTCCTCGAGTGCAAAGAGCAACGAGGACATCGAGACCCAAGAAAGGTCTAAGACACAGAAGACAGACTACACAAACACACCAAGACAGACACAGGCTGGAACTGCCCTGCCCGGCACACGCTAGCATCGTACCGAGAAGTAACCTGCTTCCTTTAGCTGCCCAAAAGGGACTGTTCCTGGACAGCCCTCTCCCCTACGCTAACTTCAAAACCCCTCCCTGCAGTTCCCGACCTCGTCCCCTCCCCCGGGGCCCGCTCCCCATCCCTGCTCCCTCAACTTAGCTTTCAGAGGGCCGGGGGTCTGAATCCATCCTCGACAAAAAAAGCCACACCCATATCAGCTAACTGTGAGGTTCCTACAGTCACCATGTTCCTCTTTGTCATCTGCAATAAAAAACCAAATAGTGCCAGCAGTAAGCATCACATCGATCAATGCCAACCTCTACCACAACACCCCCCTCCTCAAATGTGCCGCGGCATTCCGCTCACCTGCTCGTTCCAGAGTCGTACGCTGCGGCCGTCATCGCTTGTGGCACCTAAGATACCGAGAAAAAAAGAGTTACTGTTGCGCTTGGGAGAAGTCACCGGCCCCGCGCTCCTCCTCGCTGCTACCCCAGCTCACCACAACTGCACATCCAATTCCAAAGGCAGCCCGCACAGTGCCTGAAAAACCAAAAGGTAAATGCTTAACCAAGCTGCCATATAATACTTTGCTATTAGACGCTGACCCGGCCCGCAACCGCCTCACCTTCTCAGACCGGTCACCGGCATGCGGCTTCGCCCCTCTGAGGCTGCATGCGGCACCTGGAAAAAAAAAAAAAAAAAAGAAGAAAAATGCACATGCTGAGATACTGCCTGAAACCACAGCCTGCCCACAGCAATTCCTGTCACCCGCTCCTTTACCTGGGCCGCTCCCCCACCTGGCCTCCATCGCTTTGGGCTGCCATGTTGAGGCTCGGGTACCACCTGTAAAACACAAACAAACGATGCTTACCACTCCACTGACACCACAACACCTGAAAAATAACTGCTACTTCAGCCCACTAGTCATCGCTCACCTTGCCCGAGTCGGCTCCGGTGCCGATATCCTGCTTTGCTCATCGCTTCGCACCTTCAAAAAAAAAAAAAAACACCCAAAAAAACCACAACAGACCATACACCATAATGTAGTCATATAGCCACCAGTCCTATCTTCCCTCCAACATCACACGCCGACCTACCTTCTTATGGCGCTTGACTCTCCTCCTCCGTCGCTCTTTGGTATGTATCTTGTCCCTCTGCATCTGAAAAAAAATTATTAAACAAGTCACCCAGATGCTGATCGGTAGCTTAACAATTCCAGAGCTCTTGCTTCTATTGAGGAATACCATCTAGAGACCAGCTACAGCTTGCCATTAAAAAAAAATAGACCAAACTTTAAGGCCCACGCATACAAGCCTTCACACCTTTGAGATTCAATCTGCTTCGCTGCCGCTGAACAGCCCCTCCCAGAAGGCTCCGATCATCTCCCTAAAATGCTAAGACTGTCCACACAGTCTGCCGACAGCTACGCGATCCGAGATGACCGTACAGCCGTTGCCTAAACGGTCTAGGCATATCAACATATTAACCATAGACTCTTTTTGCTATTCCACCTACCCCTGACTCTACACCCCTGAGCAGAGCAGCTCCGAGCCAAACACACACGCCGAGACCAACGCTGTGCAGAATGCTACAAACAATGCGATTCAAAGAGGAGAGAAAACTCTCAGCGAGAAGAATGACTCCCAGACAGGAGACTCTGTCGGGCAAGAAGACCTACAGGGCGCAACAGTGAGGCGAAGAGACTCTATGGCAGCCCCAGAAAAAGAGTTGAACCAGAGATGACGGATGCGCAAGCGGCCTGCCTTCAAGACCTAAGAACATAAGGATGCAGAGAAGAAGAAGTCCCAGTCCGTGGCAATGGATGGCTAGAGAACAGAGCTGCTGACGCAGCCTGGAACGACGCCACAAAAAAAGGACTGACCGGAAACTTCCGGGACAAGGCCGATCTGCGCTTTAGGCTTGTAACGCAAGAAAAGAAGCGCCCGATTGGCACTATGCCGATGAGTATGGGCATTCGAGACCCTAGGGATGGCACCCGAGGCGCATGCCGTGCTCCTCGAGCGCAAAAAGCGACGAGGCCATCGAGACCCGAGGTCTGAGACACAGAAGACAGACTACACAAACAACACAACAACACAGGCACGGGCTGGAACTGCCCTGCCCGGCACACGCTAGTCTTGTGCTGAAAAGTAACCCGCCCAAAAGGGACTGTTCCTGGACAGCCTTCTCCCCTACGCTAACTTCAAAACCCCTCCCTGCAGTTCCCGACCTCGTCCCCTCCCCCCGGGGCCCGCTCCCCATCCCTGCTCCCTCAACTTAGCTGTCAGAGGGCCAGGGGTCTGAATCCATCCTCAGCAAAAACCACATCAGCAAACCAGGATATTCCTGCAGTTGCCAGGTTCCTCTTCGTCACCTGCACAAAAACAGTGCCAGCAGTAAGCATCGTGTCGGTCGACACAGACCTCTTCCACAACGCCCTCCTCCTCAAAAGCAACGTGGCCTTCCGCTCACCCGCTTCGCATGAATTCCAGCGTCGAACGCTGCGGCCGCCATCGCTTGTGGCGCCTAAGATACCAAAAGACAGAAAGCTACCGTTGCGCTTGCGTCGGCATGCGGCTTCGCCCCTCCTAGCCTGCTTGCGGCACCTGGAAAAAAAAAAAAAAAAAAAAGAAGAAAAATGCACGTCCTGAGATACTGCCCGAAACCGCAGCCTGCCCATACCGATTCCCGTCTCCCGCTCCTTTACCTCGACCGCTCGCCTGCCCCACCTCTGCCGTTTACAGGTCGCCACGTTCAGGCTCGTGTACCGCCTATAAGGCGCACACAACAAGGGATGCTTACAACTTCACCGACACTACAACACCTGAAAAAACTAACTGCTACTTCAGCCCGCTAGTCATGGCTCATCTTGCCCGAGTCAGCTCTGGTGCCGACATCCTGCTTCACGCCTACAAAATGAAAAACCCCAAACCTATAAGCTAGTCATCTGGCCACCGGTCGCATCTTCCCTCCGATACCACGCGCCGACCCGCCTTCTCACGGCGCTCTGCTCGCGTCTCCTCCGCCGCCCTTTGGCACGCGGCTCGTCCCTCTGCGTCCGCAAAAGCGATATCGAACAAGTCACCCGGATGCAGAGCGATAGCTTAACAGTTCCAGAGGTCTTGTTTCCATTTAGGGATACCATCTAGATTCTCACTACAGCCTGCCATTAAAAAAAAATCTGGTCATCCCCCATGTGTCTGCATAGCGCTACAGAAATAACTCCCCTTGCCTGCTGCGTATATGGCTCCTTGCTCTGAAACGGACCGTACACCCTTTGCCTGCAAAGTCTAAGCTTATCAACATGTTAGCCTTAGAATCTTATTGTTATTCTTTTGCTGACTATCACTGCTATGCCCCCAGGCAGAGCAGCTCCAACCCAGACACAAGCATGCACAGACCAACACTGCACACAAACAAGACAAATGGCATGACCCAGAGACATAAAAAAGCTCTGAGAATGACTCTTGGACCAGAGACATAGTTGGGCAAGAAGACCTAGGGGGCCACGAGGAAGAATCTATGGCAGCCCGAGAAGAGTCAAATGCTGTGGCCCATGGCAAAAAGATATGGCCGCAACTGGGATGAAGCATGCGCAAGAAGCCTTGCTTAAAGACCTATGCACTTAGGGATGCAGGGAAGAAGTCCCAGAAAAGGTGTCCGTGAAAACCGACTCCTGAAGATCAGAGATGCTGATGCAGCCTGGAACGATGCCACAAAAGCAGACCGATGGGAAACTTCCAAGATGCAAGACCTATCCACGCTTTAAGCTTGTAACGCAAGAAAAGAAGCGCCCGATTGACGCTATGCCGATGAGTACGGGCATTTGAGACCCTAGGGATGGCACCCGAGGCGCATGCCGTGCTCCTTGAGTGCAGAGAGCAATGATGACATCGAGACGTAAGAAAGATCTAAGACGCAGAAGACAGACTACACAAACAACACAACAACACAGGCACGGGCTGGAACTGCCCTACCTGGCACACGCTAGTCTTGTGCTGAAAAGTAACCCGCCCAAAAGGGACTGTTCCTGGACAGCCCTCTCCCCTACGCTAACTTCAAAACCCCTCCCTGCAGTTCCCGACCTCGTCCCCTCCCCCCGGGGCCCGCTCCCCATCCCTGCTCCCTCAACTTAGCTGTCAGAGGGCCAGGGGTCTGAATCCATCCTCAGCAAAAACCACATCAGCGAACCAGGATATTCCTGCAGTTGCCAGGTTCCTCTTCGTCACCTGCAAAAACAAAAACCAAAACCAAAAACAAAACAGTGCCAGCAGTAAGCATCGTGTCAGTCGACACAGACCTCTTCCACAACACCCTCCTCCTCAAAAGCAACATGGCCTTCCGCTCGCCTGCTCTGCAGGAATTCCAGGTCGGACGCTGCGGCCGTCATCCCTTGTGGCACCTAATATACCAAAAGACAGAAAGCTACCGTTGCGCTTGTGAGAAGTCACCGGCCCCGTGCTCTTCCACGCCGCTACCCCAGCTCACCTCAAATGCTCATCCAATTCCAAAGGCTGCCAGCAGGGCACCTGCGAGACCAAAGAGAAATGCTTAACCGAGTGGCCATATAACACTTTGCTATTAGACACTGACCCGGCCAAAAACAGCCTCACCTTCTCAGACCGCTCGTCGGCATGCCGCTTTGCCCCTCTGAGCCTGCTTGCGGCACCTGAAAAAAACCAAAGCAAAAGACACATGCTGAGATACTGCCCAAAACCACGGCCTGACCGCACCGATTCCCATCTCCCGCTCCTTTACCTTGGCCGCTCATCGGCCCTGCCTCTGCCGTTTACAGGTCGCCACGTTGAGGCTCGGGTACCACGTGTAAAAGACAAACAACAAGGGATGCTTCTAACTTCACCAATGCTACGACACCTGAAAAATAACTGCTACTTCGGCCCACTAGACATGGCTCACCTGGCCCGAGTCAGCTCCGGTGCCGATATCCTGCTTTGTTCATTGCTTCGCACCTTCAAAAAAAAAAAAAACACACACCCAACCCAAACCTATAAGCTAGTCATCTAGTCACCGGTCACATCTTCCCTCCAACACCATGCGCCAACCCACCTTCTTACAGCGCTCCGCTCGCCCCTCCTCCGTTGCGTGGCTTGTCCCGCTGCATCTGCAAAAACAATATCGAACATGTCACCCGGATGCTGATCAACAGCTTAACCGTTCCGGAGGTCTTGTTTCCATTTAGGAATACCATCTAGATTCCAACAACAGCCTGCCATTAAAAAAAAAAAAACAAAACCCAAAACCAACATTAAGCCCTACACATACAAGCCTTAACACCTTTGCGATTCAATCTGTTCAACTACCACTCGAGCAGCCTCTGCCAGCTAGTTCCGGTCATCCCCTTGGCATCCTCACCTGCTGCTGAGGGCTACTTGCTCTGAGGTGGACTGTACGGTCTGTAACTAAACAGTCTAGGCATATCTACATTAACTATAGGCTCTTATTGCTATCCTTCCTCTGACTAACACTGCCATGCCCCCGGGTAGAGCAGCTCCAACCCAGACACGGTGGAGACTGACACCGCACACAAACAAGCCAAATGACTTGACCCAGAGACATAATAAGACTCTCAACAGCAACAATTACTCCCAGAGGGAAGAGGCCTTTAGGCGAGAAGACCTAAGGGGCCGTGAGGAAGAAGCTACGGCAGCCCCACAACTCAAAAGCTATGGCCCGTAACAAAAAAGATATGGCCGCAACTGCAGCGATGGATGTGCGAGAAGCCGGGCTCTAAGACTTAAGACCAAAGGGATGCAGAGAAGTAGTCCCGGAAAAGGGCTCCATGAAAACAGGCCGCTCGACAGCGGATATGCCGACACACCCCGGATCGCTGCTGCGAGAGAAGACCGTCCGCAAACTTCTCACACGCAACACACATCTGTGCGATGAGTCTGTAACACGAGAAAGGAAGCGCTCGGTTATCAGCCTTATGCTGATGAGTGGAGGCACACGAGACCCTCGGTACAGCTACCGATGTGCTCGCCTAACACAAAAACAACCATGGGAACATCAAGACCTGAATAACATATAGTATAGTACACAGAAAACAAGCAACACAAACTACCTCCTCACGTACGAAGTCCCTAAGGGAATAACAGTGGCAGTCGGCCGATGGAAGAACCACGATGGCGTGACACGGTGACTCAAAAATCTAAAATGGACACCTTACGACTACAGAAACTGGTGCTAAAAACCCAATAGGTAAACAAGAACAAGAGAACATAACTGCCATGATTGATGCTAGAGCAAACCTCAGTGGACGCTTAAGGAAAAAGGCAAAACTGGAATAATAGGAAAAGCTTGCGTGCCCGTGACTGCGATAAAAGACAGACCCCTGGCTGTAGATTGTTACGAGCACAAATAATACGCATCCTCTTGTCCAAGAAATTCCAGGGAAGACACCGACACAAACCTGCGCTGGAAGTAAGGGCCGAGTCAACGTAAGTAAGAATGACTGTGACATCCAGACGGACGGTGAAGGGATGGATGCAAAAATTAAGTCAGAGAATGAAGTAAGTAAAAGGCACAGAGAAGCGGAGACCTCAGAGTTCTGGAGGGTATATTTTAATGTACTTAATGCTTTACAAGATGAGACTCGTCTGACGTTCTGCCCCGCATATTGCAACACAGAGGCCCGGATGGTTTATGCTGTGTCTCTCGTGACTCTGTCGTGCCCCCGTCAGCTGCGGGGAGACTAAAACAGAACAGACCTCATTGACATCCAAATCCAACTGCAAAAACCAGTCTGAGAAAGGCTGACGAACCCTCCTCCCTTTCCCAACCATCCCCCAGTCCCAAAACTTGCAAAACCCATTCTCTTCTCCTGAACTGTCCGGGAAGGAACCCCACTGCTTCCTGACAGCTCCTGCCCTGTATTTGCATCCCGTGAACTCCCTGTGTTGGCTGCTCCTCGGGAGCTGCTCTTCTGAGCCGTGCCCTGCATTCTGCAGGCACCTCTCGTCTTCCGTCTTCCCACAGGCTCTGGACTCTGCTACAGTTCCACAAAATAAGTGAACTCCTGATGCTTATAATCTACGAGGGGCCTGCCGCAAGCTGCAAAGGTTCTAGGGACAACACGGTTCTCTGTGGGCGATCGGGAAAGGCGATGAGCCGTCCCATACCCTGAAAGACACTATGCCTTATGTCCCTGCCGCTTTCTTGAGAAATGTTAGAACTCCATACGCAGATGCAGACAAGATGATCACCCTAACCTCTGCCAGATAATCTCACCATCGGTCCTGTTGAGAGACAATATCAGCAACTTACACAGCATACAGCAAAACTGGTTAAAAAAGACAAGGTTCCATCTTCCGTAGAGTCAGGAATTCCAGGAAAACGGCAAGGCACCTAGAATAAAAAAAAAAAAAATGCGTACTATTAAACTATCTTGCCACCCCTGAACACTCAATACAAAATTACTGACCTGAAACAAAAAAAAGCTGCATACGAGTATACTTTCCACTGTATACGCTGCTTCACCTTGGGTGGTCCTGAAGCTCTTACCTCAGACACCTCTGCTTCCCTAAATGTCAAAACACACCTGCCCAAACAGCTTAGCCAGCTCAAAAGCTGTAGCCGACTGAAGGAACAGCAGAGCACTGACACCAAAGAAACCCCAGAGCAGAATGAGCTCCCTGAGAGGAGGGGCTGTGGCTCATATACCCCGTGCCCTGCCCACCACCCTTCCCACAGTCACCTGGGAAAAGGGAGGGGTGAACCACCAGAAGGCATAAAGGTGGCCGGAGGAGCAGCAGGGAGTTTTCTCATCTGCCTTAAGTTTACAGCATGTAAAGCACTGAACAGAGAAAAAGCGACCCTTACTGAAAATGACAATACCTGCTCTTTTACTACAACTACGTCTATCGTATCAACAATGTGACCGGGTAAGCATTTAAACTTAATTTTCCTGGGGTGTAGATAGAAAAAGATAGATGTCCTACTAAGCTACGTAGGAAAGTAGTTCATGAAATGCAGTAACAATATTATTATTATCAAACGTCACGTGCTTTAGGTTCCTATTAAAAAACCAAAATGCTATGGGGTGACACTTCATTTCTAGCAAGACCACGCGTGCTGCCTAACTGCTACCAGAACTATGTTCTGGGTAGGACCGAATGACAAAGCAGAATTAGGTCACGTAAGAATCCCTTCCCAAAAATATATCCGGTTGCAAAGCAAATTATTTATGGTAAATCGCCAAAGATTCAGAGTCACCTCGACGGTCTCTCCGACTGACTCCCTTAAGAGAGCTAGATGAGCCCCAAAGGACAGAAAACACCAAAAAAACCATGGAAAAACTAGAAATGTATCAGACACTGTATGCAGCATCCTAATTGACACCTAAAGAGCTAGAACAAAAATGAGTTGCAAAACACAACAAAAAACACCACGGGAGATGTGTTGATAAAAATAGATGAAGGCTATTGTCCTCTCGGAAAAACTCAAGAGGACATCTGAGTCGACGATAGACATCTTTGGGATACCAGATACTAAATAGAAGTGCACTATAAGACGGAAAACAAAAAGACTGCTCCGGAGCACATAGATGGCTTTGGAAAAGGTTCTGACAGAATAAGAGGCATCGTCACAGGGATTAGAGAGATCCCGAAGGGGCCAGAGAGACCAAAGAAGTCTCGGGGATGCAGTGAGCTCAAAAGGGAATTGAACAAAGTACAGGTGTCCTCAGGGGACCGGGGACCAAATGGAGGTGTACCAAAGAGACAAGAGGACAGAAAGACGACTGGGGTAACAGATGCAGACTCAGGAAGGTTCTGAGGGGAAGAGAGGGGTGCAAAGTGCCCTCCTGAGCTAAAACATAGGGGATGTTTCACGAGAGCTCGGCAAAGGGAGCGGAGCGCTCCCGAGGGGGCCTGAGAGACCAAAGAAGCCTCAGAGCTAACGATGAGGAACTCTGAAAGGGATTTCAACAAAGTACAGATGTCATTGGGGGCCAGGGGCTGAACGAAGGCATCCTAAATGGCAAAAAGTAAGATAAGAGCGCTCTGAAGAGCACAACACCCACCCACCCACCCCCCAACCCACAAAGCGAGCTAAAGTGCTACGCAAGACTGCCGTGGAGTACAAGAAAGGACTCGGAAGACATTGTTATAGACAGTAGCGGAATTAGGAGGGGGCAGGGTAAGAAAAGAAGTCCTGGAGACACAGTGAGGGCCTCAAGTCTCAGGAGGGCATCTAGCCAAACTACAGACAACTCAGTGAGAAAGGAACCAAACGGAGACACCCTCGATGGCAGAGACAAAGATAAAGGAGCGCTGTATAGCAAAGACGGACGGGAGGCTCTGATGGAACAAGAGAGATGGAAAGAGAGATAAAGTGCTACAAGGTGCTGTGGAGAATGAGGAAGGTCTCGGGAGGCATCGCGACTGTGAGGAGAGGGGTGTTGAGGGGGGCTGACGGGCAAAAGAAGGCTTGGGGACGACAAGGAGGAACTCGGGTGATCATCTGAGCAGAGTACAGATGGTCTCGGGTGGCCGGGGACTGAACACGGGAATCCTAGATAGCATAGAGGAACAACTGAGTGTTCTGTGGCTCAAAGATGGCCCCACCTAAAGTGCTACAAGATGGATGTGGAGCATGAGGAAGATCTCGGGAGGCATCGTGACTGGGAGAAAAAGTGTCCCGAGGGAGCCAGAGAGACAGAAAAAGGACTGGGGACACAACAATTAAATCCAGAGGGGATCTGAACCGGGTAAACATGTCATCAGAGGGCCAGGGAATGAATAGAGGCACGGCTAGAGGGAAGAGAGGACGGAAGGACTGGGCTGGGTCACAGATATGGACTCGGGAAGTCCTCTGAGGGAACGAGAGGGGTGCGAGGTTCGCTACAAAGCTAAAAGTGTGCTAAGGGCAACCTCGAAGGCATCGATAGGCATCGTGACACCATTAGAGGGGTCCCGATTGGGCCAAAGACGCCAAAGGCGGCTCAGGGACACAAGGAGGAAGTCTGGAAGGGATTTGGACAGAGTATCCTTGGGAGGCCGGGGACCAAATGGAGGCACCCTAGATGGCAGAGGGGACGATAAGAGTGCTCTGGGGCACACACAAGCCCACAGATGGGTTTCTGAGGGAACGCGAGAGGATCAAAGTCCGCTACGGAGCTAAAACGGGGCTGTGGTACACAAAGGCGGCGTCTGAGGAGGCACGGCGACCGGGAGCAGAGGGGTCGTGAAAGGCTCGGAGGGATAAGAGAGATTGAAAGGGAGGCAAAGTGCTACCAAAGTGCTGTGGAGCGCAAGGAAGATCTCGGGAGGCATCCTAGCTGGCATAGAGAAGAAAAAGAATGCTCTTATTTGGGAACAGAGATCTTGGGAGAGGCACGACTGCAACAAAACGAGTCCAGAGGGGGCTTACCGAGCTGAAAGTGTGCGGCAGGGAACATCAAAGACCTCGGGAGGTGTTGTGACAGTAGCAGAGGGGTTCTGAGAGGGACAGACAAAAGAAGGCTCGAGAACGTGATGAAAAAGCCGAGGGGGGATTTGAACAGACTACAGGTATCCTCAGGGGACCAGGGACTGAACAGAGGGCTGTGGGGCATGAGGACGGCCTAAGGAGGCGTGATGATGGGAGAAGAAGGGTGCTCAGAGTGAAAGAGAGACAGAAGGCTCTGGGACACAATGCAAAACTGAAGAAGGTGTCTCCGCAACATACAGATGTCCTCAGGGGATGAGCGACTGAATGGAGACATCCTAGATGGCGGCGAACAAGGCAAGAGAGCTCTGGGGCACAGAGCAAGCCTGAGGAAGGGTTCTGTCTGAATAAGATACAAAGAGGGCTGCAGAGCTCCAAAGGTGCCGTGGGGCACGAGGACGGTCTCGGGAAGCGTCGTGATGGGAACGAGAGGGCTCCGGAGGATGGGGGGAACGTGGACATAGAGACAAAGTATTGCTGACACAACGAGGTACTTGGGAGGGGATCTGAACAGAGTACAGATGTCCTCAGGGGACCACGGACCGAATGGAGGCATCCGACATGGCGGAGGGGAAGGCGAGAGTGCTCTGGGGCACAATCAAAGCCTGAGGAAGAGTTGTCTCTGAATAAGAAAGATACAAAGTCTGCTACAGAACTAAAGGATGGCCGTGGAACGCGAGGACGCTTGCAGGCGGCAGCGTGACAGAAATAGAGGGGCGCCGAGGTGGCCGTAGAGACAGATGGTGGCTCAAGGACACAAAGGTACTCGGGAGGGGATTTGAACAGAGCACGGGTGTCGTGAAGGAGACGCTGACTCGCTGGAGGCAAACGAGACGGAGGAGAGGACAAAAAGACTGCTGTGAGGAAGAGGTTCTGACAAACCGAGAGGGGTACAAATTACGCTCCAGAGATAAAAGCGTGCCGAGGAGACCCTCTAAAGCCTCGGGATGAACCGAGAGAAAAGAAAAAAAAATTAAGTATTCATTCATTCGTATATTCATTATTATAATAATAATTGTAACGAACAGGAATATAACCAAAAAAAGAAAAAAAAGAAATAAAACCCAAGGAAAAAAAAAAACGTGATGCACAATGCAATTGCTCACCACCCGCTGACCGATGCCCCGGCAGCGATCCGCCCCTCGCGGCCAACTCCCCCCAGTTTATATACTGAGCGTGACATTCTACGGTATGGAATATCCCTTCGGATATTAGTTCGGGTCAGCTGTCCCGGCTATGCTCCCTCCCAGCTTCTTGTACACCTGCTTGCTGGCAGAGCATGTGAAATTGAAAAATCCTTGACTTAGGATAAGCGCTACTTAGCAACAATTAAAACATCAGCGTGTTATCGACATTATTCTCACGCTAAATCCGAGACACGGCGCTGTACCAGCTACTAAGAAGAAAATTAACTCTGTCCCGGCCGAAACCAGGACAACGGTTTAAAAGTGATGGGCATTAGGGAAACAAAGGAAAAACCTAAAAAATAGGGACAGCAAACTAAAACGGACTTAGAAAGAACATTTTAAAAGCGACAGCGCTATGGAAAGACAAGAAATAATTAAAAGAAAAGACTGCGCTATAAAGACAGTGAATGGGATAAAAGTAGAAAAATTTAAAAGCAAAGGGGATTAGGGAAATAAACGGGAAAAAATTAAAAAGAAGTGATGGTGAACTAAAACAGAGACGTGGAAAGAAAATCTAAAAAGTGAGGGCACTAAGGAAAGACAAGAAATAATTTTAAAAAAGAGCACATGGAATAAAAGTAGACAGAAAATTTTAAGAGCAATGTCGATTAAGGAAATAAGGCAATAATTAAGAAATAGCGACGGAGAACTAAAACAGATGTAGAAAGAAAATTTAAAAGGCGACGGCACTGAGGAAAAACAAGACAAAATAATTAAAAAATAAAGACACTGAACGAGATAAAAGTACACAATTTTAAAACCCAAGGGATTAAGAGAGGAAAGAACTAAAAAATAGCAACACTGAACTAAAATGCAGACATAGAAAATTTAACGAGCGACAGCTTTAAGGAAAGACAAGATTAAATTAAAAAATAAGAATGGGGTACGTGACACAGGAAAGAATTAAAAAATATGGATAGGGAGCTTGATAAAAGTAGACATAGAAAGAAAATTGAAGAAGCGACAGGGTACAGGACAGACAGGAGAGAATTAGAAAATAAAGACAGTGAACTGGATAAAAGTAGCCATAGAAACAAAATCTAACATTGACGGAGTATAGGAAACTAAATAAATGGAGACATAAAAAGCAAATTTTTAAAGCAACCTGGTACAGGACGGAGAGGGAGAATTAAAAAATAGGGAAGGGAATTGGACAGAGGGAGACATAGAAAGAAATTTTTTAAAGCGACAGGCTACAAGAAACACAGGAAAGAATTAAAAAATAGGAACAGGGATGAGAATAGAAAGAAACATTGAAAGAAAATTTTAAAACTGACAGAGTATATAGAAGAAAGGGAGCCAGACAAAGGGAGTTGTTGAAAGAGAAATTAAATAGCAATGAGCTACAAGAAATATAGGGAAGAATTAAAAAAATCAAGAAAGGGAGCCAGATAGAGGGAGACGTAGAAGGAATTTTAAAAAGCAACGGAGTACAAGAAACATAGACAAGAATTAAAACACAGGGACAGGGAGATGGATAGAGGACAAGATACAAAATTTAAATGGTGATTGGGTCCAAGAAACACAGGCATATGAAAAAAACAGGGACAGGGAGATGGATAGAAAGAACCATAATAACAAAATTGTAAAAGAAACGGGGTACAAGAAACACAGGAAATAAAAAATAGGGACAGGAAGATGGACAGAAGGAAAATAGAAAAAAAAAATTAAAAAGCGACAGGGTACAGAACAGAGGGAGCAATTAAAAAATAGGGAGAGGCAGCCACAGAGAGGGAAACAGAAAAAAATTAATAGGTGAAGTGGTACAGGGCAGAGTTGACACAAAAGGAAAAAGTTTTGGGCAGCCAGACAGGTAGGTAGGCAGGCAGAGAGGGAGGCAGAAGCAGGGACAGGCAGGGATCTGGGGCAGGGCAGCAGAGGTGGACTGGGACACACAGGAGAGAATGCGTGACTTGCCACAGCTCCTAGTGCTGCCAGGAGACCTTCACTGTTATTGTTTCTTTTTTCCTGACTTCTGAAATGCAGACCGAAAGGCCTCGTTTAGAAGGAGACATTGCTTTATTCGATAGTACGCAGAATCGGGCACTCGGGGAAGTTCCCCAAATCGAGTGCAAAATCAAACATAAAACTTAGCCTATTTATACAGCCCATTTCATACGTGCTCTTTTCGTTACATACACGTCACACTAATCCCTCCTATTTACTGCATTGACATATTGCTAATGTTGCAGAACTATACCACGCATGCGTGGGGGTCCCGAGTGGCCGTCTGTGGTCGTTTGGGGACGTGCCCCCTACTCATTCCGAGACAAAGTTCACATTAGGTTGTTATTTTCATCAAGTAAGCATTCTATCCCTCGTTGACTGAGCATGCCCTTGTGGTTGTTACTTTAAGATAAGTTATTGTTAAAAAAAGCTCTATCCGTCCCTGCAAATGCTTCATGTAACTTCTAGCAGTTACAAAAGACAACTACAGGATAATGACTACTAAGGCCTATTGACATAAAGAAATGTTTCACATACCATCTAGCAGTTACAAGATAATAACAACTACTAAGGCCTATTTACGTACAATTAAAACAGCTGGTATCATCAGCACCCCAACATGTCTCTCTCTGCCTCTGCGCCTTCCTCTGCCACAGTGCTGCCTGCCCAACCCTCACCCGCTCAGCAGCACGCAGTGCGCACCTCTATGCTCCTCATCCGCAAGGCTTCCTCGATACATGGTGGCTCACGCAGGTAGCTGATGGGGGCACTGACCTCCCAGCACCATGTGCTGGTGGTCTGCTCTGTCGGGGATGGCTCAGAGGGATCCTTCCTCGCTGCAGGGACTGGCCATTCCTTGCTGGAGGCAGCTGCCTGTGCAGGACCCCCTTGGATTCCCTCCTCAGCCAGTTCCCCTTCCTCAGCTCCCTCAGGCAGCCATGCCCAGGCAGCCCCCTCTCCAGCTAGAGCCCCTTCCCACAGCAGGGCCAGCCCCATCCTCAGCCTCACTGGCCACACCTGGGGCTGCCCCAGCTCCAGCCCCAGCTGGGGCCCATCGGGAACAGGGGCCATTGCCAAAGCCCCACAGCACATCACCCCCTGCCCTGCTCCTGTCCACAGCCAGGAGCTCTGCACCCAGGGGCTGCAAACACAGCCAGGGGCACAGAGGAGGCAGGAAAACTTTATTCCTTAAATGCACATAAGAAATCCTGGTAGTGAGCTGGCTACAAGGCTCAGTGCCCAAAGGCAGCAGGACAGAGGGAGAAAAGGGAAGAGAAAAGCAGGAGGAAGGACAGGGGGACACAGAGATGTGGGACAGGGAAGCCAGAAAACAGGATGCCGCAAACAAGAGAGGGACGGGGAGCGGGACAACAGTGTAGAGAGAGGAGAGCGGAGACATTGTGCAAAAAAACAAGGACAGAGAGATGGAGGAATAAATAAGAGAGATGGGGAGCAGGAGAGGGAGGCAGAAAAGACCATCAGGACAAGAAGACAGAGACAAGACAAGGGATGGGGAAAACTTCTAAAGTGATAGGGGAAAAGAAACATAGGCAAGAAATAAAAGATAGAAACAGGGAGCCAGACAGAGGTAGAAAGAAAATTTCAAAAAGCAACAGGATACAATAACCATATCAAGAATTAAAAAATAGGTACATGGAGCTGCACAGAGGGAGATGTAGGAAGGAAATTTGAAAAGCGATGGGGTGCAAGAAACACAGGCAAGAAATTAAAATTAGGTCACAGAGACAGAAAGAGGGAAAGGTAGCAAGAAAATTTAAAAAGCAACTGGGTTCAAGAAACATGCAAGAATTTAACAAACAGGAATGAAGAACTAGAAGAAAGCTTCAAAATTGATGGTGTTAAAGAAACATAGGCAAGAATTGAAAAATAAGGACAGGGAGCTCGATAGAAGGTGACTGTAGTGGGTTGATCTTGGCTGGCTGCTGGGTGCCCACCAAGCTGCTCTATCACTCCCCCTCTTCAACAAGACAGGGAGAGAAAATATAACAAAAAAGCATGTGGGTCGAGATAAGGACAAAGAGATCACTCCCCAATTACTGTCACAGGCAGGCAAAACAGACTCGACTTGGGGAAATTAATATAATTTATTGTCAATCAAAATCAGAGTAGGATCATGAGAAATAACAACAAATCCAAAACACACCTTCCGCCCACCCCTCTCTCTTTTCCTGGGCTCATCTTCACTCCTGACTTCTCTACCTCCTTCCCCAAGCAGTGCAGGGGGACAGGGAGTGGGGGTTGCAGTCAGTTCATCACATGTTGTCTCTGCCACACCTTGCTCCTCACGCTCTTCTTCTGCTCCAGTGTGGGGTCCCTCCCACGGGGCCACAGGTCCTGCCAGCAAACCTGCTCCAGCATGGGCTCCTCTCCACAGCTGCTGACAGGAGCCTGTTTCAGTGTGTGCTCTCCACAGGGTCACAGCTTCCTTCAAGCACATCCACCTGCTCCCATGTGGGGTCCTCCATGGGCTGCAGGTGGATGTCTGCTCCACCGTGGACCTCCATGGGCTGCAAGGGGACAGCCTGCTTCACCATGGTCTTCACCACAGGCTACAGGGGAATCTCTACTCTGGTGCCTGGAGCACCTCCTCCCCCTCCTCCTTCACTGACCTTGGTGTCTGCAGGGCTGTTTCACACTCGCATTTTCTCTGTCACAGCTTCTGCACAGCATTTTTTAGCACGTCTTAAATACGTCATCACAGAGGCACCACCAGCGTTGCTGATGGGCTCAGCTTTGAGCAGCAGCAGATCTGTCTTGAAGCTGGCTGGAACTTGCTATGCCCAGCATGGGGGCAACTCCTGGTGTCTTCTCACAGAAGCCACCCCTGCAGCCCCTGCCTCCACCCCCAGCTAACAAAATCTTGCCACATAAATCCAATAGGACAGCAATCGGCTGCAGGGCAGGTGGGGGGATTGAAAAATAGGGAAAGGGCACCACAGAGAGGCAGGCAGAGGGGGAAAAAAAATATAGCGATGGGCTACAGGCCAGGGAGGAAGGGAGAGGGAACCAGACTGAGAGAGATGGAGAAAAACAAAGAATAGTGATCAGCCGCAGAGCGGAGAGGGAGGAATTAAAAAAGGGGACAGTGAGGTGGACAGAGAGGGACTGAGAAATACCAAAACCCCTCAATAAGCTAAAGGGGAGAGGACTTAAAGGACAGGGAGCCAGATAGAGAACGGTAAAGAGAGAAATGGGCTATGGGACAGAGAACGAATAAATTAAAACATAGGGACAGGGATCTGGAATGAGAAAATCTAAAGAAAGAAAAAGTATATCTAGAATACAGGGCAGAGAAAGAGAAATTAATCTCGTAGGGCAAGGGGGGGGGGCAGGCCCGCGAACCCGCCCCGTGGGCAGGGCCAGGGGGCAGACCCACGAACCTGCCCAATGGGCGGGGCGGGGGAAAAACTCGCACAGGGAAAAACTTGTGTGGTGGGGGATTGAACAAATAGGGAATGGAGAGGGATGTGTGGTTAGAAACATGTATGGGGGTACATGCATGGAGACAAACACCACAGCATCCACCCAGGACAATCCACAGCACATAACTCAGCTGGGATAACCCGCAACAGATAATCCACTCTGGGGTAACATCTTTTTATGATGTCTTGACTGTTACAACTGAGAACCCAAAGAGCAGCGATGCCATCAACTCTAGGAAGACCTGCTGTACTGGGGTCTTTGGAGGGAAACTGACTTTTTTTAGAGAGACACGGGGCCGGGGGGGGGGGGGGGGGGGGGGGGGGGGCGGGGCGGGAGCCGCCCACGGCCGCGGGGGCCGCGGACAGTGGGGGAGCCGCCCACGGACGCGGGGGCCGGGGCCAAGGCGGGGGGGCTGGGGCGGGAGCCACCCACGGACGCGGGGGCCGGGGGGGACATGCTTTGGGGGGGTGGTCCCCCCGAACAGTTGCACCTCCCCCAGCCCCTCTCTTGTAGGCTGGCAACTGCCCCCCGGGAGAAGGGGCGGGGGGCGGTGTGCCAGAGGGTGGTGCCACGCCTCTTGCTCCGGCTCTGCTCCGCAATGGTTCCCCCTCCGTTCCCCCCCCCCTCCGTTCCCACGCTGGGAGGGGCTCCCCAGGGCAACAAACGCCCCCGGTCCCTCTCGGCCCCGGACTCTCCCCCCCAACACAGCCCTTGCTGCGCACCTGCTGCAGACAGAGCCAGGAGCCTCCAGACACAGGGCCGGCCCCTTACGGTGAGTCTTCTTAGCCGCCGGCAGGCAAAGCTGGGCTGGGGGGGGAATCTATTGAGCATCGCGAGATGCTTACACCACCGCATCTGAAAAACAAAAATCCCAAACTGTATTTCAGCCTATTAAAATAACACGTCTGGCTTGCCAGGTCAACAAAATTGGAAGTGAAGAATAAAACTTTAAAGAGTAAACTAAAAAAGAAAGAATAAATCTCAGTAATTCACTTTATACTAAAAAGGCGTGCACGTGTTTATATATATCCAATAACAATACCTATACGATAAAAGCATTTGATTTTCCTTTTGCATTAGTTTAACTTGCATAGCTGTGAATTGATACCATTAAATTACCCGTCTCCAAAATACACAGCTATAAGTTGACTAGGGGTTTTTTTTGTGTTACATGATTAGGATGGACATCTGGCCAGCTGCAGTGCCCAAGAGAGATGCTACTGAACTGCCAGGGAAATGCACCATTGAAAGCGAGACAGAAATAAAGGACTTCAGAGCACTCCATCAAAATACCAGGAAAAAAACCCCCATAACAGTCAGTTGCCTGTCTTTTTCGAGATTTAGACAAAATACCTAACTGCTTAAGTACACCTAATAAATTATATGCTATAGCTATTTGGCAGTTACAGTTCAAATAATGCAAGTGAATTTGCAAGCTATACAATTTGACTTTTTTTTCAAGTTTCATTTATGACAGAAATACCAGTGAAATACAAGTAAAACCATATAGGGGATCTTCTGAAAAAGAAAAAAAAAAAAATCAAATCTCCAGTGCTGCAATACATAAGGCTACCAAAAAGGAGTGGCAGATTTGCTAATGCTCTTGGCTGTACTGAAGCATGCAGAGGAACATGTTTTTATGACATCTCAACTGTTACAACTGAGAACCCAAAGAGCAGCAATGCCATCAACTTTTGGAAGACATGCTGCTGTGCTTGGGTCTTTGGAAGGAAGTAAATATTTTCTTTTTTTTTTTTTTTAAAGAGGGTGAAAAGTCTTGCTGCTGGTGACTTCTACTGCCAAGTACATCACCTCTGAAGAGCCACTCTGATGGGAAGTTCAATAAAATGCAACTTCTTTGAACGAGAAAGATTTCCGCTTTGGAAAATTTCTTTCCAACTGAAGTCAAAATTACACACTGTAGGGCAGCGGTCCCCAGTCCCTCAACTTAGCTGTCAGAGGGCCAGGGGTCTGAATCCATCCTCAGCAAAAACCACATCAGCAAACCAGGATATTCCTGCAGTTGCCAGGTTCCTCTTCATCATCTGCACAAAAACAGTGCCAGCAGTAAGCATGGTGCCGGTCGACACAGACCTCTTCCACAACACCCTCCTCCTCAAAAGCAACATGGCCTTCCGCTCGCCTGCTCTGCAGGAATTCCAGTCGGACGCTGTGGCCGTCATCCCTTGTGGCACCTAACATACCAAAAGACAGAAAGCTACCGTTGCACTTGCGAGAAATCACCAGCCCCATGCTCCTCCTCTCTACCACCCCAGCTCACCTCAAATGCTCATCCAATTCCAAAGGCTGCCTGCATGGCGCCTGCGAGACCAAAGAGAAACGCTTAACCGAGTTGCCATATAATCCTTTGCTATTAGACACCGACCCGGCCAACAACCACCTCACCTTCTCGGACCGCTCATCAGCATGCGGCTTCGCCCCTCTGAGCCTCTTGCAGCATCTGAAAAAAAACAAAACAAAAGACACATGCTGAGTATCCTGGTTTTGGCTGGGACAGAGTTAACTCTCTTCTTAGTAGCTGGTACAGTGTGTGTTTTGGATTTAGTGTGAGAATACTGTTGATAGCACGCTGATGTTTTAGTTGCTGCTAAGTAGCACTTATCTTAAGCCAAGGACTTTTCAGTTTCCCATGCTCTGCCAGCAAGCAGGTGTGCAAGAAGCTGGGAGGGAGCATAGCCGGGGCAGCTGACTTGAACTAGCCAAAGGGGTATTCCATAGCATGGAATGTCACACCCAGTATATAAACAGGGGGGAGTTGGCCGGGAGGCGCAGATCGCGGCTCTGGCATCGATCAGCAGGTGGTGAGCAATTGCATTGTGCATCACTGGGGTTTTTTTCCTTCCCCCCCCCTCCTTTTTTTGTTATATTCCTTTTCATTATTATTATACTTCATTATTATTATTGTTAGTATTATATTTTACTTTAGTTATTAAGCTGTTCTTATCTCAACCCACGAGTTCTGCCTTCTTTCCCGATTCTCCTCCCCATCCCACCAGGAGCAAGGCGGGGGCGGACAGGGAGTGAGGGAGTGGCTGTGTGGTCCTTGGCTGCTGACTGGGGTTAAACCACGACAGATATTGCCCAAAACCACGGCCTGTCCGCACCGATTCCCATCTCCCGCTCCTTTACCCTGGCTGCTCGCCCGCCCTGCCTCTGCTGTTTACAGGCTGCCAAGTTGAGGCTCGGGTACCACCTGTAAAAGACAAACAACAAGGGATGCTTCTAACTTCACCAACACAACACCACCTGAAAAATAACTGCTCCTTCAGCCCACCAGACATGGCTCACCCTGCCCGAATCAGCTCTGGTGCCAATATCCCGCTTTGCACCTTCAAAATAAAAAAAGTAACCCAAAACCTAGAAGCTAGTCATAAGCCACTAGTCGCATCTTCCCTCTAACACCACTCACCGACTCACCTTCTTACAGCGCTCCGCTCACGTCTCCTCTGTTGCCCTTTGGCACACAGCTCATCCCGCTGCATCTGCAAAACCAATATCGAACATGTTACCCGGATGCTGATCAACAGCTTAACAATTCCAGCGGTCTTGTTTCCATTTAGGAATACCATCTAGATTCCAACAACAGCCTGCCATTAAAAACACAAAAGTAGCTCGCATTATGCTGATGAGTGGAGGCACACAAGACCCTCGGTATAGCTACCGATGTGCTCGCCTAACACAAAAACAACCATGGGAACATCAAGACCTGAATAACATATGGTATAGCACACAGAAAACAAGGAACACAAACTACCTCCTCACCTACAAAGCCCCTAAGGGAATTACAGTGGCGGTCAGCCGATGGAGAAACCACGATGGCGTGACACGGTGACTCAAAGATAACAGAAAAAAATCAAATATAAAACTTAGCCTATTTATACATCCCATTTCATACATCCTATTTGCATTACCTACGTGTCACACTAATCCCTCCTATTTACTACATTTATGTATTGGTAACATTACAAAACTATACTACACATGAGCGGGGGTTCCGAGTGGTCATCGGTGCCCCCTACTCATTCCGAGACAAAGTTCACATTAAGTTGTTATTTTTGTCAAGTAAGCATTCTATCCCTCATTGACTGAACATGTCCCTGTGGTTGTTACTTTAGGGAAAGTTCCTGTTAAAAAAAGCTCTATCCGTCCTTGCACATGCTTCACATAACTTCTAGCAGTTACAAGATAACAACTACTAAGGTCTATTTACATGCAATTAAAACAGCTGGTATCAGAGGGACATAGAGGTGTGGGACAGGGAAGCCAGAAAACGGGATGCTGCAAACAAGAGAGGGACAGGGAGCAGGACAATGATGTAGACAGAGGGGAGCGGAGAGATTGCACAACCAACCAGGGACAGAGAGATGGAGGAATAAATAAGAGAGACAGGGAGCAGGGGAGGGAGGCGGAAGGGACCAGCAGGACAACAGGACAGAGAAAAGACAAGGGACGGGAAAATTCTACAGTGACAGGGGAAAAGAAACATAGGCAAGAAACAAAAGATAGAAACAGGGAGCCGGATAGAGGTAGACGTAGAAAGAACATTTTGAAAAGCGACAGGGTACAAGAAACATAGGCAAGAACTAACAAATAGAGACAGGGAGATGGAGAAAGAAAATGTAAAAAGTGATGGGTTACGGGACAGAGGGAAGAATTAAGAATTAGAGACAGGGAGATGGATAGAGAGAGACATATGAAGAAAATCTGAAAAGCAACGGAGTACAAGAAACACAGGCAAGAAATGAAAATTAGGTCAGGAAGACAGAGGGAAAGGTAGCAAGAAAATCTGACAAGTGACTGGGTTCAAGAAACACAGGCAAGAATTAAAAAAAAATGGGGATGGAGAGGTAGGAAAAAAGTTTCAAAAGCGATGGCCTACAAGAAACATAGGCAAGAATTAAAAAATACGCACAGGGAGCCTGATAGAAGGAAACTGGTAGAGTGACCTTGGCTGCCCACCAAGCCGTTCTATCACTCCCCGTTCCCAACAAGACGGGGAGACAATACAACAAAAAAGCTTGTGGGTCGAGATAAGGACAAAGAGAACACTCACCAATTACTGTCACAGGTAAAACAGCCTCAACTTGGGGAAATTAATTTATTGTCAATCAAAATCAGAGTAGGATCATGAGAAATAAGAACAAATCTAAAACACACCTTCCGCCCACCCCTCTCTCTTTTCCTGGGCTCATCTTCACTCCTGACTTCTCCACCTCCTTCCCCCGTGCAGCACAGGGGGACAGGGAGCGGGGGTTGCAGTCAGTTCATCACATGTTGTCTCTGCCACACCTTGCTCCTCATGCTTTTCTGTGTGGGGTCCCTCCCATGGGGCCACAGCTGCTGACAGGAGCCTGCTCCAGCATGGGCTCTCCACAGGGTCACAGCTTCCTTCAGGCACATCCACCTGCTCCCATGTGGGGTCCTCCATGGGCTGCAGGTGGATGTCTGCTCCACCGTGGACCTCCATGGGCTGCAGGGGAACAACTTGCATCATCATGGTCTTCACCATGGGCTGCAGGGGAATCTCTGCTCTGGCACCTGCAGCATCTCCTCCCCCACCACCTTCTTCACTGACCTTGGTGTCTGCAGGGCTGTTTCACACTCGCATTTTCTCTGTCACAGCTTCTGCACAGCATTTTTTAGCCCTTCTTAAATACATCATCACAGAGGCACCACCAGCGTTGCTGATGGGCTCAGCTTTGAGCAGCAGCAGATCTGTCTTGGAGCTGGCTGGAACTGGCTGTGCCCAACATGGCGGCAACTCCTGGTGTCTTCTCACAGAAGCCACCCCTGCAGCCCCTACCCCCCCGCCCCAGCTAACAAAACATTGCCATGTAAACCCAATACAGACAAAAATGGGCTACAGGACAGAGAGGGAAGAAATTAAAACATAGGGACAGGGACCTGGAACGAGAGAGTCTAAGAAAGAAAAAGTATATCTAGAATGCAGGGCAGAGATAGAGGAATTAAAAAATAGGGACATGGAGCCAGACAGAGAGAGGTGGGGGAGGTGGGAATTGTGAACGGCTAAAGGGCAGACGGGGAGGAATTAACAAAATTGGGATAGAAAGATGGCCAGATTGATGGAGAAAGACAAAAACAGTGATGGGCTGCAGGACAGAGACAGAGGATGAAAAAGAGAGGGACAGGGAACAGGACGCAAGCATGAAGAGAAAAAGAAAACGGAGGGTAGAATGACAAAGAAAGAGGGGAACTTGGAGAACGAGAGAGGGAGAGGTGCAAGGAAGCAAAAAAAAATGACGGCAGGCAATAATAGAAAGAGAAAGGGGGGCGGAGGGGGAGGCAGGGAGGGACCGGGATGCAGAAGAGGGGCAACATGGCCCCAAGGATCCAGGACTCACCACAGCTCCCGCTGTCAGAGCTGCTGGGAGAACTTGACAGTTTGGATGTGTCTTTCTCTCTCTCTCTCTCCCCGCCGCCCCCCACCCCCCACCCCCACCCCTTTCCTCCTCTCTAGCTCCAGTCACTTGACTGTCATCCACCCAAAAGAATAGACTGGTGTCTTTACAGCTCATACAGTATGAGGCTTCCCAGATACATAGCCTCACACGAGCACACACTACATGGCTGTAGTGTGCTTTTGGTTGCACATACAGACCCTGCAGTGCACACTGGTGATCGGATCTGCTGAGGACTATACTGAGAGGGATGCTTCCTCACCCGGAGAGGCAGGCTGCCTCCTGTCTGCATCTGGAGGCTGCTGCTGGCTGGATCCCCTTTATTTTAGTCTTCAGCTGCTTTCCTTTTTCTGGCCTCTCCAGCTTCAGCCCCGGCAGCTCCTGTCCACAGCCAGTAAGCGCTCGGAGAACGAGGCCAAAGGCGACTGTCGTGGTTTAACCCCAGCCGGCAGCTAAGCACCACACAGCCGCTCGCTCACTGCCCCCCCACCCCTGGGATGGGGGAGAGAATCAGGAAAAAAACCTCGTGAGTTGAGATAAAGAGAGTTTAATAGGACAGAAAGGAATGAAAAACAATGATAATGATAATAATAATATGACAATAGTAATACTAAAAGAATTAAACTATACAAAGCAAGTGGTGCACAATGCAATAGCTCACCACTCGTTGACCGATGCCCAGTTAGTTCCCGAGCCGCGATCCCCCCTCCCAGCCAGCTCCGCCAGTTTATATACTGGGCATGATGTCATATGGTATGGAATAGCTCTTTGGCCAGTTTGGGTCAGCTGTCCTGGCTGTGTCCCCTCCCAGCTTCTTGTGCCCCCTCCAGCCTTCTTCCTGGCTGGGCATGAGAAGCTGAAAAATCCTTGACTTAGTATAAACACTACTTAGCAACAACTGAAAACATCAGTGTGTTATCAACATTATTCCCATACTAAGTCCAAAGCACAGCACTGTACCAGCTACTAGGAAGAAAATTAACTCTGTCCTAGCCGAAACCAGGACAGCAACCCACCCAAACCTGAGCTAGATGCAGTCCACAACATCCCCGGGGAGGAACTGACAACCGAGTCCTCAGCGCTGCCTCTGGGAGAAAGAGCAAGCAATTGTTATCCACAGGGCTGACTGTAGCTCTCCTCAGGCAGGAACCCCTCCTTCCGCAGGAGCTTCTGGAGGCACGCTCTTTCCCGGACTGATGCTAAAGGCACCTGCATGGATGGAGAATAAAGCCTATTGGAGGGGCAGCTTGCTGCCATGAGGACCGGGTTTGGGAGCAGCCTGTGGCTACGGGCCAGGCTTCAGGAGAGGTGCTGGAGCTGGGGGCAGCTGCATGGGGTGAGCGGGGCTGGAGGAGTTTTGTTGAGCTGGGGAGGCACCCGGCGCCTTTTCCAGGGGGTGGGAAGGCCTCCAGGTCCCCCGAGGGGTGGGGGCATCCATCTCCTGCCCCTCTTCCTGCTTCCTCTCCACCAGCTCTCAGAACAATCCCCGGGACTGGACTCCAACTGACCATCAGCCTGTCGGTTGGAAACATCCTTGCAGCTCGTCGGCACTCTCAGGCAGGTGTGTCCCAGCAGCCACAGCCACGGGGCGGGGCGGGGCCCGCCCACGGACACGCGGCGGGGGGGGGGGAGGGGGACCACCCACGGACACGCGGCGGGGGGGGGGGGAGGGGGGAGGGGGAGAGGGGGAGAGGGGGAGAGGGGGAGAGGGGGGGCCCACCCACGGACACGCGGCGGCGGGGGGGGGGCGGGGGGCCACCCACGGACACGCGGCGGGGAGGGGGCGGGGCCACCCACGGACACGCGGCGGGGAGGGGGGGGGAGAAGGGGGGGAAGGGGGGGGGAGGGGGGGGGGGGGGGCGGGCCCACCCACGGACACGCGGCGGCGGGGGGCGGAGGGCCCACCCACGGACACGCGGCGGCGGGGGGGGGGAGGGGGCCACCCACGGACACGCGGCGGGGGGGGGGGAGGGGGCCACCCACGGACACGCGGCGGGGGGGGGAGGGGGGCCACCCACGGACACGCGGCGGGGGGGGGGGGGGGGGGGGGGGGGGGGCCACCCACGGACACGCGGCGGGGGGGGCGGGGGGCCACCCACGGACACGCGGCGGGGGGGGGGGCGGGGGGCCACCCACGGACACGCGGCGGGGGGGGGGCGGGGGGCCACCCCACGGACACGCGGCGGGGGGGGGGGGGAGGGGGCCCACTCACGGACACGCGGCGGGGGGGGGGCGGGGGCCACCCACGGACACGCGGCGGGGGGGGGGGGCGGGGGCCCACCCACGGACACGCGGCGGGGGGGGGAGGGGGCCCACCCACGGACACGCGGCGGGGGGGGGGGGGGGGCCCACCCACGGACACGCGGCGGGGGGGGGGGGGGCGGGGGGCCACCCACGGACACGCGGCGGGGGGGGGGGGGCGGGGGGCCACCCACGGACACGCGGCGGGGGGGGGCACCCACGGACACGGGATACAGGACAGGAGGGGGCCACCCACGGACACGGGTACGGGGGGCGGGCGGGAGCTACCCACGGACACGGGAAACGGAGCGGGGGGGGGGCGGGCGGTAGCCGCCCACGGCCGCGGGAGCCGCGGGCTCGGGGGGAGGGGCGGGAGCCTCCCACGGCCGCGGGGGCCGGGGGAGCGGGGGGGGGGGGCACACACGACACACATGCATGGGGATGACCTGCACCACGGGGTCCACCTGGGATAATCCGTAGCAGAGAACTCACCTGGGATGACCTGCAACACATAAACTGGAATAGCTATTGAGAAAGATACATATTTGCACATGTATCTATTTCCACCTATTATGTAGACTATATCTATTTCGGCATAGACATACTATCTCTATTTACACAGCTCTCTCTTTCCACTTATATAGAATGTCTATTGGACATAGACATATTATCTCTACTTTCACGTATCTCTATTTCCACTTAGTATATAGAATATCTATTTAGACTTACATATTATCTCTGTTTACACTTACCTATTTCCCTTAAGCATACAGACCATCTATTTAGACTATTTATCTTTAGACCTATTAGGTATTTTGAGACTTTAGCATCTTTTCAGACATCTCCGCTTAGACTTACTAAGTGTTACATAGTGTAGTGTGGATAGCTCTACCTAGTCAGAGTTCTTTCTATTTTAAATTCCTTCGTATATAAAATATATCTTTTAAGCCCTTTATTTTTTAATTTATATATACACGAGTTATTTTTGTATTTTAAACCCCTACATATATATCTCTAGTTAGAATGTTTTTATATTATATAATCCTTTATACGATACAGTAGATAGAGGGTTTTATTTTGAAATCCTTTTTATATATATATATATAAAACAATATTATTTTTCAATATCTATAAACCCGAGATCTTTTTCTCTATTTCAAACACCTCACACCCATATTTACAGTTTCTATTGTTTTTTAAACCCCCCATCCACCAATTCTCAGGCATTTTGGGGCTGTGACCCACCCACATCCACCACTCACCTGCTCCTCTGCCACATCATTGCCCCCCTCGCTGACACTGCTGCCCCAAACGACATCATCACCTCCCCACACCTCCCCTTTTTATTCACCCCCCAAAAAAGGCACAAAATGAGGGAAACAGCCCCAACCAGCAGCTCGTTACTTTAAGACTGTCATTGACATATGTATACACACCCCCCCCAAAAGGGTGGCTCTGCTAGGAAGCTAAAGGGGGAGTGCTCCCCCCAAACAGTTGCAGCCCCCCAGCCCCTGTCCTGCAGGCTGGCAACTGCCCCCCCGGGAGAAGGGGCGGGGGGCGGTGTGCCAGAGGGTGGTGCCACGCCTCTTGCTCCGGCTCTGCTCCGCAATGGTTCCCCCTCCGTTCCCCCCCCTCCGTTCCCACGCTGGGAGGGGCTCCCCAGGGCAACAAACGCCCCCGGTCCCTCTCGGCCCCGGACTCTCCCCCCCAACACAGCCCTTGCTGCGCACCTGCGGGGCACCCGCTGCAGACAGAGCCAGGAGCCTCCAGACACAGGGCCGGCCCCTTACGGTGAGTCTTCTTAGCCACCGGCAGGCAAAGCTGGGCTGGGGGGGGAATCTATTGAGCATCGCGAGATGCTTACACCACCGCATCTGAAAAACAAAAATCCCAAACTGTATTTCAGCCTATTAAAATAACACAGAAGTAGAGGAATTCAGTCAGAATAAGGGATAGGATAGCAGTTGAGCTAGAGAAGGATTCTAGGTAAACAGGTCAGCTCCAAATACAACAGATCCTTTAAAGGCCAGAGTGAACACTTCAAAGGAGTAAGACCAATTGACACGATTTTGAACACATTCTTCGCATAAAAGTAAACACTCTCACTGGTGCTAGAAAATGTCTCATCCCTTCCTTACAGCACTGCTGCAGAGAGATAACCCTGTGAGGCTTCAGGACCAGGTTGCACCATCGTCAGAATCTACGCTCACGGATTCACCACAACACCTACAGCCCTTGCGCTGCTGCTGCACATCTTGCCTGGTCAATAAAGCTGAAAGTGAAGCATAAAACTTTAAAGAGTAAAATAAAAAATAAAGAATAAATCTCAGTAATTCACTTTATACTAAAAAGGCGTGCACGTGTTTATATACATCCAATAACAATACCTATACGATAAAAGCATTTGATTTTCCTTTTGCATTAGTTTAACTTGCATAGCTGTGAATTGATACCATTAAATTACCCGTCTCCAAAATACACAGCTATAAGTTGACTAGGGGTTTTTTTTGTGTTACATGATTAGGATGGACATCTGGCCAGCTGCAGTGCCCAAGAGAGATGCTACTGAACTGCCAGGGAAATGCACCATTGAAAGCGAGACAGAAATAAAGGACTTCAGAGCACTCCATCAAAATACCAGGAAAGAAACCCCCATAACAGTCAATTGCCTGTCTTTTTCAGGGTTTAGACAAAATACCTAACTGCTCAAGTACACCTAATAAATTATATGCTATAGCTATTTGGCAGTTACAGTTCAAATAATGCAAGTGAATTTGCAAGCTATACAATTTAACTTTTTTTTCAAGTTTCATTTATGACAGAAAAACCAGTGAAATACAAGTAAAACCATATAGGGGATCTTCTGAAAAAGAAAAAAAAAAAAATCAAATCCCCAGTGCTGCAATACATAAGGCTACCAAAAAGGAGTGGCAGATTTGCTAATGCTCTTGGCTGTACTGAAGCATGCAGACGAACATCTTTTTATGATCTCTCAACTGTTACAACTGAGAACCCAAAGACCAGCGATGCCAGCGACTTTTGGAAGACTTGTTGTGCTTGGGTCTTTGGAAGGAAGTAAATATATATATATATATATATTTTTTTTTTTTTTTTTTTTTTTTTTTTAAAGAGAGTGCAAAGTCTTGCTGCTGGTGACTTCTACTGCCAAGTACATCACCTCTGAAGAGCCACTCTGATGGGAAGTTCAATAAAATGCAACTTCTTTGAACGAGAAAGATTTCCGCTTTGGAAAATTTCTTTCCAACTGAAGTCAAAATTACACACTGTAGGGCAGCGGTCCCCAGTCCCTCAACTTAGCTGTCAGAGGGCCAGGGGTCTGAATCCATCCTCAGCAAAAACCACATCAGCAAACCAGGATATTCCTGCAGTTGCCAGGTTCCTCTTCATCATCTGCACAAAAACAGTGCCAGCAGTAAGCATGGTGCCGGTCGACACAGACCTCTTCCACAACACCCTCCTCCTCAAAAGCAACATGGCCTTCTGCTCGCCTGCTCTGCAGGAATTCCAGTGTCGGACGCTGTGGCCGTCATCCCTTGTGGCACCTAACATACCAAAAGACAGAAAGCTACCATTGCGCTTGGCAGAAATCACCAGCCCCATGCTCCTCCTCTCTACCACCTCAGCTCACATCAAATGCTCATCCAATTCCAAAGGCTGCCTGCATGGCGCCTGCGAGACCAAAGAGAAATGCTTAACCAAGTTGAGGAATTAGGAGGAGACAGGGTAAGAAAAGAAGTCTTGGACACACAGCAAGGGCCTTGGAGTTTCAGGACGGCATCTAGGCAAACTACAGCTGGCCGAATGGGAGAGGAACTGAACGGAGACACCCTCAATGGCAGAGAGAAAGATAAAGGAGCGCTGTATAGCCAAGAAAGAAGGCAGGCTCTGACGGAACAAGAGAGATACACGGGGAGATAAAGTGCTACAAGGTACTGGGGAGATTGAGGAAGGCCTCGGGAAGCATGGTGACTGTGAGGAGAAGGTTGTCGAGGGGGGCCAACGGACAAAAGAAGGCTTAGGGATGACAAGGAGAAACTCGGGTGATCATCCGCACACAGTCCACATGGTCTCAGGTGGCTGGGGGCTGAACACGAGAATCCTAAATTGAAAACGTCCAGCAATTGCGCTCACATGGAAACGGGCAGCACTGAATGCTGCTGCTTGAACTCACCAACCCTGGCCTACCATTTCAGAGCCACACCAAACAAGGGGCTCTGCGCTTGCCCAGCCAGCATTGTAATGCTCTCTCGCAGGCAATCTAGGTACATCTCAGCTCTGAAATTGAAAACGTCCAGCAATTGCTCCCACATGGAAAGTGCCAGCCCTGAAGGCTGTTGCTAGCCAGCACCTTTCCTTGGAAGCGCTTTCAGAGCCCAGCAACCGTGGGGCTCCGGGCTTCTCTAGCCACCTCACGGCATGGTCACCATCTCTCAGGCTCAGACAGCTCGGCTCTGAAATTGAAAACGTCCAGCAATTGCTCCCACATGGAAAGTGCCAGCCCTGAAGGCTGTTGCTAGCCAGCACCTTTCCTTGGAAGCGCTTTCAGAGGCCCAGCAACCGTGGGGCTCCGGGCTTCTCTAGCCACCTCACGGAATGGTCACCATCTCTCCGGCTCGGACAGCTCAGCTCTGAAATTGAAAATGTCCAGCAATTGCTCCCACATGGAAAGTGCCAGCCCTGAAGGCTGTTGCTAGCCAGCACCTTTCCGTGGAAGCGCTTTCAGAGGCCCAGCAACCGTGGGCTCCGGGCTTCTCTAGCCACCTCAAAGAATGGTCACCATCTCTCAGGCTCAGACAGCTCGGCTCTGAAATTGAAAACGTCCAGCAATTGCTCCCACAGGGAAAGTGCCAGCACTGAAGGCTGTTGCTAGCCAGCACCTTTCCTTGGAAGCGCTTTCAGAGGCCCAGCAACCGTGGGGCTCCGGGCTTCTCTAGCCACCTCACGGAATGGTCACCATCTCTCAGGCTCGGAAAGCTCAGCTCTGAAATTGAAAACGTCCAGCAATTGCTCCCACATGGAAAGTGCCAGCCCTGAAGGCTGTTGCTAGCCAGCACCTTTCCTTGGAAGCGCTTTCAGAGGCCCAGCAACCGTGGGGCTCCGGGCTTCTCTAGCCACCTCATGGAATGGTCACCACCTCTCAGGCTTGGACAGCTCGGCTCTGAAATTGAAAACGTCCAGCAATTGCTCCCACATGGCAAGTGCCAGCCCTGAAGACTGTTGTCGGCCAGCACCTTTCCTTGGAAGCGCTTTCAGAGGCCCAGCAACCGTGGGGCTCCGGGCTTCTCTAGCCACCTCATGGAATGGTCACCATCTCTCAGGCTCGGACAGCTCGGCTCTGAAATTGAAAATGTCCAGCAATTGCTCCCACATGGAAAGTGCCAGCACTGAAGGCTGTTGCTAGCCAGCACCTTTCCTTGGAAACGCTTTCAGAGCCCCAGCAACCGTGGGGCTCCGGGCTTCTCTAGCCACCTCACGGAATGGTCACCATCTCTCAGGCTCGGAGAGCTCGGCTCTGAAATTGAAAACTTCCAGCAATTGCTCCCACATGGAAAGTGCCAGCCCTGAAAGCTGTTGTTGGCCAGCACCTTTCCTTGGAAGCGCTTTCAGAGGCCCAGCAACCGTGGGGCTCCGGGCTTCTCTAGCCACCTCACGGAATGGTCACCATCTCTCAGGCTCGGAGAGCTCGGCTCTGAAATTGAAAACGTCCAGCAATTGCTCCCACATGGAAAGTGCCAGCCCTGAAGGCTGTTGCTAGTCAGCACCTTTCCTTGGAAGCGCTTTCAGAGGCCCAGCAACCGTGGGGCTCCGGGCTTCTCTAGCCACCTCACGGAATGGTCACCATCTCTCAGGCTCGGACAGCTCGGCTCTGAAATTGAAAATGTCCAGCAATTGCTCCCACATGGAAAGTGCCAGCCCTGAAGGCTGTTGCTAGCCAGCACCTTTCCGTGGAAGCGCTTTCAGAGGCCCAGCAACCGTGGGGCTCCGGGCTTCTCTAGCCACCTCAAAGAATGGTCACCATCTCTCAGGCTCAGACAGCTCGGCTCTGAAATTGAAAACGTCCAGCCATTGCTCCCACATGGAAAGTGCCAGCCCTGAAGGCTGTTGCTAGCCAGCACCTTTTCTTGGAAGCGCTTTCAGAGGCCCAGCAACCGTGGGGCTCCGGGCTTCTCTAGCCACCTCACGGAATGGTCACCATCTCTCCGGCTCGGAAAGCTCAGCTCTGAAATTGAAAACGTCCAGCAATTGCTCCCACATGGAAAGTGCCAGCCCTGAAGGCTGTTGCTAGTCAGCACCTTTCCTTGGAAGCGCTTTCAGAGGCCCAGCAACCGTGGGGCTCCGGGCTTCTCTAGCCACCTCACGGAATGGTCACCACCTCTCAGGCTTGGACAGCTCGGCTCTGAAATTGAAAACGTCCAGCAATTGCTCCCACATGGAAAGTGCCAGCCCTGAAGACTGTTGTCGGCCAGCACCTTTCCTTGGAAGCGCTTTCAGAGGCCCAGCAACCGTGGGGCTCCGGGCTTCTCTAGCCACCTCACAGAATGGTCACCATCTCTCAGGCTCGGAGAGCTCGGCTCTGAAATTGAAAACGTCCAGCAATTGCTCCCACATGGCAAGTGCCAGCCCTGAAACCTGTTGCTAGCCAGCACCTTTATCCCCTTCTACAGTACGTAAAAGTTCTGATTGGGCAGGGCCAGCCCGACTGGCAGATCCTCTAGTGTTGACTAACCAGGTGGCCTTTGCTAGATGTGTATCCCAACGTTTAAAGGTCCCACCCCCCATTGCTTTCAATGTAGTCTTTAACAACCCATTGTATCGCTCGATTTTCCCGTAGGCTGGTGCATGATAGGGGATGTGATACACCCACTCAATGCCGTGCTCTTTGGCCCAGGTGTCTATGAGGTTGTTCCGGAAATGAGTCCCGTTGTCTGACTCAATTCTTTCTGGGGTACCGTGTCGCCATAAGATTTGCTTCTCGAGGCCCAGGATAGTGTTCCGGGCGGTGGCATGGGGCACGGGATATGTTTCCAGCCAGCCGGTGGTTGCTTCCACCATTGCAAGCACATGCCGCTTGCCTTGGCGGGTTTGTGGGAGTGTGATATAGTCAATGTGCCAGGCCTCCCCATATTTATATTTCAGCCATCGTCCTCCATACCAAAGAGGCTTTAACCGCTTGGCTTGCTTAATTGCAGCGCATGTTTCACATTCATGGATGACCTGTGCGATAGTGTCCATGGTCAGGCCCATCCCTCGATCACAAGCCCATCTATATGTTGCATCTCTTCCCTGATGGCCTGAGGTGTCATGGGCCCACCGAGCTAAAAATAATTCACCCTTATGTTGCCAGTCCAGATCCACCTGAGCTACCTCAATCCTAGCAGCTTTGTCTACCTGTTGATTGTTTTGATGTTCTTCAGTAGCCCAGCTCTTGGGTACGTGGGCATCTACGTGACATACTTTCACAACCAAGTTCTCTAGTCAGGCAGCAATATCTTGCCACAATGCAGCAGCCCAGATGGGTTTACCTCTGCGTTGCCAATTACTCCGCTTCCATTGCTGCAACCACCCCCACAGAGCATTTGCCACCATCCATGAGTCAGTATAGAGATAAAGAATTGGCCATTTTTCTCGTTCTGCAATGTCTAAAGCCAGCTGGATGCCTTTCACCTCTGCAAACTGACTCGATTCACCTTCTCCTTCTGCAGTTTCTGCAACTTGTTGTATAGGACTCCATACAGCCGCTTTCCACCTCCGATGCTTTCCTACAATGCGACAGGACCCATCAGTGAACAGGGCATATTGCCTCTCATTTTCTGGCAGTTTATTATACAGTGGGGCCTCTTCAGCACGTGTTACCTCCTCCTCTGGCGATATTCCAAAATCTTAGCCTTCTGGCCAGTCTGTGATCACTTCCAGAATTCCTGGGCGACTGGGGTTTCCTACTTGACTTCGTTGTGTGATCAGTGCAACCCACTTACTCCATGTAGCATCAGTTGCATGATGTGTAGAGGGGACCTTCCCTTTGAACATCCAGCCCAGCACTGGCAGTCGGGGTGCTAATAGGAGCTGTGTTTCAGTACCAACCACTTCTGAAGCAGCTCAAACTCCTTCATATGCTGCTAATATCTCCTTTTCAGTTGGAGTATAGCGGGCCTCAGATCCTCGATATCCCCGACTCCAAAACCCTAGGGGTCGACCTCAGGTCTCCCCAGGGGTTTTCTGCCAGAGGCTCCAGGTAGGGCCATTCTCCCCGGCTGCGGTGTAGAGCACATTTTTAACATCTGGTCCTGCCCGGACCGGCCCAAGGGCTACTGCATGAACTATCTCCCGTTTAATCTGTTCAACGGCTTGTTGTTGCTCAGGGCCCCATTTAAAATCGTTCCTCTTCCGGGTCACTTGAGAGAGAGGGCTTACAATCAGACTATAATTTGGAATATGCATTCTCCAAAAACCTATAACACCTAAGAAAGCTTGCGTTTCCTGTTTACTAGTCGGTGGGGACATAGCTGCTATTTTGTTGATCACATCCATTGGGATACGACGACGTCCGTCTTGCCATTTTATTCCTAAAAACTGCATCTCCTGTGCGGGTCCCTTCACCTTACTCTGTTTTATGGCAAAACCGGCTTTCAGAAGGATTTGGATTATTTTCTCCCCTTTCTCTAAAACTTCTTCTGCTGTGTTGCCCCATACGATGATGTCATCAATGTCCTGCAGGTGTTCTGGAGCTCCCCCTTTTTCCAGTGCATTCTGGATTAGTCCATGGCAAATGGCGGGGCTGTGTTTCCACCCCTGGGGCAGTCGATTCCAGGTGTACTGGACGCCCCTCCAAGTGAAAGCAAACTGTGGCCGGCACTCTGCTGCCAAAGGGATTGAGAAAAATGCATTAGCAGTATCAATTGTGGCGTACCACTTGGCTGCCTTTGACTCCAGTTCATATTGAAGTTCTAGCAGGTCTGGCACAGCAGCACTCAGCGGTGGCGTGACTTCATTCAGGCCACGATGGTCTACTGTTAGTCTCCACTCTCCATTACACTTTCGCACTGGCCATATGGGGCTGTTAAAGGGTGAGCGAGTCCTGCTGATCACTCCTTGGCTCTCCAGTCGATGAATCAGCGTATGGATGGGAGTCAGGGAGTGTCAGTTGGTGCGATATTGCCGCCGGTGCACCGTTGTGGTAGCGATCGGCACCTGTTGTTCTTCAACCCTCAGCAACCCCACAACCGAAGGGTCCTCAGAGAGACCAGGTAAGGTGGACAACTGTTCAATTCCCTCTGTCTCCAAGGCAGCTATACCAAAAGCCCACCGATACCCCTTTGGGTCTTTAAAATACCCCCTCCTGAGATAGTCTATGCCAAGGATGCAGGGGGCCTCTGGGCCAGTCACAATGGGGTGTTTCTGCCACTCATTCCCAGTTAGGCTTATTTCAGCCTCCAATACAGTTAGCTGTTGAGATCCCCCTGTCACACCAGAGATACAGATGGGTTCTGCCCCTTTATAACTTGATGGCATTAGAGTACACTGTGCACCGGTATCCACTAGCGCCTTATACTCCTGTGGGTGTGATGTGCCAGGCCATCGAATCCACACAGTCCAATAAACCCGGTTGTCCCTTTCCTCCACCTGGCTGGAGGCAGGGCCCCTCTAGTCCTGGTCAGAGTATTTGTTACTCACTTCTTGTAAAAATGACTTAGAGGTCCCTTCAAGAGGGTCAGAAGCCCTTCTACTTTGTCTGGCAACCGGAGCGGCATCTTTCCTGGAAGAATCCCCTTTTCTGGTTGTTTTTCCTTGCAATTCACGTACCCGTGCATCTAGGACCGAGGTAGGTTTTCTATCCCACTTCCTCATGTCCTCTCCGTGGTCACGCAGGTAAAACCACAGGGTACCCCGTGGTGTATACCTTCTATATTCTCTCTCTTGATCTGAGGAATGCTCACTCCTAATAGCCGAGATATTGGTCTGTACAGGTGGGGAGTAGGAGTTTTTGATCAGTTCGATCAGTTCTTCGGACTTTTCGGACAGTTTTTCCGTAGCCGAAACACAGGCTCGTAGGGATGAAGAGAGATTTTCTTCATATTGCCGGAGTTGGCGAGCCATTTCATCCGCTGTCGGTGCCTCTTCGTCTTTCCAAGTTAGTACTGCCAATGGGTTGGCATACGATGATGGTGCGCTCCGTACAAACTTCCGCCACATGGGTCATGTGCATTGAACTTCATCTGGATCTCTGGGTAATTGTGTGTTATCCGGGTCATAATAAATCATCTCTAGCACGGCTAATTCCCTCAGGTACTGAATACCTCTTTCCATGGAGGTCCACTTGCCTGGTTGACATATAACATCTTCCTTGAAGGGATACCTTTCCTTCACACTTGACAGGAGTCGCCTCCAGAGGCTGAGGGCTTGTGTCCCTTTTCCAATCGCCTTATCAATGCCACCTTCCCTAGCAAGTGATCCCAGCTGCTTGGCTTCCCTACCCTCTAATTCCAGGCTACTAGCCCCATTGTCCCAGCATCGGAGCAGCCAGGTGATAATGTGTTCACCTGGACAACGGCTGAAATCTTTTCGCATATCCTGCAGCTCACTCAGGGATAGAGATCGGGTGATTACTTCTGGTTCTGCCTCTTCCTCCTGTTCTCGTGATGACCCTGGTTCATCTTCATCCTTCGCTAAACGCACTGATTTTTTTGTATATTTCTTCTGTATAGGGGCGACTGATACTGGCACAGGTTGGTTCTCTGGTTCAGCCGCCGCGCCTGTCGCAGGGGTTGGAGTAGCCGCAGTGCCTGTTGTGGGGGCTGGAGTAGCCACAGTGTCTGTTGCAGAGGTCGGAGTAGCCACAGTGTCTGTTGTGGGGGCTGGAGTAGCCGCCTTGCCTGTCGCTGGGGTTGCAGTAGCCGCTGTGTCTGTTGCAGGGGTTGGAGCAGCCGCTGTGTCTGTCGGTCTGTTTTCCCTCCCTTCCCCCTGAGGGTGCTGCACAGTATCGAGCAGTGTTTGGTAGATACTAGCCAGGGCCCAGCACAGTGCGATAAGTTGCGCCTCTTTGGCATCGCCACAGCATTTTCCTTTCAGATAGTCTATCGCTTTATCAGGGTCCTGTAGTTGTTCGGGAGTGAAGTTCCAAACCATTGGAGGTGAGAAGTTCTCTAGATACCTGCCCATGTTCTCCCACACGCCATGCCACCCATGGCTATTAAGCCTCGGGGCAGATTTCCGAAAGGTATTCTTAAACAGTTGTTTAACCTTAAACAAGGCCTGGAACACATTGAGGAGACATAACAATAGGAACATGCTGGTTTGAACATCCCAAGGATATTCAAAATTCTCAAGAGCTACTGTAATTTGCCTGGAGGAGAAGGGGAAGGTGAAGAAATGCGTCTCCCCCGTGGCTTGGCTCTCCGATGAGAAAAGGTACAAGGTGTAATTATTAATAGTTTCTGATAGACGGCTCCCGAAGTACGGAGGTGACGGCAATGCTGAGTACAAATACCAGATTAGTTCCACGACCAGCAATTCTATCGTATCATAAGCCAGTGTTACAAAGTACAGCAACATGATAACTCTGGCCCAGTTCCCACGGGTGATAAACAGCACAACAGGGAGCATATACTGCAAGTAAGGTATTACATAACGCACCCTTAAGAACAAGTGCACCAACTTTGAGAGCAAATACATCAACATTGTGACCAGCAACTATTGAACTAATATAATGTATGTTCATAACAAATTTGTTCTAACACATTCCAGTCAGATTTGTCGTTATCTCAACCCGTTGAGCCCCACGTTGGGCGCCAAGAAGGACTGTCGTGGTTTAACCCCAGCCGGCAGCTAAGCACCACGCAGCCGCTCCCTCACTGCCCCCCACCCCTGGGATGGGGGAGAGAATCAGGAAAAAAAAAAAACCTCGTGAGTTGAGATAAAGACAGTTTAATAGGACAGAAAGGAATGAAAAACAATGATAATGATTCTTGCTGGCTGGGCATGAGAAGCTGAGAAATCCTTGACTTAGTATAAACACTACTTAGCAACAACTAAAAACATCAGCGTGTTATCAACATTATTTTCCTACTAAATCCAAAGCACAGCACTATACCAGCTACTAGGAAGCAAATTAACTCTATGCTAGCCGAAACCAGGACAGGGAGAAGGACTGAGGAGCAGCAAAAGAAAGGTACAGGGAAAAGGACAGCGAGATGGAGAAATCAATCAAAGAGGGAAGAGGAGCCCTGCAGGGACGCGGCAGAAGACAAACAGGGTCAGGGAGCAGGACAGAGGGAAAGCGAGAGGAAAAGATGAGCAGGGAGCAGAACAGCTGGATCGAGAGAGAAATTGAATGAGGGGAATAAAGGCGGGAGGAGGGAGAGAGCTGGAGGAATGAAAAACTAGATGACAGAGGGAGCATGACAGAATGAGAGAGAAAAGGGGAGAGAGCAGGAGAGAACTGGAGGAAGAAACCAGCTGTGATGGGCAGTGGGAGAGCGAGACGGAAGCAAAGGATACTGAGGAAGAGCAAAAGGGAAGAAGGGACGGACAGCTGGACGGGGATATGGAAAGAAAGGCTGGGAGAGAGAATGGGGCAGAGAGAGAAAGAAAAAACAGCGAAAGGAAGCATGGTAGAAAACTCGCGTGGGGAAAAACTCGCGTGGGGAAAAAAAAAACTCGCGTGGGGAAAAACTCGCGTGGGGAAAAACTCGCGTGGGGAAAACTCGCGTGGGGAAAAACTCGCGTGGGGAAAAACTCGCGTGGGGAAAAACTCGCGTGGGGAAAAACTCGCGTGGGGAAAAACTCGCGTGGGGAAAAACTCGCGTGGGGAAAAACTCGCGTGGGGAAAAACTCGCGTGGGGAAAAACTCGCGTGGGGAAAAACTCGCGTGGGGAAAAACTCGCGTGGGGAAAAACTCGCGTGGGGAAAAACTCGCGTGGGGAAAAACTCGCGTGGGGAAAAACTCGCGTGGGGAAAAACTCGCGTGGGGAAAAACTCGCGTGGGGAAAAACTCGCGTGGGGAAAAACTCGCGTGGGGAAAAACTCGCGTGGGGAAAAACTCGCGTGGGGAAAAACTCGCGTGGGGAAAAACTCGCGTGGGGAAAAACTCGCGTGGGGAAAAACTCGCGTGGGGAAAAACTCGCGTGGGGAAAAACTCGCGTGGGGAAAAACTCGCGTGGGGAAAAACTCGCGTGGGGAAAAACTCGCGTGGGGAAAAACTCGCGTGGGGAAAAACTCGCGTGGGGAAAAACTCGCGTGGGGAAAAACTCGCGTGGGGAAAAACTCGCGTGGGGAAAAACTCGCGTGGCTGGGGTGCATAGGGAGGGGATGGGGAGGGATGTCTGGGTAGAAACATGTATGGGGGGGACACACATGGGGGCAACCAACACCAGGGCATCCACCCAGGACAATCCACAGCGCATTGCACACCTGGGATAGCCCGCAACAGATCATCCACTCTGCGGTAACATCTTTTTATCATGGCTCCACTGTCACAACTGAGAACCCAAAGACCAGCGATGCCATCGGCTCTAGGAAGACGTGCTGTACTTGGGTCTTTGGAGGGAAACTGACTTCTAAAAAAGAAAAAGGAAAAAAAAAAAAAAGTCTTGCTGTTGGTGACTTCTACTGCCAAGTACATCACCTCTGAAGAGCCACTCTGGTAGGAAGTTCCTAAAATGCAACTTCTTTGAACGAGAAAGATTCCCACTTTGGACAATTTCTTTCCAACTGAAGTCAAAATTACACACTGTAGGGCAGTGGTCCCCGTCCCTCAACTTCGCTTTCAGAGGGCCAGGGGGCCGAATCCATTCTCAACAGAAGCTGCATCACCAAACCAGGATATTCCTGCAGTCGCCAGGCTCCTCTTCATCACCTGCAAAAAAAAACAGTGCCAGCAGGAAGCATCCTGTCGGGCGACACAGACCTCTTCCACAACACCCTCCTCCTCAAAAGCAACGTGGACTTCTGCTCACCTGCTCCACCCAGATGCCACTGTCGGACACTGCAGCCATCATCACTTGGGGCACCTAAGATACCAACAGACAGAAAACTACCGTTGCACTTGCAAGGAATCACCAGCCTCACGCTCTTCCTTTCTACTAACCAGCTCACCTGGAGTGCTCGTCCAATTCCAAAGGCTGCCTGCACGGTGCCTGCAAAACCAAAGAGAAGTGAACTCCTGACACTTAGCATTTATGAGGGGCCTGCCACCAGCTGCAAAGGTTCTAGGACAACAGGGTACTCTGTAGGCGATCAGGAAAGGCGATCAGCCATCCCATACCCTGAAAGACACTACGCCGTATGTCCCTGCCGCTTTCTTGAAAAATACCAAAGCTTCACATACAGATGCAGACAAGATGCTCACCTGAACCCCTGCCAGATAATCTCACCATCAGCCCGGTTAAGAGAGACGATATCAGCAACTTACACAGCATACAGCAACGCTGGTGAAGAAAACAAGGTTCCATCTTCGATAAAGCCAGGAATTCCAGGAAGAGGCAATGCACCTAGAATAAAGAAAAAAATGCATCCTATTAAACCACCTTGCCACCCCTGAACACTCAATACAAAATTACTGACCTGGAAAAAAAAGAACTTCATACAAGTGTATTTGCCATTCTACATGCTGCTGAACCTTGACCGGTCCTGAAGTTCCTACCTCAAACAGACACCTCCGCTCCTCTAAATGTCAAAATGCATCTGCCCCAATAGTTTAGAGAGCTCAAAAGCTGCAAAGGACTGAAGGAACAGCAGAGCACCGACACCCCAGAAGCCCAGCAACAGAATGAGCTCCCTGATGAGCGGCTGTGGCTCATATACCCCGGGCCCCGCCCACCACCCTTCCCACAATCCCCTGGGAAAGGGGCGGGGCCAACCACCAGAAGACATAAAGGCAGCCAGAGGAGCAGTAGGGAGTTTTCTCATCTGTCTTCAGAGAAAGCAACCCTTACTGGAAACAACAATACCTGTGCTTTTACTGCAACTACATCTACAGTGCATCAACAACGTGACCGGGTAGGGAATTAAACTTAATTTTCCTGGGGCCTGGATAGAAAGAGATAGATGTCCTACTAAGCTCTGTAAGAAAGTACTTTGTTAAATGCAATAATGGTATTGTTATCAAAAATCACGTGCTTTGGTTTCCTATAAGAAAACCCAAAATGCTATAGGGTTATACTTCATTTCTAGCAAGACCATGCATACTACCTAACTTCTACCAGAACTGCCTTCTGGATAGGACCGAATGACAAAGCAGAATTAGGTCACGTAAGACTCCCTTCTCAACAATATCTCCGGTTGCAAAGCAAATTATTTATGGTAAATCACCAAAGATTCAGAGTCACCTTGACAGTCTCTCCAACTGACTCCCTTGAGAGAACTAGATGAGTCCCAAAGGACAGAAAACAGAAAAAAAAACATGGAAATACAAGAAATGTATCAGACACTGTATGAAGCAGCCTAATTAACACCTAAGTAGCTAGAAGAAAAACAAATTGAAAACACAACAAAAACCACCACGGGAGATGTGTTGATAAAAATAGATGAAGGCCGTTGCCTTCTCTGAAAAACCTCAAGAGGAGATCTGAGCTGACGACAGACATCTTTGGGGTACCAGCTACCAAATAGAAACATACTATAAGACGGAAAACAAAAAGACTGCTCTGGAGCCCAAAGATGGCTTTGGAAGAGGTTCTGACAGAACAAGAGGCATCGTCACAGGGATTAGAGAGAGCCCGAAGGGGCCAGAGAGACCAAAGAAGTCTCAGGGATGCAATGAGCTCAAAAGGGAATTGAACAAAGTACAGGTGTCCTCAGGGGACCGGGGACCAAATGGAGGTGTACCAAAGAGACAAGAGGACAGAAAGACCGACTGGGGTAACAGATGCAGACTCAGGAAGTGTTCTGAGGGGAAGAGAGGGGTGCAAAGTGCCCTCCTGAGCTAAAACAGGGCTCTAGGGCACGGGAGATGTCTTGCGAGAGCTCGGCAAAGGGAGCGGAGGAGTCCCGAGGGGGGCCTGAGAGACCAAAGAAGCCTCAGAGATAACAATGAGGAACTCTAAAGGGGATTTCAACAAAGTACAGATGTTGTCAGGGGGCCGGGGGCTGAATTAAGGCATCCCAAATGGGATGAAGAGCACAAAAAATTAAAATCGAAAGGGAGCTAAGGTGCTACGAAAGTGCTGTGGAGTACAAGAAAGGACTCAGATGACATTGTTATAGAGAGTAGAGGAATTAGGAGGGCGCAGGGTAAGAAAAGAAGTCTTGGAGACACAGCGAGGGCCTTGGAGTCTCAGGAGGGCGTCTAGGCAAACTAGAGATGACTGAATGGGAGAGGAACCGAACGGAGACACCCTCGATGGCAGAGAGAAAGACAAAGGAGCAGTGCGTAGCAAAGAAAGAAGGGACGCTTTCATGGAACAAGAGAGCTAGAAAGGGAGATAAAGTGCTACAAGGTGCTGTGGAGATCGAGGAAGGTCTCAGGAGGCACTGTGACTGTGAGGAGAGGGGTGTTGAGGGGGGCTGACGGGCAAAAGAAGGCTTAGGGATGACAAGGAGGAACTCGGGTGATCATCCGAGCAGAGTACAGATGGTCTCGGGTGGCCGGGGACTGAACACGGGAATCCTAGACAGTGTAGAGGAACAAATGAGTGTTCTGTGGCTCAAAGATGGCCCCACCTGAAGTGCTACAAGGTGGATGTGGAGCACGAGGAAGGTCTCGGGAGGCATCGTGACCGGGAGAAGAAATGTCCCGAGGGAGCCAGAGAGACAGAAAAAAGCATTGGAGACACAACGATTAAATCCAGAGGGGATCTGAACCGAGTAAACATGTCATTGGAGGGCCAGGGAATGAATAGAGGCATGGCTAGAGGGAAGAGAGGACGGAATGACTGGGCTGGGTCACAGATATGGACTCGGGAAGTCCTCTGAGGGAACGAGAGGGACACGAGGTCCGCTACAAAGCTAAAAGCGTGCTAAGGGCAACCTCGAAGGCATCGACAGGCATCGCGACACCATTAGAGGGGTCCCGATTGGGCCAAAGACACCAAAGGCGGCTCAGGGACACAAGGAGGAAGTCCGGAGGGGATCTGAACAGAACACAGATGTCGTCGGGAGGCTGGGGACCAAATGGAGGCACCCTAGATGGCAGAGGGGATGATAAGAGCGCTCTGAGGCACAAACAAATCTGAGGACGGGTTTCTGAGGGACCGTGAGAGGATCAAAGTCTGCTACAGAGCTCAAAGGGGGCTGTGGTACACAAAGAAGGCGTCTGAGGAGGCATGGTGACTGAGAGCAGAGGGGTCACAAAAGGCTCGGAGGGATAAGAGAGATTGAAAGGGAGGCAAAGTGCTACCAAAATGCTGTGGAGCGCAAGGAAGGTCTCGGGAGGCATCCTAGCTGGCATAGAGAAGAAAGAATGATCTTATTTGGGAACGGAGATCTTGGGAGAGGTGCGATTGCGACAAAACGAGTCCAAAGGGGGCTCACGGAGCCGAAAGTTTGCTGCGGGGAACATCGAAGACCTCGGGAGGCATCGTGACAGTAGCAGAGGGGTTCCGAGAGGGACAGACAGAAGAAGGCTCAAGGTCATGATGTGTGCTCAGGGACCAGGGACTGAACAGAGGTATCCTAGCTAGCATAGAGGACAACAAGGGCATCCCGGAGATGAAAAGTGGCATCAGGAAAGGTTCTCGGGGAGGGAGACGGGCGCGAAGTGCACTACAGAGCCAAGAGAGGGCTGTGGGGCACGAGGATGGCCTCAGGAGGCACGATGATGGCAGCAGAGGGGTGCTGAGAGTGAAAGAGAGATAGAAGGCGGCTCTGGGACACAATGCAAAACTGAAGAAGGTGTCCCCACAATGTACAGATGTCCTCAGGGGATGAGCGACTGAATCGAGGCATCCTAGATGGCAGTGAACAAGGTAAGAGAGCTCTGGGGCACAGAGCAAGCCCGAGGAAGGGTTCTGTCTGAATAAGAGAGATACAAAGAGGGCTGCAGAGCTCCAAGGGTGCCATGGGGCACGAGGACAGTCTCGGGAGGCGTGGTGATGGGAACGAGAGGGCCCCGGGGGGGACAGAGACCAACAAAGTATTGCTGACACAATGAGGTACTCGGGAAGGGATCTGAACAGAGTACAGATGTCCTCAGGGGACCAGGGACTGAATGGAGGCATCCGACATGGCAGACGGGAAGGCAAGAGTGCTCTGGGGCACAATGAAAGCCCGAGGAAGAGTTGTGTCTGAATAAGAAAGATACAAAGCCTGCTGCAGAACTAAAGGATGGTCGTGGAACGCAAGGACGCTGGCAGGAAGCATCGTGACGGAAATAGAGGGGTGCTGAGGTGGCCAGAGAGACAGATGGTGGCTGGAGGACACAAAGGTACTCGGGAGGGGATTTGAACAGAGCACAGGTGTCTTGATGACCCACTGGAGGCAAGCGAGATGGAGGGGAGGACAAAAAGACTGCTCTGAGGAAGAGGAGATGTTCTGACAAACCGAGAGGGGTACAAATTACACTCCAGAGATAAAAGCATGCCAAGGAGACCCTCTAAAGCCTCGGGATGAACTGAGAGAAAAGAAAAAAAAAAAAAGATGTAAAGAAAACTTAAAAAGCAACAGGGTACGTGACAAACAAGAAAGAATTAAAAAAGAGGGGTAGACAGCTTGATAAAAGTAGACATAGAAAATTTAAAAAGCAATAGGGTACAAGGCAGAGGAGAAAGAAAATTAAAAATAGGGACAGAAAACTAGATAAAAGTAGACATAGGAAAAAAATGAAAAATGAAGGCATTAAAGAGAAAAAAACTAAAAAGTAGGGACAACAAACTAAATAAATGGAGACATAGAAAGAAAATTGAAAAATTGAGAGAGTACCCAACAGGTAAGAAAGAATTAAAAAATAGGGACAGGAACTAGATAAAAGCAGACGTAGGAAAAAAATTGTAAAAGCAACAAGATTAAGGAAATAAAGGAAGAAATTAAAAAACAGGAACATCAAACTCAATAAACAAAGACATAGAAACAAAATTTAAAAAGCGACAGGGTACAGAACAGTTGAGTGACACAAAAAATAAAGACAGTGAACTGGATAAAAGTAGATATAGAAAAAAAATTTAAAAGCAATGTGACACAGGACAGACAGGAAATAATAAAAAAATAGGGTTAGGCATCTTGATAAAAGTGAACATAGAAGGAAAATTCTTTGAAGTGAAAACATAGAGGACAGGTAGGAAAAAAGTAAATAATAGAGACAGAAAAATGCATGAAAGTGAAGACAGACACAAAAATTCACAAATGAAGACATTGAGAGGAAAAAATTAAAAAATAGTGAAGAAACCTGAATAGACGGAGACATAGAAAGAAAATTCTAAAAGCGATGGGGTACAGGACAGACAGGAAAAGTTTAAAAAACAGAAAGGAAATTTAGAAGCGACGGGGTACAGGACAGAGAGGAAAAAATAAAAAATAGTGAACTGGATAAAAGTAGACATAAAACCAAAATTTTAAAAGCGATGGGGCATGTGACAGACAAGAAATAAAAAATAGCAATAGGCAGCTTCATAAAAGTAGACATAGTGTCATGGTATAACCACAGCTGGCAACTAAGCACCACCCAGCCGCTGGCTCACTCCCCCCACCGGTGGGATGGGGGAGAGAATCGGAAGGGTAAAAGTGAGAAAACTCGTGGGTTGAGATAAAGGCAGTTTAATAGGGAAAGCAAAAGCTGCAGGCGCAAGCCAGGCAAAACAAGGAATTCATTTGCCGCTTCCCATCGGCAGGCAGGTCTTCAGCCATATCCAGGAAAGCAGGGCTCCATCACGCGTAAGGGTTACTTGGGAAGACAAACGCCATCACTCCGAACGTCCCCTCCTTCCTTCTTCTTCCCCCAGCTTTATATGCTGAGCATGATGTCATACGGTCTGGAATATCCCTTTGGTCAGTTGGGGTCAGCTGTCCCGGCTGTGTCCCCTCCCAACTTCTTGTGCACCCCCAGCCTGCTCGCTGGTGGGGTGGGGTGAGGAGCAGAAAAGGCCTTGACTCTGTGTAAGCACTGCTCAGCAGTCACTAAAACATCCCTGTGTCATCAACACTGTTTCCAGCACAAATCCAAAACGTACCCCCATACTAGCTACTATGAAGAAAATTAACTCTACCCCGGCCAAACACAGCACAGTTACAAAATAAGAATAGGGAGAAAAGTATGGAAAGACATCGGAAGACAATTTCAAAAGCAATGGGGTACAGAACAGACAAGAAACAAATAAAAAAGACAGACAGTAAACTGGTTAAAGTAGACATGGAAAGAAAAATTTAAAAGCGACAGGGTACAGGATAGACGGGAGAGAATTAGAAAATGAAGACAGTGAACTGGATAAAAGTAGCCATAGAAACACAATTTTAAATTGACAGAGAATAGTATAGACAGGGAAAAAATTAAAAAAGGACAGGAAACTAAATAAATGGAGGCATAGAAAGAAAATTTTTAAAGCACCTGGGTACAGGACAGAGAGAGAGGAATTAAAAAATAGGGACAGGGAATCAGATAGAGACATAGAAATGTTAAAAAGGGACAGGCTACGAGAAACATAGGAAAGAATTAAAAAATAGGAACAGGGATGAGAACAGAAGGAAACATTGAAAGAAAATTTGAAAAGTGGCAGGGTATACGGAAGAAAGGGAGGAATTAAAATTTAGGGAAAGGAAGCCAGATAAAGGGAATTGTTGAAAGAGAAATTAAATAGCGATGGGGTACAAGAAATATAGGGAGGAAGGAGAAAAACAAACAAACAAAAAAAAAAAACAGAAAAGGGAGCCGGATAGAGGGAAACATAGAAGGAATTTTTAAAAAGCAACATAGACAAGAATTAAAACATAGGGGCAGGGAGATGGATAGAGGACAACATAGAAAGGAAATTTAAACAGTGATCGGGTACAAGAAACACAGGCATATTAAAAAAAACAGGGACAGGGAGATGGATAGAAGGAACCATAATAAGAAAATTGTAAAAGAAATGGGGTACAAGAAACACAGGAAATAATTAAAAAACAGGGACAGGGAGATGGATAGAAGGAACCATAATAAGAAAATTGTAAAAGAAATGGGGTACAAGAAACACAGGAAATAATTAAAAAACAGGGACAGGGAGATAGATAGAAGGAACCATAATAAGAAAATTGTAAAAGAAACGGGGTACAAGAAACACAGGAAATAATTAAAAAATAGGGACAGGGAGATGGATAGAAGGAAATGCAGAAAGAAAATGTAAAAAGCAATGGGGTACAGGACAGAGGGAGGAATTAAAAAATAGGGACAGGGTGCCAGAAAGAGGAAAAAGTAGAAAGACAAATTAAAATGCAACCAGGGTACAAGAAACACAGGGAAGCATTAAACAATAGGGAGAGGGAGCCGCAGAGAAACATAAAAAAAAATTAATAGGTGAAGCGCTACAGGGCAAATTTGGCAGAAGAGTAACAAGTTTTGGGGAGCCAGACGGGTAGGTGGGCTGGTGGAGAGGGAGACAGAAGCAGGGACAGGCAGGGAGGCAGGCAGAGAGAGATCTGGGGAAGGGCGGCAGAGATCGACGGGTATGCACACGAGAGAACGCCTGAGTCACCACAGCTCCCGGCACCGGCAGGAGACCTTCACCGCCCCAACGCTTTTCTCTCTGCCTCCGCAGCAGGCGCCTCGATGCTCCTCCACCACGAGGCTTCCCAGAAGGTCACACGTGCAGCCGATGGAGGCAGCGAGCTCCCAGCACCGTGTGCTGGTGGTCTGCTCTGTCGGGGATGGCTCAGAGGGATCCTTCCTCACCGCAGGGACTGGCCATTCCTTGCTGGAGGCAGCTGCCTGTGCAGGACCCCCTTGGATTCCCTCCTCAGCCAGTTCCCCTTCCTCAGCTCCCTCAGGCAGCCATGCCCAGGCAGCCCCCTCTCCAGCTAGAGCCCCTTCCCACAGCAGGGCCAGCCCCATCCTCAGCCTCACTGGCCACACCTGGGGCTGCCCCAGCTCCAGCCCCAGCTGGGGCCCATCGGGAACAGGGGCCATTGCCAAAGCCCCACAGCACATCACCCCCTGCCCTGCTCCTGTCCACAGCCAGGAGCTCTGCACCCAGGGGCTGCAAACACAGCCAGGGGCACAGAGGAGGCAGGAAAAGTTTGTTCCTTAAGGCACATAAGAAATCCCGGCAGTGAGCTGGCTACAAGGCTCAGTGCCCAAAGGCAGCAGGACAGAGGGAGAAAAGGGAAGAGAAAAGCAGGAGGAAGGACAGAGGTGTTATTTCTTTTCCCTGACTTCTGAAATGCAGACAGAAAGGCCACATTTAGGAAGGAGACATTGCTTTATTTGATAGTGTGCAGAATCGGACGCTCGGGGGAAGTTCCCGAGTATAGTTCAGGACTACACTGAGAGGGATCCTTCCTCACCCGGAGAGGCAGGCTGTCTCTGTCTGCAGCTGGAGGCTGCTGCTGGCTGGATCCCTTTTATTTTATTCTTCAGCTGCTTTCCTTTTTTCTGGCCTCTCCAGCTTCACCCCCGGCAGCTCCTGTCCACAGCCAGTAAGCGCTCGGAGAAGGAGGCCAAAGGCAACCCACCCAAACCTGAGCGAGATGCAGTCCACAACATCCCCGGGGAGGAACTGACAACCGAGTCCTCAGCGCTGCCTCTGGGAGAGGGAAAGAGCAAGCAATTGTTATCCACAGGGCTGACTGTAGCTCTCCTCAGGCAGGAACCCCTCCTTCCGCAGGAGCTTCTGGAGGCACCGCTCTTTCCCCGGACTGATGCTAAAGGCACCTGCATGGATGGAGAATAAAGCCTATTGGAGGGGCAGCTTGCTGCCATGAGGACCGGGTTTGGGAGCAGCCTGTGGCTACGGGCCAGGCTTCAGGAGAGGTGCTGGAGCTGGGGGCAGCTGCATGGGGTGAGCGGGGCTGGAGGAGTTTTGTTGAGCTGGGGAGGCACCCGGCGCCTTTTCCAGGGGGTGGGAAGGCCTCCAGGTCCCCCGAGGGGTGGGGGCATCCATCTCCTGCCCCTCTTCCTGCTTCCTCTCCACCAGCTCTCAGAAAAATCCACGGGACCTGCTGTCTCGGGACCTGACTCCAACTGACCATCAGCCTGTCGGCTGGAACCATCCTTGCAGCTTGTATGCACTCTCAGGCAGGCATGCCCCAGCAGCACCATCCCCGGGGGCTGCAGCCCTGTGATACAGAGGGGCCATCCCCATCAGCCTCACTGGCCCCCTGGGGCTCCTCCAGCCCCAGCCCACAGCTGCAGCCATGGCCCCTTACACCCACTAGGTAACGTGCTCCCCTGGACTCTGTGACAGCCACTCACCAAGCAAAGGACTACAAAGACAGCCATGAGCACAAAAGAGACAGCGAGTGTTTATTCATTAATGTCTATAAGTCCCGGAGTGAGTCTGCTCTGGGGCTCGGTGCCCGTACGCTCACCCTTCCCCCGGGACGACTCGGCAGTCATTACCGGAGCAGTGGATACAGAGAACGAAAATACAGCGATGGGGAGCAAGACAGAGGAACAGAAAGAGAAAAATAGAATGAGGGAGAAGGACTGAGGAACAAGGAAAGAAACGGGTACAGGGAAAAGGACAGTGAGATGGAGAAATCAATAAAAAAGGGATGAGGAGCCCTGCAGGGACGTGCCGGAAGAAAAACGGGGTCAGGGAGCAGGACAGAGGGAAAGAGAGAGAAATTGAATGAGAGGAATAAAGGAGGCGGGAGGGAGAGAAAAAAAGACGGGGAACGAGCCAGAGGGATTGAGGAGGGAAAAAAGACGCACGCAGATGAGAACAAGAAGATGGAGAAAGATTCAACAGTGATGGACTGCAGGATGAGAAAAAAAGGCCAGGGATCAGGACAGAGGGGAATAATGGGACAGCGAGCTGGGCAGGGGGATATAGCGAGAAACGATGGGACAGGCAGCAGTATGGAGATATCCAGACAAAAAGTCAGGGGGAGGACAGAGGACAGAGAGAATAAGAGAAAAGGGATGGGGAGTGGGGCAGAGATGGAGAAAGAAACATTAGAGACAGAGAGAGGAGGAGAGTGATGAGACTGAGGCAGAGAGATGGAGAAAGAAAAAAAAAAAAATATTGATGGGTAGCAGGCCAGAGGCACAAGGGAAGACAGGAGGAAGGACAGAGGGATATAGAAAACAGGTGAGGGACAGGGAGCCAGAAAGCTGGATACTGCGAAAGAGAGAGGGACGGGGAGCAGGGCACTGGGATAGAGAGACAATGAGAGCAACAGAGAGAATGACAGAGAGATGGAGCACGAGAAAAAACAGAGACGGAGAGAGGGACAGACAGGTGAAGCAGTAACAGGGACAGGGAGCAGGACAGAGGAAGAGAGAGAGGGACAGGTAAGATAACAGATAATTGGAGAAAGAAAGGAAAGGGAACAGCACAGAGGGTCACAGCAAAAAAGAGAGGGGTGGCAGAAAGAGAAAAATAAGACGAGGGAGAAGGACTGAGGAGCAGAGAGAAAAAGGTACAGGGAAAAGGATAGAGACGGAGAAAACAAAGAAAGACCGGAGGCAGAACAAAGGAAAAGATCAACAAGGACAGGGAGCAGGACAAAGGGATGGAAAAGGAAAAAACAGTGATGGCAGCAGGATAGAGGAAGAGAGAGAAAAAGAGCAAGAAGAGCAAGAGAAGGAGGATGACGGAAGGATGCAGGGAGAAAGACCAGGACACATAAAAGGGGGGGTTGGGGGACACATGCATCAGAAGGGTAGAAAGAGAGGGATGGGGAGCGAGACAGCGTGATGGAGACAGAGGGAGAGAGGGAGTGGATTGCAAGGATACAGAAAAGCAGAGGTACAGGGAAGAGGAAAGAACAACAGAGAGAGAAAGGGGAGGATAGGGAGCAGGAAAGAGAGACGGAGAACGAAAAAATAGCGACAGGCAGAAGAACAGAAATGTAATGCGCGAGCTGTCACACGTAAAGTAATCTTATCTTGTATGTATATAGACGATTACAAAAGGATGGCTGATCGCTTCAGGATGTTCTGAAGGCCGGTATATTTGGTGCATCTTGAAGGAGGATGCAAACAGACAGTGGTTAGTCAAGTTTACTTAGATAACTTTGAAACAGACTCAGCAGTATTGTGGAGTTAAGTTACCCTTTAACGAACTGTCTCCTTAGAATACTTAGAATCACACCCATGAACCTAGAAGCCCCTTACTCAGAAGCCCCTTCCTCTCCAAGCACGTGTGGTAGAAAAAGGAAACTCTGTACCTTTAAATGGGACCGAAGACCACCGGGACCGATAAGAATCTTGAAAGATTACATGTAAACAGTATTGTCCCGATAACAAACGGTCAAACAGTATAAAACATCCACCGTGCGTTAACCGGGTGCACGAGCTTTGTGGAATTACCACCTAGCGCCCATCTTTGCGCAAACGTGAAATAAATACCTCGGCTCTGTCTGTGAGATTGGATGATCGCACACCGGGTAAAAGAACGCCCATTTTGGGACAACAGAAATACAGAGAATAAAAAAAGTACTTCTAGGGAGCAGGACAGAGGGATAGACCAAGAGGAAAAAAATCAACGGGGAGAAGGACGGGTAACACACAGCGGGACACCAGGGGAGCAAGAGGGAGGGAACAAAGAGCAGGACAGAGGGATGAAGAGAGAAAAAAAATAGGGACAGGAAGAAAAGCAGAATAACCAAGAGAGGAGAAAAAAAAAGAAAGGGAACCGGACAGAGATGGGCAGTGGGACAGAGAGATGGGGAAAGAAAAAACAGGGACAAGGACAGGGACAGAGGGGTAGAGAGGCAAAGAGAGGGACGGGGACCAGGACACTGGGATATAAACAGAGAGGGACAAGGAACAGGACACGAGATTGCAGAGAGACAGGTACAGGGAAGTGACAGAGAGAAAAAGAGCGGGGCAGGGGGCAGGTCAGAGAGCTGGAGAAAGAAAAAATACTGCTGGGGAGCAGGACAGGAGGATAGAGCCGAAAGAGATGAATGGGAAGCAGGGCAGTGGGATGCAGACAGCAAAAATAACGATAGGCAACAGGACAGGGGGACTGACAGAGAAGTAAGGGACAGGGAGCAGGACAGAGGAGTGGAAGGGAAAAATACCGATGAGCAACAGGACAAAGGGACGCAAAGAAAAAAAAAGGAGGGAAAAGGAAGAAAGGAGAGAGAGAGAAAGATGGGGCTAGAGCACGGGACTTGGAGAGACAAAAAGTGGGACAAGGAACAGGACAGAGGGACTGGGGGTGGGGCGGCGGAACCAGATGCAGATTAAGACAAAGAGACGGAGAAGCGGCGGGGGGGAAAAACGATGACGGGCTGCTGGACAGAGATGGAGCAAGAAAAAGTAGGGCCAGAGCAGGGAAGAGAGAGGAAAAAAGGGACAGCTGGCTGGACAGGGGGATATAACTAGAAACAATGAGACAGGCAGCAGGACAGAGGGATAAAGCCAGAATAACCAGGGAGAGGAAGCAGGACAGATGGACAGCGGGAGGAAAAAAGGGCAGGGAGCAGGACTGAGAGATGGAGAAAGAAGCATTAGGGGCAGAGGGATAGAGAGTGGAAAATACAGGTTAGAGGAAGGACAGAGGGACAGAGAGAGAACGAGAGGGCCAGAACCCAGACAGAGAGCAGGAGAAAGAAAAACCAGTGACAAGCGGCAGGCCAGAGGCAGGGGGGCAGGGGGAAGGAAGGACAGGAGGAAGGAGAGAGGGATACAGAAAGCGAGGGAAAACAGGGAGGAAGAAAATGGGATACAGAGAAAGAGAGGGATGGGGAGCAGGGCACTGTGGTAGAGAGCAAGCGAGAGCAACGGGGAGAATGACAGGGAGATGGAGCCAGAGAAAAAACAGGGACTGAAAGCAGGACAGAGAAATGGAAAAGGAAAATTAGGGATGGGGACCAGGACAGAGGGGTGGAGATACAACAAGGGACACAAGTATAACGACAGAAAGAGAGAGGGGGAGAGGGAAGGGGGGACGGGGAGCGGCACAGCGGGATGGAGAAAGAAAAAGACAGACGGGGAACGGGGCAGAGAAATGGACAAAGAAAATACAGTGATGGGGAGCGGGGCAGAGGACTAGAAAGAGAAAAATAAGACAAGGGAGAAGACCGAGGAGCAGAGAGAGAAAGAAAGGTAGAAAGAAAAGGTCAGAGAGGTAGAGAAATAGGGACAAGGAGCTCTGCAGAGAGATGGAGCAAGAAAACGTAGGGTCGGTGAGCAGGACAGAGGGATAGAAAGATGGGGGGGAAGGAGAGGAAGAACAAAGGAGGGACAAAGACGGTGACAGGGCGCAGGACAGACAGAGAGAGAAAAAGGACAGGGACCAGGACAAAGGGATTGAGAAATAAAGAACGGGTCAGATCTGTACAAAGAGACCAAGAAGGGAAAAAAAAACAGCAATGGGCTAGAGGACAGAGACAGAGGAAGAGAAAAAAGGGCCAGGGAGCAGGACAAAGGAGGAGAGAAAGGAAAAAAGGAGAGCCGGCTGGGCAGGGAGGTGTAGCAAAAAAACAACCGGACAGGCAGTGGGAAAGAGAAATAAAGGCAGAAAAAACGAGAACAGGAAGCAGGACAGAGGAACGGTGAGAGGAAACAAAGGGCAGGGAGCAGGACAGAGGTGGAGAAAGAAGCATTGAGGCAGAAGGATAGAAAGACAACAGAGACAGGAAGAAGGATGGGAGATGGGGGGAAGAAGGACAAGGAGCAGGACAAGGTGATACAGAGAGAGAAAAAAGGGACAGGGAGGCAGGACAAAGTGAAAGACAGGCAAAAATAAGAGACAGAGCAGGACAGAGATGGAGGGGAAAAAGTCTAGGATGGGCAGCAGGACAGATAGCTGGAGAAGGAAAAAAAAGCGCTGGGCTGCAGGACAGAGAGGGACCAAGAAAAAACAGTGACAGGGAGCAGGACAGAGTGACAGAGAACAAAAAAACCAAAGACGGAACAGGACAGAGAAATGGGGGGGAAGACAAGGAGAAGGACAGAGAAACAGAGAGAGACTGAGAAGGATAGGGAGCAGGATAGAGAGACGGAGCAAGAAAGGGAAAAGGGATGGGAGGCAGAACAAAGGGAAAGAGAGACAAGGACAGGGAGCGGGACAAAGGGATGGAAGAGACAAAAAATAGCAATGGGCTGCAGGACAGAGATGGAGGAATTAAGAAATAGACACAGGGAGCATGACAGAATGACAGAGACAGAAAAAAGGGACAGAGAGCAGGACAGAGGACAAAAACAACTGCGATGGGCAGTGGTAGAGAGATATGGAGAAAGAAAAAAATACTGAGGAAGAGAGAAAGGAAAGAAGAGCCAGCTAGCTGGACAGGGGGATACAGTTAGAAAGGATGGGAGAGGGAATGGGACAGAGAGAGACAGGCAGAAAAGATAGCAAGATGAAGCAGGGCAGAGGGACAGCAAAAGGGGGGGGGCGGGGAAGGGGACAGGGATCTGGACAGAGATGGAGAAAAAAGCAGCAGGGATGGAAGAAAAGAGACAGAAAAAGCGACAGGGAGCAGGGCAGAGAAAGAAAAATCAGGGCAGCGGCAGGATGGAGATGGAGAAAAAAAAACTGGGATGGTCAACAGGACAAAGAGGAATAAGAATACAGGCAGGGAGTGGGACAAAGGAATATAGCGAGAAACAACAGCACAGAAAGCGAGACAGAGCGACAGACAAGAATAATGACAACGAGAGAGAGAAAGACAGAGACCGTGAGAAGCACAGGGGGTCGGAGAAAGAAAGAGAGGTATTAGGAGCCCTGCAGAGACATGGAGAATGGAGAAAAAAGGGGCAGGGAGCAGCACAAAGGGTCAGAGAGAGTAAGAGATGAACAGGAAGGAGGACGGGGACAGTGAGATACAGAATGAGAAAAAAACCCAGCGACAGCGAGCAAGACAAAGGGATGGGGCGGGAGGGGAGAGAGAGAAGGCAGGGACATGGAGTGGCATGTACAAGCACAGAGAGGAAAAGAACACCAGGGAATGCGCCAGACAAATTGGGGGGGGAAAAGAGACGGATGCAGCTCAGGACAAAGAGGTGGAAAAGGAAAAAACAGTGATGGGCTGCAGGACAGAGATGAAGGATGACAAAAAGGAAGGAGAGAGAACAGGACAAAAATGCAGGGGGAAAAACAAAAGGGAGTGGTAGAACAAGAGAGAGAAAGGGAAAGAGGAAGAGGAAGCAGGACAGAAGAATAGAGAGAAGAGAAGAGGTACAAGGAAGCAAAGAAAATCACAGCAGCGTGGGAAAGAGAGGGTGCCAGGGGAGGGACAGGGAGGGACCGGGACACAGAAGAGGGGCGACAGGGCCCCAAGGGCCCGGTACTCACTGCAGTTCTTGCTCTCGGCGCTGCCGGGAGAATTTGACAGTTCAGACACTTCTTTCTCCGTCTCTCCTCCCTTTCTCTTCTGTAATTCTGGTTGCTTGGCTGTCCTCCACCTGAGAGAATATGTGGTGTCTTATGAGACAAGGCTTCCTAGACATGTAGCCTCGCTCACTCACACGCGCGCTACACAGCCATACCGCACTTCGGGTTACGCATACAGACCCCGCGGTGCACGTTGGCAGTCTGGCCTGCTGCGGACTACGAAGAGGGATCCTTCCTCACCCGGAGAGACAGGATCTCTCTTGCCTGCAGCAGGAGGCAGCTGCTGGCTGGATGGCCTTTGATTTCTTCTTCTTCTTCACCTTTCTCTGGCCTCTCCAGCTTCAGCCGCAGCAGCTGCTGTCCACAGCCAGTAAGCACTCCGCCTGTCCCTTTTCGCCCCCACACCATGAGGAGAGCGAGGCCCAGCAGACACAATCCATGCAAGCCTGAGGCGGGTGCAGTCAACGGCAACCCCTGGGGAGGAACGGACAACCGCGGCCTCAGCACAGCCTCTGGGAGAGGGAAAAAAGAAGCAGGGACTGTTATTATCGTAGCTTGCCCCTGGCCGGAGCCCCTCCTTCCGCAGGGGCTTCTGGAGACGCATCGAGGGCCAGCTTGCAGCTGTCACGACAGGGCTTGGGGGTGACCTGGGGCTATGGGACAGGCTTCAGTGGAGGTGCTGGAGCTGGGGGCAGCTGCACGGGGTGAGCGGAGCGGGGGGAGGCTCGGGGGGAGCTCTGGCGACTTGGGGAGTGTCCTGGTTTAACCTGGCAGGCAGCTAAACACCACACAGCCATTTGCTCACTCCCCCCCCCACAGTGCGATGGGGGAAAGAATCAGAAAAAAAAAAGTAAAATTTGTGGGTTGAGATAAAGTTAGTTTAATAGGACAGAAAAGGAAGGGAAAATAATAATAATAATAATAATAATAATAATAATAAAAGAATTAGAATATATAGAACAAGTGATGCACAATGCAATTGCTCACCACCCACTGACCGATGCCCAGCCAGTTCCCGAGCAGCGGCTCCTGGCCAGCTTTTCCCCTATTTTATATACTGACCATGACATCATATGGTATGGAATATCCCTTTGGCCAGTTTGGGTCAGCTGTCCTGGCTGCGTCTCCTCCCAGGTTCCTGTACCCCCCAGCGTACTCGCTGGCAGGGCAGTACGAGAAGCTGAAGAGTCCCTGACCACTGCTTAGCAACAACTAAATCATCAGTGTGTTATCAACGTTATTCTCATCCTAAATCCAAAACACAGCACTATACCAGCTACTGGGAACAAAATTAACTCTATCCCAGCCGAAACCAGAACAGGGAGGTGCCCAGCATCTGCGCCTGGGGAGTTGTCCTCCTTCTTCCCCGCTTCCCTTCTATCAGCTCTCGGGTAACTCCCTGGGCTGCCCTGACCCGGCTCGTCTCCAGCACACCGGGAGCCTGCCGCAGGGGGCAGTTTGAAGCTCCCCCTCCCGCCACCCCCGCGCGGCCAGCGGGCAGGAGACACCCCCGCACCCGCCAAAGGGGCTCGCTCGCCTCACCGGTGGCCTCGGCCCTCACCCGCCGCCACCGCCGGCAGGACCCGCGCCGGGCGCGCCGCCATGCTGCTCCCGGGCACTGCGCATATGCCGGCTACCGACGGCGCGCCGGAGGGGCCAGACCCGGCGCGCAAACGCCGGGCTGCAGTACCGCGCTGCGGCCACCAGGCGGCAGCAGCAGCGAGCGCCCGGCGGGCGGCGCTCGCCCCGGGGCGGCACCGGCGCTGCAGTTCCGCGCTTTGCGCGCCGAGCAGCCCGCCGGCACCGCGCACGGGGGGCGGCAGCGGCGTTTCCTTACCGGGAGGCAGCAACGAGCGCGGGGGCACCACCCCGCATGTATCGCACCGCAGTATCGCATTGCTGTTACCGGCGGACGGCAGCGTGGAGGATGAGGCACCACCGCGCATGCGCGGCTCCCGGGCTGCAGTACTTAATTTTAGTCGCCGGGCGGCAGCAGCGAGGACGGCAAACCTCGCCATTGCGCATGCGCGGCTCCCGAGCTGCTGTACCCAATTTTGGTCGCCGGGCGGCAGCAGCGAGCACGGCAAACCTCGCCACCGCGCATGCGCGGCTCCCGAGCTGCAGTACACGATTTTGGTCGCCGGGCGGCAGCAGCGAGCACGGCAAGCCGCACCACTGCGCATGCGTGGCTCCCGAGCTGCAGTACCCGATTTTGGTCGCCGGGCGGCAGCAGCGAGCACGGCAAGCCGCGCCACCGCGCATGCGCGGCTCCCGAGCTGCAGTACTTAATTTTGGTCGCCGGGCGGCAGCAGCGAGCACGGCAAGCCGCGCCACCGCGCATGCGCGGCTCCCGAGCTGCAGTACCCGATTTTGGTCGCCGGGCGGCAGCAGCGAGAGGGAGAGTCGTTATTGCGCATGCGCAGCTCCGGACCTGTAGTACCGACTTTTGGTCGCCCGGCGGCGGCAGCGAGCACGTTGCTACGTGCCGTCGCTCATGCGCGGCGTCCCTGCTGCAGCACCGCATTTTTGTTGCCGGGTCGCAGCAGCGAGAGCGGGGGTCGCCATTGCACATGCGCGACTCCCGAGTTGCAGTACTGACTTTTGGTCGCCCGGTGGCAGCACCGAAGCAGGCGTGCGTGCCACCGCGCAAGCGTAGAGCTCGAGGTGCAGTATCGACTTTTGACCGCCTGGCGGCAGCAGCGACCCCAGCGCGCCCGAGCTGCAGTACCGCGTTCTGGTCGCTCGGCGGCAGCAGCGAGCTGCATGCGTTGAATAGCAACGTGGCCGCTCCGCAGTCAAGCGTCAGAAGACTACGTCTCCCGGTGTGCTCCGCGCGTCCTTTGTTTTGTGACTTTTAACCCTGCGGAGATTCCGTTCCTCTTCTCCCCGCCCCGCTCGCGAGAGCCGGAAGCGCCCGCGTAGCCTGGAGCGCAGCCCTGGCATCGACGATAGCGATCCTGTGCACCCCCGCGACCGGCCCCCGCTCGGGTCCGACGCGGCCCCAACCCACCCCCACCCCCCTCTCTGGCATCGCCCCACGCCTCCAGCACGACCACGTACCGCCCCTGGCGTCCCTTCACCCCACAGCCCTCCCTCAGACTTCCGAGGGGACCCCCACCCTTCGCAAGGTCCGCACCCAACCTAGTGCCTCGCCCAGCACTCGTGCGATCCCACGTTGAGGGCCCCCAGCTCCAGCGCTGAAGCAGCCCCATTCCGCTTCAGTGCTTGTTCCCCTCACCCCCCACGCTGGGCTCTGCTGCCCCGCTGCACTGCCCCCCCACACCCCCGATGCTGGCGATGCTTGGTGGTGGCCTTGTTTTCCCAGACTTGCACAAGCGCAGCCGCCCCGGGCAGCGCACTTATTCCCACCTACTTACCTATGGCTGCGACCCATTGGACACAAGAGAGGGCGTTGCTTTCACATCTGGGGCTTGTTCCCCCATCCCTGCCCCATAGCCCACAGCTGCAGCCCATAGGGAACACAGGGCCATCATCATCAACCCCATAAGGAATAGCTGGGGCTGCCAGAGTGGCAGAGGTGCCCAGCTCCAGAGGGCAGCTTGCTGAAAGCTAAAGGGAGAGACCTGAGGTGCATGAAAAGGAGTAAGGACGAGTATTAATGGGACAAATGGAGAGCTCTGGGGTGCAACGGGGGGGTGGGGGGGATAGGGCAAACAAAAGATTCTGGGAGCACAGAAGAGCAAAGGGAGAGCCCTGGTGCATAAAGAAAGGAAAACAGGATCCTGGAGCACACCAGAAAGTACCCAGAAAATTCCAGGACAGGGAAGAAAGTTAAACAGAAAACTGTGGCACGCTGCAAGACAAGCATAGCGCCCAGGGGCACACAGAAAGGCACGCAGAGGGGTTGGGGGCAATTTGGAATGTGAACTGAGGGTCTCGGGGGGCTCTGGAGCATATGCAGGGCCTTGGTGCATGCAAAAGGGGCCAATAAGGCAGGCTGTAATCAACTTCAGCCACAGCAATTAATCTAAAAAGTAGGTATTACATCTTTCCCTTTTCACAAACGCATACCTGGTAACACAACAAGAAACTACCAAAGCAAAGGTAATCCAGATACAATTAACAATATCCGTGGGGTGGGAATGGATTATTTAGTCCTTAGAGCTGCCCGGGAGACAGAAATAACAAACAATTTTTATTGATAGTTATCTTAGCTATCCAGGCAGGAACATCTCCTCCTCTAGGAGTTTCTAGTGATATCAAGGGTCCGCTGAACTGCGTTTTTGCTTCCCTGGTTCATCTGTTGGGTATTATTCATAAAAATCCGTTCACCAGTCTCCTCTCTGTTGTCTGTCCGCATTTTCTATCACTGATGGCATCTCTATAGCAAAAAGATAAACTGTGCGTTTAACGTTAAATGAGAACGCTGTGCCGCTCCGCAGAACCCAACCGCCGACAGCCTGCGCGGCCGCTCCGCCAGCGCACGGCAGCGGCGAGGGCCGAGCACGGAGCCTTCCCGTGCGCATGCGTGAGCGGCGGGCTGCAGTACCGCCCGGCAGGGGGCGGCGGGCGCAGGGCGCGGGGCAGGGGGCGCGGGGCAGGGGGCGCGGGGCAGGGGGCGCGGGGCAGGGGGCGCGGGCGGGGGGCGGCGGGCGCAGGGCAGGCTGCCCCGGCGTCGGCGGGCGCCTGCGGCCGGGAGCGAGCGCCGCCGGCTCCTGGCCGAGGTGCGGGCACGTGGAGGCAGCAGAGAGGGAGACTGCCCGCGGTACCGCCCTGTGAACACCGGTCTTGCTGCTTACGCAGATGTGCAGGCAGCTGACAAGACAAGACGAGCCTTCTCTTTTTGCAGCGCTGGTTATGACATCGTCTCCCTGTAATTCCCCCTTCAGTCTGTGTTCGCAGACTCACTGGGCAGCAACTGAACATTATTTCTCCCCAGAATTCTGGACAGTGTTTTAGCAAAGACCATAGCTTGAAAGTGCACGTGTTTATCTTGTGTTTATCACTTTGGATCGTAGTCCTGTCTTTCCCTCCACCAGTCAGGAGGAAAACCCCTCCATATTTAAAATTTGTTTGAAGGGGATACTAAGCAGAGTACGCAGCGATCAAACGAAACTGGGGGAAGGGAACCAAAGACCTTGATATAACGCTCCCAAAAGAGGGGAACAGCTCTGGGCATGGCCAAACTACCCCACAAAAACCAGGAAAGGGATGCCACGATACTGCTAAGACCCATCCCCCAAAGCTGCAGAGACCTGAGAAGCCCCTTGCACCACCCCAAACATGGTAGTAACATGACAGGGACAGCCCTGCAGACCCCCAAATGCCTCCCCACACACTATGAACAGAGCCCATAGGTGGGGAGGAAAAGCTCCACTGGCCATCTCAAATGTCCCAGAGACTTCGATAAAGTCCCAGAAAGACCACAGCATCCTGCAAACCCACAAGCAGCCCACTGCAGGCCTCCAGAACAGCTCCACTGAGATGACTAGAGCGCCTCAGGGACCCCAGGCTTGGGGAGGCTGCCTGGCCGGGTCCTTACTGTGTCCCCTAATGAAGCTAATGACCTCTGCATTAATTGAGAATAAAGCACAGCCAAGGGCTAGCTTGTGCTTCTTTTCCTGGGATGGGAACAGGGAGCGCAGGGGGTGGTGCCTCAGGAGCATCCGTCCCCTGCTGGGTCTTTGGTGGTCTGCGTCCACATCCCAGCAGCATCGGGCCGTCTATCCCATTTCCCTGCGGTGTGGGACTAGGGGCACACAATTCTGCACCGGGCACCAGGAGGTGAGGGGTGGCCAGCTCTCCTGGTTTCGCCTCCAGTCTCTTCGGCTGCGTGGTGCTTAGTTGCTGGCTGGGGTTAAACCACGACACCAGCAGAGGGAGGTAAGAGACATTCAGGATTGAGGGGGAGCCTGCAAGCAGGGATGATGTGGCATAGTTTGGGGGCAGTAGCAGGGCATTGTTTGGGGGGGTGGATTTGGGGGCGCTGGGGTTCTGGGATGGGGTTCGGGGCAGTGTTGGAACCATTGGTGGTCTTGGGGCAGGGTTTGGGGTTGGGGGCTTTTGGCCCAGGCCTGGGGGTGTTTTGAAGTCTTGGGACTTTGAGGGTTGATGGTGGGTTTGGGGCAGAGTTTAGCAGCTGTGGGGGAGCTGGGGGCTGGTTTGAGGGATGTCTGCAGAGCCTTTGGGCAGAGGGCTTTTGCTGGCAGCATGTCAGGGTGGCAGTCCCATCCCAGAGCGGTGCTGTTTTCATGCAAATGCCAGTGCCTTGGGTGCTTTGTGTGGCTATCGGAGTTCCGGGAGGAGCCATGAGAGACCTCATGAGTGACCCTGTGTGCCTGAGAAGCCACTGGAGAGGAAAAGCCTGCACCCTATATTCCTTCAGGTCCTTCTGCCTTTCCCCTCCCTCCCTGTGTGCCCCAGACCAGACAGCCCAGCCCACCCCTTGCCACGCTCCAGCTACACTCAGCCCCCACGTGCCTAGCACACAGATTCTTTCTTCACGGATGAGGCTAAGGCTCAGCATAACCCCAAATTCTCTCCAACTTTACCAAGTTCAGTAGTCACGGTACTTAGCTTTTCCTCTGTTTCAAATCTTACTTGCTATTTCCTTTCTTCCTAACGCTCCTAGGCTCCTTTTACACTTACATGCTTCTTTAATATATCACTAAAATCAACAAATCAGGTCAGGCTGCGTCTCTTCAAGTTGTTGGCCCTCAAAGTACTACCCTGCAAAGCAAACCAAAAAGACTGTTGAGGCCACTACTTTATCCTATTTTCAGAGTACTTTTCCAAAGCTTTAACTGTGATTGATGGAACCACTTCTCTTCACATTATGCAAAGCTACGTTCATCTATTACCTGTTTCTTCTAGTTCGGACCCCCTTGAGGGCTCCATGCCTCTGGCCAAGCAGCATTGCGGCATACATCCCATCCCCCTGTGGCACAGGACTGAGGGTGCACAGATGTCCCCGTGAGTGCCAGAAAGCCAGAACCAGGTGGCAGAAGGAGGTTGGAGACATCTAGAGTCATGTGGGGCCTGCAGGCAGGGGCATGGGTGGTTTCTGGGTGTTGGGGCAGGCTTTTTTACATTAGTTGCCATGACTGAAGTTAAAAGCAAGAGGAAAATATACTCAAATGGAGGAAATAAAAGAAAATTGATCCAGTTTAAAAGCACCTTCATCTTTAAACAAGAGAAACCTTATTTCTATTGTTGAGGCTTGATGTATTATTAATACTATTTTAACAGTGATCATGCTTAATAGACCACCGACATATATTGTAATATCTGCATATGGAATATATGTGTGTACATATACTTTTTTTTAATATATATATATATGTCTCTGTGTGTGTGATACTGAGAGCCACAAGAGCTACAAGACATTAAGAGCTACAAGAAACCAAGTTATTACCTCATGTAGATGATATTCCAGTGACTGGAGCTACAGAAGATGGGTGAGAGTAGTTTTAAAAGTAAGAGATCAACTTGAGTAAGGCACAATTACTGCAACCCCCTTTTAATTACCTGGGTGTTGTAACTGGGGAAACAGGAAGCCAGATACCTAGAAGAAAGATTAAAGTATCATATGAAATAAAAGACTCCTACTAATCAATCTCAACTTAAAACAGAGTTCAGAGATTTTAATTTCTTATGGCAGCATATCCATATGCGCATTAGATAGCCTCATGTGCTTATATAGTAACGTTGTTGTTTTATGCTTTTCTGTAGGACATTGAATTTTACTGCATGTTTTTGAAGAACGACAGATTTTACCACAACTGCATCGGTAAGCAATGGCTGACAAAGTTATAATGCCACGATGGAGACTCTGAGGCAAGACCGAGGAGCTGAGATACATGGCCTGCCAGAAGAACATTGCTCAGCAGCAATTGCTAGCCTTCAGTTATAGGTACTTTGCATACATCTCTCATTCTGTCAGACTCAGAGACATTTTCAGCAATTGCAGAAATTTCTCACTTGGTTCTATGCTCTATAGTAATAATTTCAGCACTTATACTTAGGTTTACTAATTGTGTTAGTTATAGACATTTAGCAAACCATGTAAAGGCCATGCACTGGCATAAAGAACTACAAGCTACTATGCTCAGACCTTTAGCAGTCACCACGAGGCAAGACCAGAGAGGAGAAGGCAAATTACTCTGATTGGTCCTGATCAGAAAGCTTGAGCGACAGGTAGCTTTGCAACATCCTTGCCAGAGCCATGAGTAATAACTCATGATTTGCAAACTACCGATGGAAAGGGGGAATGCTGACTTGTAGGCAGACTTTGGTAGACGACATTCCAAGACCCCACACTGTTCCTTCTATATACCCACATCTACACTTTTTGGTGAAAATCAAGGACATGGAAACTCTCTTACTCAGCTGTGATCAACAATTCTGGTCCTATGTTCAGCCTGCCTTCTACTGCAAAGGCCGAGACTGTAGGAAAAAAAGTTTCCATTTCTGTACCAGCACTGCAGCTTCCTCCACATGTACAAGGTTATGTACCTAAGCAGGAATCAACAAAGCTTGCCCTCTTATGAACACAAGTAGAACCCACTGCCTCTGCCACTGCGCCCTAAACCTTCATTGCCTTAAGTAACTCAATATGACCTACACAATCCACATCTCAATCTGTACACGTGGTCCAACACGCTAACTAACAGAGCACTGCTTCCTCCCCTGTCTCTGGCTGCTCGCCCTCATTTGAGCTGCTCTTGTGTACTTCTGCTACTAGTTCTGCCCAGCCCACCAGGACACCCCCAACACCAAGGCTGCACAGTGCACTCCCTAATACATACAGCAAGGAGGACAGTACTCTCATTTTCTGCATTCTAGCACATACACCAGAGCATAGCTCTTTCTCTCCGTACAGGAGATTGCGGGGAACCACGACTATCTCAGCACTGCTGCAGGTCAAATCACAGGGATCACATGTGTGACATGGAGAAAAACAGCCAAAGCCCCGCAATGTTCAGTACAAAGATCCCTTCCAGTTTTGAGTCTGCAGTGCTCTACAAGCACTTCCCATGCAAAATCAGCACATACTCACACTCATTTTCCATATGAAAACTCTACGATACCACATCCTGACGCATAAAACGTTTTGCTGGTATTTGATCGCTCTCTACGCAGCAGGACTCAGATGGTGCAGGGAGGCGTACACTACACGTGCAACCCATCTGAAGAGTGAGGTGGTCCCATCAGCTTCCTAATGCATGCATTCTCTGACTTACCCCTCCTTGTGCACTTACACTGCAGGCTCTTAACAACCACCCTCCACAGAAAAACATGGGTACCCATGTAGCCTAGCTCAGATCCTGCTTCTTAGCTCCAAGAGGCATACTGCAGCTCCTGCTCAACAAGCAGCTGTAGCTTAGGCCTTGGCACACAACACAGTAATCACTGACCACGTGGCTGGGTCTGCAACACCACCCAGGCAGAATGATCCAGAAAACCCTGCATCTCAGTAGCATTACTGGCAGGAAGCAAGTGTCTCCAAGATGCAGGCTCATACAGTTTGTTCACTTTCAGGACACAGAAAAATTCCCCCTTGCAGGACAGCACATGAAACAACTGGAAGGGTACTCTGAGACTTTTTGCCTAGAAACCTATTGTGACTTTACTTTCCCTCCCTCCGCTACCCTACACCTCTGCCACACAGACCCCTCTCAATACTCCCAGCCCTTTTACATCACGGTCCGCTGTCATCTGCAGCCCAACCCCGCTCATGCCAGAAGCTGGCTTCATAATCCATGTCCCCACTTGCAAGTGCAGTCCCCTACTTGCCATAAGAGAAGGCAACCTCAAATCGTCCAATATAAGACGACCACTAGCCTGTCAAGGTCACGCTTTCAAGGGGTGTTGCTGCAAGCAAAGGAGGAAACATGCAAACAGAAACATATTTTTTCACCACTCCTCTTCCACTGTAAGGAGAGGTACGTGGTTCCTCCACCCCACAGCAGGCGGCAGAGGAGATCCCAACACTCCTCCCCAGCAGGAGTGACGCGTTTTTCCCCTGAAATTTGCGGGGTCATGACTCAGACTTTGTCCCTGACGCCCCACGGTCAAACGAACACTCCTCGGAGCCCAGCGCAGCCGGAGTACCTCTCCACTGCAGTGACCCACGGCGGGGGGACGACGACGACGACACGCGCACCCGGAAGGCTGCGGGCTGCATTCCCCGCCCGGCAGACCCCTCACGGCGCGGCGCGGCGCACACGGCTGGAGCGGCCCGGGCGGGCCCGGGCCGCGGGCCCAGTGCGGCGGCGCGGCGCGATGGGGCAGCAGCCGGTGCCGCCGCGGACGGCTCCTCCCCACGGGGGCCGCGCGGCCGGCAACGACGCATGAACACGACACGGGGGACACGGGGGACACGGGAGACGGCACCGCACCCGCGCGCCACAGCTAGCCACGCGAGGCATCGTGCCCGTCCCCACAGCCAGCGCGCCCCGCCCTCGTTGCTAGGGAAGTGAGGTCACGCAGCATGGCGGCTCGGAGCCGAAGCGGCTGAGGGCTTGGTGCTGTGGGGAATCCGCGTCCATCCTTGCCGGGAGCTGCGGCGACGGTGCTGCCTGTCTCGCTAGTATCGAGCGGCGGGACCAAAGCCGCGATGGCATCAGGAACCGCAGGGCTGTGAGGCAGCAGAGCGCGAGCCGGCAGGGCGGGCAGAGCAACAGAACCGGGTCGCGGACGAACCGAGCTGCCGCCATGGAGCTGAGGGTTGGGAACCGGTACCGGCTGGGCCGGAAGATCGGAAGCGGCTCCTTCGGGGACATCTACCTGGGTAAGGAGGGTAGGTCGCTGGGGACGTACGTGGCGGGTCTGTGGCTCTGTGGAGAACGTCGGGGGCCGGGCCGGGGTGGGCGCTGCGCGCTGCCGTGCCCGCTCCCAGCCCCCGGCGAGGTTGGGCCGGGGGCAGCCCCCGGGACCTCATTTCGCCCCGGCTGGAGCTCAGGCTGCGCTGCTGTCCAAGAAAAGCCCTTTGATATGAAGTATCTTGCTAGGGGCACGGCGATAGCAATTTAATATTTCGTTGACATCATGTCCTAATTTGGACAGTGCGGAAATCGGGAATTCGGGCTTATTTAGCTGCCTCTTCCCATTGTTGTTTTGTGACCTTGGGCACTGTTAATCTTCTCATCTGTAAAATGGGGATAAGGGTATAAATCCCCTCATTTGAAAAAAAACCAAACCACCACGTTCAGAAAAATGTTTTGGGAAAGAAACATGTGCATCAGGGTTAAATATCACTGCAGTGGACTAGGAAAAATTGCTGTGACAGGAATGTTTGTTTGTCCTGCGAGGCCTAAAAAAAAATTACACAACTATGGTTGACTAGGTTGCACTTAAAAAACGCCTCAAATTCTTGAAAGACTCATCATAGTTTGGCTATCCTGTTGCTTGAATGTTGCCCTAATGCCTTATTGCGTATAACTTACTCTGCTACCGTGATTTCTATGCAATTGTAAAATTTGCAGGATTGTCTTTGCCTGTCTGTTTATGTAGCTCCCTATCATAATGGCTCACTGCTTATGATTATGACAAGCAGTGCTGGGTACAACAAGTTTTGAAAGCAAGTATTTTTAAAATACTCAATATATTCTGCAAACTCTCAAACTATAAGAAATGGGTTAAATCCAGAGAAATATAAATTTTATATCCTGCCACATAGAAACGAGTACTCTGCATTTGAAAATTGTGGTAACTTAGAACAGCAAGTCAAAAAGGGAGGGGAGGTGGAACTTGCAGGGGCTAAGGTACATTAACTGCATACGTCTGGAGGGTAAAAACAACGTCACTAGCTAACGTATGTGGTATGTTTGGCAGCGTATGCGGTAGGAGAGATGTTTTTTCTTTTAGACAGCAGTGCTTCATGTTGCAGTGCACAGCTAGCATTCCAAAATAATTTGTTAGCTAAAGTTGCTTGTTTACAGATAATGAAATACTGGTTATCCCTAATATAGTTCATATGCCTGATGAAAAATCCATGTTTCTAGCTGAAGGCATGTGGTTGTCTAGAGGCAGAGAACATGATTCTTTCTCTCTGCAATGCTTGCATAAAAGATTGAAGACTATTGTGAGAAGGATGGTGGTAACACTTGTGCAAAAATCCTCATTAGCTACCATTGGGATTTTGGGTGGAGATTCAGACAGCAGTTAAAATCTGAAAAATCTTAGATGATTTGAGAAACTCCTACTTTAGCATTTGACTACTGCTCAGGTAAATCAGTTTATTTTATAGTATAAATTTAAAGTGCAAGTAAAAACATTTCCTTATTCGTCACTTTTATCTTTATGCATACAACCCACATGAGTAAAGTTGCACAGGAAATAATAGTTCTCTGTATATTAGTACTACTGCCATGCTGCATTTTGCACAAGAATTCCTCATCGTCAGTTTTTGACCTCTTCTTTTTATCTCTAAGTAGCCAGCATGGATTTACTTTTAGGGCTTGCTGCAAATGTCATGCCTGGGCCAGTAACTAGCAGAGAATTATATGCCTGGAAGATCCAGCTAATGGCATGGGTTTGGTTTTTTTTTGAGGGGAAATTACTGTCTCTCAAGAACTGAAGCCTTTAGTAGAGGCCCATTTGGTTTGCCTACCATTATCTGGTAAAACAGAGGCGTTCGAAATCTATGCTTTTTGTGATAATGAATGTTGTTTTTTTTAAAAAAACAAGTTTCTACTTGGTTGTTCAGACTGTACAGTAGGACATAAGTGCCTTAAAATAACTTTTAAAATTCCTTCAGAAGTCATGAATTGTTTTTAAGTACACAAGCCTTCTGATAGCCCTTGGTGAATTTGTAGATTACCTCAATGTAGATTTCCAGCTCAGTTTTATGTTTTGAAAAGGAAGATTTGATTATTTTTGCCTGTTTCCAGTCCCCCTGTATTTTTTTTAGTGCAGCTACAACGGTGTTGAAGACGTTCCAGAGTAGAGGGAAGGGACCTTCTTTCTTTCTTTCAGTCAGTTCTTTGGAATATGGAGCCAACGACTCTGTTGTTATTGTCATTGTTCTTTCATATTCTTTCCTGTTCTCCCTCATAGCTCAAAATATGTCTTCTGGAATTTGGAATGGCCCCAGCTTTGCTTGCTTAGAATGGCAGGGTCTGTGGGACAGGATTTTGAAATTTAAGGCAGTATTGTAAATAAAGGAGTATGGACAACTTGAAAATAAAATTTAGGAATTTATTGTACCTGCATCTTTTGAAGTTACCCTCCAGAGGAAGATATGAAAGAAATGGATTCCCAGATATTCTAAATAGTATAAAAGATGGACAAGGGGCGAGGGGGTGGGACCAGACTAAGCATTTGTTTTGTTGCTCAGTCCCTGAGGTCAGATACGAGTCACAAAGGCATTGCAGTCGCTGTGTTTTCATGATTTTTGCATTACGTATATATTTTTCTTAAGAATGAGTTTTGAGTTGTAAACTAATTAAAATAATTTCCAAGGCTTTCCTTATGCTAGAGGATTTTGCAATTCCAAGTAAATTGAAATTTTGCAGTTTAAAAGAAAATACTTTCCCAATCTAGACTTTCTTTTTCACTTACAGATGGTGACTTCTCATTATACTGCTTGTTACTACCTTTTAATTATTGATTCTTCTCATAATACTGCTTCTTGCTACTTCTCGAATATTATTATGTTTTCCTTAAAGGAAGCTAAGCTTTTGGTGGTTACAGAGTTATTTTAGAAGTTTTGTCCCAGGGTTTAAGTGGGGACAAAAGTCCTACTTGGGGACAAGCACTGGATTACTCGGAAGAATGATTTGTATTTTTGTCCTCCTCTCATCAGTTTTGCTGGACTCAAATATTTTAGTTTCATTATTTTAATACGAAATCTCTTGTCTTGAAGGAGAGGGTTTATACAGAAGTGGAGTGCAAGCTAAGGATCTTGGCTATTTTAGGTGATAAAGACTTCTTGGGAAGAGCAGTTATCCTAAGAAATGACCTACTAGGTTGAGACTGTGGTCCGTCAAGTAACAGTTTAATATTGTGTTGAGTAGAACTTCATACCGATAATACAGGTCTTGATCCTCCTGTGCCGTTTTTGCCCTGATCAAACACAGAAGTCTGCAGCTGTCTATAGAGAGATGTGTCTTTCAATATACTCGGAAGGCAATTTGTGTCTAGTTTGGATCAGAAAAGTTTAAAAAAAAAACCACAAACAAACCAAAACCCCAAAACAACCATGTCTGTTGCTGATCACCCATCAGATAATACTGTCTTTGGTCCACACTTTCCCTGATCTTGGCTACTGTGGGATTGGGGAGAACAGGTAGTGAATGTAGGGATAAGCAAGAAAGGTCCAGAGTTCTGTGGTTCAAAATCAAGATTTTTATTTGTTTGAGGTGGGGAAGTCGGTATTAGATCAGAAGATAATGCTTTCCTCCTTGTATTGTTGATCTGTCCTTTCACATTTCTGGATTGATGTGCTCCATAACTCATTTAAAGTCCACCAAAACAATATATTCATAAAATGTGAAAACCTTAGATTACAGATTGAAGAGTTCTCAGTTGCTGCTACTGCGCAGCGACCAAAGTAGCAGTCGGGGGTCCTGCCACCTATTATGCCAGTTACAAAGGAGTCATATGAGACAGATATATGTACAGACTTATTTTCCTTTGTGTCTTCCAGTCGTTCACCTTGAGTTGTGCTTATTGTACCTAGAGTGAACTTCAGATGGTTTGTTTTCTTCAGGTACATTGTGAAATGCCTAATAAATATCAACCCTGGTGTTCACTCAGAACAACTCACTGTACCAGCAACACCGCCTTAATACTCGTGTGTGCGCACACAAAAAGACATTTTATTAATCTAAAAAAAACCCGCAGAGTCTTGCCTGAACTCATAGATAATTCCATGCACCCTCAGTTCCTTGCGAAGGGAAGAGTTGTGTCCGTTTTGAGGTGTGGGTTGTTAGCCTGTCTTTGTTAGCCTTGGTTAGCCTGACTTTATAGACAAAAGGCTATAAAGCACTGAAGTAGCTCCTTAATCTCAGGAACAAGATTTTGTAGTTATAATAGTTAGGTGAATACGTTAGTTCAGTACTCTGTAATGGTCAAGGAAAAGCATATGGAAAAAAACAGGTAAGCAGAAAAAAAATATAATTGTGCATCTCTGTCTTAATTGCTTTGTGTGACTCTCAAAAAGGGCATTACAGAACTGGAAAAGGTACAGGTAAGTGAAACAGGGAATAATTAGGGGTAATTAAAAATGACTTCTATACAAAGAATGACAGGAGTTTTTGAACTCTGAAAAGACTTAAGGGAAAGTGAGGTAGGGTAGAAGTCTATGAAATCCTAAACATCATGGAGAAAGTGAGTACAAAATGATTGTTTACTGTTTCTTTCCAAACAAAAGGTAGCGGAGCTCACCTTAAGCTTTTAAGAGTGGGGATCAGAACAAACAGCAGGTGATGTACTTCATGTGATCCTAAACCATGACGTAATGCAGAAAAGAGAAGGCCAAATTCTGAAAGTAGAGAGACTCGGTGATATGTCTGAAAAGTGCCACACATGTCCTTTTGCCAATTCCTGTTTCCCTCTAGTTCCTAAGTTGCTTGGCTATGAGAGTATGTACTTTCTTGACTCAGTGTTTCTTGTTAAGAATGTCAGTTTTTCCCTACATATGTTTAAACTTTGAAAGTGAACAGGTAAGCCAATTTTTCAGTCACTTGATTCCTGAAACAAGAATTTAATGAGATTTTTTAAAAGTTTTTTGAGAGGACAAATTCTTGATTCTAGATAATCTGCCTCCCAACTGGATAAAATCATAAGGTGTCAGAGTACATCTGGAGTATGTTGAGGTTTATGGAAGTTGTAGTCTCTGTTTCAAGGCATAAGAGGAGGTGATCTGAATTCCTAGCGTTTCTTAGGTTGGCAGGGATACTTGCCACACCTGTAAACATTCATTCTGAGCATTTCCACCACAAACTGGAAGTGGAAAAACACCCCTCAGAAGATGCACTCGTATTTTTTTGTGAATGGGATAGCAGTAGTTTTGCCTTCCTGTGCTACAGTGTCTAATAGTTGTCTCTTAAACTGCTAGTCTGTTGGAGAGAATCTGTAAGACTTCAGAAGAATTTTTAGATAGTTGTGGCTGAAAGTACTTAATAATCTCTGGATGTTTGCCATTGAGAAGTAGTTTGTCAATATTTGTTTTGTTTCAGTCTTGACAAAGGAAATGCATCTTAAAAAAATATTTTGACCAATGTTTTAAATTCTTCTGGTTTTAGGAACTGATATTGCTGCCGGAGAGGAGGTTGCAATTAAGTTGGAATGTGTGAAAACCAAACATCCTCAGCTCCACATCGAGAGTAAAATCTACAAAATGATGCAGGGTGGAGGCAAGCAAATTATTTTCCTTCTTCAGAGATTTAACTGGTTTTATGTCTTTGATGTATCTGCCACCTGGAAGTATTTAATGGTTAAGATCTCTTAAGAGGAGAAGGTGGGAAAGGTGGCAGGGTAGGTGAAGAGCAGTACCTGAGCTCTTCTGCGAGCGATGTAGAGTAGCAGTTCCAAATCCATGGCTACCAAACTTCATGATAACCACTAAGATCCTCCAATGCTGCTCATGGTCCCAGAATATTAAAATGTGAAAACCTCGAGCAATGTGGAACAAAGTTTGGTCCCGTCTGGCAGTACACTGATTGACTTTTGTTTCTCATGGGTCAGTGAAAGATGGTAACCACTGTTCTGGAGCATTTAACCTGACTTGCTTATTATAGTAGCATAATTCTAAACTTAGTAAATTCAGGTTAATTTTTGTTATATGTGTTAGTATTCTTTCTTCTCAGTTAAAAATATTTCCTTGCTGTGGGAAATGGCATTAGTAGTAGAGAACAGGAGTGAAGCAACTTTGTAGCTACTGCATGGTACTCTACTAGGATGACTCACTCATATATTTTGGAATTCTGCAAATGTAGGATTCCCATGCAGTTCTGGGATATAAACTCGGTGTAGTTAAGTTTTGCTTTTGTTTCATAGTCCCTTGAATTCTTCCTAAATGAGGCTATACTTCGCATAAAGACTACATTCCACACTGTATCTCAAATGCAAAATACAGTAATCATACATCTAGAAATGGTTGATAATGTGTATTTGCATTTAGTTACTTTTTAATCCCTGCTTTATTCAGCTCCCACCTGCGTGTAACCTGAATAACCTTCATAGAGTAAAATGCTTCCTTTATGGGCTTTCTGAGGCCATGATGGTGGGTTCTTTCTGAGGATGGGTGCTGCAGAGGCAGGTGGCAGAAGGCTAAGTTTCCATCTGAATAAGGGTTTCTCTGTGAAGGGAATTCAGGAAAAAATAATGCATATCAAGTGAAGGTAAGAGTTTAAAATGGGTGAATTATACTGTTTCACTTCCAAAACGCATAAAATTAACTCAAAGTAAAGGCATTTGGCATTCTGAATAAGGCTACCTATATACAGGTTTAATTCAAAATATTTGAGCAATTCTACAGTTTTGTGTGAAACAACTTTCCTGAGTTTCTCCATAAAGCGGGGCTAATTTTAGCGCTCTGAAGATGAACGTATAACGCATCTCATAAACAACGCTACTTTGGTAGAGATTCACCAAACAGCAAATACAATGGAATTGGAGGAGAGACAAGAGTATGAAGCAAGGGTGAAAATTCATTGCAAGTTGAAATGGAAGAGAGAGGTATTTTACGGTGATCTCGTAGGCTTTGAAACTAAGAAGTTAATTTCTAAGGCCTTCTTCGGTAATAATATTTAGTGGTTTGTCAGTGTCTTTATTTTCAGACTTCCAATTTGCTCCTTATTGCCATCTTGGAGACTACATGAGTACTAATACTTGTAAAATGATAAGGTTCAAATCCAGCAAAAACACTGAATGCTTTCAAGTTACAAGCTAAGCACAAAGACTGGGAGGTTTCTGGGGAAGAGGAAGAAGGCTATTTTTAGACCTCCGTTGCTAGAATTTTATATTGGTTCTGCTGTGAAATTATCAGACTTTTCATTTCGGAATGGCTGAAGGTAGCATAAAATATTAAGCTTCACTGTAAATACAAACATTCACAGTAATGACCCTCTTAGAATTCATCTTAAGAGCTTTGAAGATTTGTGTGTATGAACTGTATAAATCAAATTGTTATACTGAATAAACTGTTTCCTTTTTTCTAGTGGGTATTCCAACAATTAAGTGGTGTGGAGCTGAAGGGGACTACAACGTAATGGTGATGGAGCTGTTGGGACCGAGTCTTGAAGATCTCTTCAATTTTTGTTCAAGGAAATTTAGTCTCAAGACAGTCCTATTACTCGCTGACCAAATGGTAGGAACTGCTTTGTTGATCTTGATAGCGCAGTATGTTGGGATATTAAAATTTCTTGAGAGATCATAACCAACTACGTTTTATTTCTGTAATTTAGAGTTGAATAGGCTGTATCATTAGAGAAAAGACTCAAAATTAGTTTTGTTTCTGTAAATATAAAATGCCCATCAAAAGTGATTACAAAGTCTTAATTTGTTTTTTAAAAACTGGACCTGCGCTGTTTGCAAACCGGGTGTTACACTGCTCAAAGACAAAGAAATTCCCCCAAGAAAGTTTTTGGAAACAAATGTTTCCAAAATAGAGACAGGGAAAGAGCTGGAGAGAAGGTTTATCTGTTGTCTTCTAAATTATGTTTTCTTTAATGCCCTTACATTTTACAAAAAAAGTTTCTTTACCTCTTTTATCATTAAGACAGTGTTGTTAGTGTTTTTATGAGAAAAAAGGTGTATGCCCAGTCTCTTGATGATGATTTTTCCCCCCCACCCGCTCTGTATTTAGATTAGTCGAATTGAATATATTCACTCTAAGAACTTCATCCACCGAGACGTGAAGCCAGATAACTTCTTAATGGGCCTGGGGAAGAAAGGCAATCTTGTGTATATAATAGACTTTGGATTAGCAAAGAAGTATCGAGATGCTCGAACTCACCAACATATCCCATATCGTGAAAATAAAAACTTAACAGGAACTGCCCGTTATGCATCCATCAACACTCATCTTGGAATTGGTGAGCTGGGGAAAGCAAGAAATAGAAACTTTAAAAGTGTCGATGCACATAGTGTTAGTGCAAGTAGGTGTTGCTTTATGGAGGCATAGAAGACAGTCCCTATTTCTGGCACTAACAGTGCAGCATGCTTGGCCTTATATCTCTTGATTGGGTGGGATTCGGTCAGTTTGTAATTCTCAGGAATTAGCACATTTTTTAATAACCGCAAGGGTGATAGGCTTTTTCTTGTACTGGATGAGTTTATCATGGGCTTAGTAACTCTCAGCTATCTGTTGTTTTTCTAAGGGGTTTTATGACAGTATTGTTGCACAGTCTTTTGTTTTTCCAGTAGAAAATTAAACCTAATGAGTCCACTTTTTTATGCTGTTGTAGAGCAATCTCGCAGAGATGACTTGGAGTCCTTGGGCTATGTACTGATGTATTTTAACCTGGGCTCCCTCCCCTGGCAGGGACTGAAAGCAGCAACAAAGAGGCAGAAATACGAACGTATCAGTGAAAAGAAAATGTCTACACCCATTGAGGTTTTGTGTAAAGGATATCCTTGTAAGTTACTCTTTTGTGGCACTAGGCCTACATGTTAATGTTTTAGTGGTATTTCTTTTTTCTTTACACTGAATTCTACCAGTCTTTTTTACTTTTCTCTCTCTCTCTCTCTTTTTTTTTTTTTTCCTTCCCCCCACCTCCCCCATGATTGGGCACATCCGTGATAAAGATACTGTGCTTTCAAGACTGGCATGTTTGTGTTCGTAGACCATTTCTAATTATCCCTTGTCTTAACTATTAGTAAACAATCATTGCGGTGCCCTCAAGTCAAAGGGTAGCTTGGTACATCTGATTTGCGCTGTATTGTGTATGCATGCGTCTATGCTGGCTGGATAATTGTAACAGACAAACAGCTTTCTGAGAAACTACCCATTTCTTCATATGTGTGGTACTGTTTCTTGGATGAATCGTATTGTATAGTCAGATGCACCTCTTGCCTATTGCACTTGGTTCACTTGGGAATTGTCATTCCAGGTTCATCTAGTTTGGCCTGTTGATGGTCAGCATCTGTGAGAGGTGTAAGAAACTCTCCTATATCCTGGTGTCATGCCTCAAAGCTGTTCTGTTTCTCAATTTGGTATTTACACCACAGTAATAACTAGGCATTTTTGAGCCCTGCAAAATGATACTTAAATCTGTTTTAAAACTTGTTAATATTAGCTGCCATCAGAGAATACTGCTGATCTTTCATGAAGAGTTCTGTCTCTATTCTTTCCACGCTCTTGGCTTCAGCAGCTAGGTACGATAATGAGAACTATAGGTTTTGTTAGGGTTGTATGAAAACTTACTGTCTTCAATGTTTTTCAAATGTCGTTTCATACATGTTCCTCTACATTCATTAACTGTGTTTTTTCTCTGGGGTTAACAGGCAGGAAAGACTAAGCAACTTTTCTCGTGCTGTTTGTTAGAATTTCTTTCTTAACATAAATTATTAGTGTATTATTTCAGCTGGAAAGACTTGAACTCAAAAGCTGGTATTTTGATACTGCTATTATCTTTGGCACATTGAGTTCACAACAGTATTCTTTTTTTTGCTGTGTAACTAATATTTTGTGTGTCATATAAAAACAGGTGTTCAGACTGTTGCAAATCTAAAATTGTGGCATGACTTACATGGGAAATTGATATGGGTCCCCTAGTGTTTTGTGAAGTAGCAGACATGAATCTATGTGACTCAACAACAAAGAGATGCTATTCCATGTCCTGCAAGAAATTGTGTTTAAATATATTCAAAGCAAAGAAAGGCAAAAAAATCTCTTTTCTTTGCTCAGCTGTAGTTTTAAACCTGTCCTCCCCCTCCCCACCCCCGCAACTGTTGGTTAAAGAACTCTAATATTGGATCCTCTCTGCTGTTGACAAATGAGATCTTTGCCTACTCTGTGATAGACAAATAATTTCCTTTTCAGGGTTGACTTTGATAGATGGGCTGTAGTGTTGCCTTCAGTAGATTTCTAGTATTAGGTCATTATTCTTTTCTTATGTTTAGGAGATTCCCTATTTTTTGGGTTTGGGGTGGTTGGGGTTTTTTTTTGTGGTTCAGAATTATAAAAAGCAAATGTGAAGCCAAAGGAAAAAAACAGGCTTTCTTTTATTACAGCTGAATTTGCCACATACTTGAATTTCTGCCGTTCTTTGCGTTTTGATGACAAACCGGACTATTCCTATCTAAGGCAATTATTCAGAAACCTCTTCCACCGACAGGGGTTCTCCTATGACTATGTGTTTGACTGGAACATGCTGAAATTTGTGAGTAGCTGACATAGCTTTCTAAAACTTTTTTTTTTTTTTTTTTGGTAATGGTATTTTTTTTAATACATTGTCAGTTTTGAGTATCTTAACTGATACTGTAAGATTGTCTTGCCTTTTTCCTCCTGGAAGCTCTATTGTCTAGGAAAAAAGATCAGGAAAGAGGAAAGGCAGGAGATACAGGAGCCATGAGGTGGGGGTTGAATGACAACTAAGTTGAAGTTACAGGGTTTTAAATGTGTAAGGCTTCTGAGACACTTCCTTCAGTGCAGTCACCAGGCTAGGTTGCGGAATTAGTGTTTTCTCCCACCTTGATCTTCAGCACAGGTCACTTGCAACTGTTGAGGAGGTGTCCAGCTGCCGTAACAGTATGTGTGTACATTAGCATTTTGAAGACTATCCCAGCAGTTGTATGAACAAAATTTATGGCAGTTCTCAAGAAATTTTACCAAAATAATTAATGCCCTAGCAAACTTCAATTCACAGGTTGTCCAGTTCTTCACTTTCAGTATTTTTGTCCAGATATATAGTTGTAAGCTCAATGATCCCCCAAGTTGTTCACTAGTCTTGACCCGTAGGGCGCAAGCAGAGCAGCTGAAGATGCTGAACGTGAAAGGCGAGAACGAGAGGAAAGATTGAGACATACACGAAATCCAGCTGTGCGTGGATTACCCTCCACTGCTTCTGGCAGGCTGAGAGGAACACAAGATGTAGCTCCTCCTACTCCTCTTACCCCAACTTCACATGCTGGTACGTAAGCGAATACCTGGATAGATGCACCTTGCATACTAGTCTAATTTGCAGTTTGTTCCTGGTCATTGGAAATTCAAAATTAGAATTAGGATACCTGAGTGGTATTTGTCTCTGGTCAGGGTTTGGGGTTTTTGTTTGTTTTTTCTCCCCCTTGCTTTTCAGTAGATTGAAGGTAATTATATACACTCATTACATGCCAATTGCTACTTAGATTTCTGTGAATGTAAAACAAAGGCCTTGATTTCTCTTGTTTGACTCTGTGGAAGTTTTATACGCAAACAGTAAGAGTGTAATTTTTCCAGTGACCATGTTATAATCCTGTTTGTCGTTATGAGAATCTAACGCGGTTTTTCTCACAGCCAACACCTCTCCTCGGCCAGTATCTGGTATGGAACGAGAAAGGAAAGTGAGTATGAGATTGCATCGCGGTGCCCCAGTCAATATCTCATCGTCTGACTTAACAGGCCGACAAGATACCTCTCGCATGTCAACTTCGCAGGTAAAAAAGATTTCTGTGTAATGGAAAAATGAGGGTGACTTGATAAAGTTAATTTGCCAAAAGAACATACCAGCTAATTGATGTGATTTCATACTGATTTTGCAGATGATGTTGACTCATATAAATACTTGACATTTTAACTGAATGTTTGTGATGTGGCTGTAGACTACTGTAAAGAAAAAAAAAAATTTTTTTTTTTACCGTGGCAGCAATAAGCATAAAATACTCAAAGTAATACAGAGTCATCGGTGTATGAGATGATGCAAAATCCTAGAGATACAGCATTTTTACCTACAATTATGGTGTTTAGCTCCTTTGCTCATTGAATTTCTTATATCTGTTGTCAATGAGGAAGCAGAGTAAGTTAGAGGCAGTTGTGAGTCATGTTTCCAAATCAACAGAACAGAGAATATTGGTGCAGAATAGACAAGAAATAGTTGGTGAAGAACAGAAGAGTGCAAAAGTGAAGAAATGTTGTAGTGCAGTACTGCCATTCAGAGCAGATAAGAAGCCACGTATGTGGATGATGGATAGGTTGCAGAAGGCTCATTTGAAGAGGATGGCAGGAGGATGAATGATAGAGTGATTCATAGCCATAGTCAGCACTAAAATCATCCTCATTGGTCACGGTGACTTAGCAAAGAGATTTTAGGAATGCTTCTTTTTAAGACTAACAAACAATGTTTAAATATATTTTTAACTCTTTATGCTATAGCTGAAACATTCCTTTTTCAGGGTATTCACACAGACTTGTCCTAAGTAGTGTGTGGCCTGGCTTTGTACAGCTTACCTTCAGTCTTACCTACAGAATGGAGAATCACCTGTACTGTAGGCATACTGCAACATTACTGGGAGAGCAGTCTGTTATGAAGACTGGTGCAGTCGTCTAGGGGTTTTTCCATCGCGCCTCAACACTGTGCTGGAGTTCTAACTGCATAATTTTTGCTGCGGACTCATTTTATTCCTTGTTGACAGAGCATATTCATAAAAATTAACTCAATTCCTTTTGGCTTCATCATTTAATTGACAGAATTAATTATTTTGGATAGTACACGTTCTTATATATAAAATCTTACTGCTAGAGGGAACGCTCTTTCAGATGCAGGACAGGTGGGTATCTCTAATGAAGACTGAAGGTGAACTGAATTGGAGAAACAATTCTGCTGTAACAGAAGTGAAGTGGGATTTTTTGGGTTGGTTTTCAGCTGAATGAATTGTTTCACCATGTAGCCACACAAATGTTTGTGCTTGCACAAGGGATGAACAGTTCAGGAACAGAAATGACTGGATGAGAACAGGAGACAGGTCAGGTTTTCTGTGTTGGCTTTGCTGGCAATTTTTGCCAGCTTAAATTGTTCACTGAACTACAATTCTTGCCACCAGAAATTCTCACATTGAAATATTTTATGGCTGAAGTTTGTAAACGGTATGAAAACAAAGAGGGTAGAACTGCGCATAGTTATGGATCTTGTAAATATGCATAAATACCTGATAGAAGGATGTAAAGAAGGTACAGCCAGACTCTTCTCAGTGATATCCAGTGAATGGACAACGGACAGCGGGCACAAATTGAAATACAAGAAATTCCATTTAGACATAAGAAAAAACTTTTTTACTATGAGGGTGGGCAAGGACTGGAACAGGTTGCCCTAAGAGGTTGTGGAGTCTCCCTCTTCCGAATTACTCGGAGCCCAATTGGACGTTGTCCTGAGTGGCCTGCTCTAGTTGACTGTGCTTTGGGTGGTGGGACTAGACTAGACGATCTCCAGGGCTGCCTTCTGACCACAGCTGTTCTGTGGGGCTGCGACGCAAAGTTCGCCCTGAACGTTTACTCAAATGTAAAGATGGTTTCCTGGTAAAGTGTGTACGCCCAGGGTTTGTCTCTGGCGTTCTGAGCAAATCTCAGATGCTTTGTCTCTGTTAGCAGTCAGATAAATAGTTAATGGGAGTAACAGAAATAAGCGCAGTGATGTTACTTGACTATGTTCGGAGAGAGTGTATCTTTCAGTTTTTTACTATATTACTGACATGTAGGTCAGTGTGCACGTGACAGTTTTCTGAACATTGTAAGGTACGAGTAATCCAGGTGGGTTTGCAGATACATTTTGGTTCTGCCTAACTTGTAAAATGGGAATACTCTGAGATTGTGTAGGACTGTGGTTTTTTTGGAGTAGTCTTTGAATATCCAGATGTATAATTTGTGGTGTGGGCCAACAGTACAGTCTGGCTTAATGGTACATTTCCATACATGCCCTTTTTAACACTCTGCTCCAAGTATGGGATCGCTCGGTTGACTTCTTTACAATCCCAATAGCGGCCTAATCGGGATCTTCTCTGGGTTTGTTAGAATTAATCATTTATCATCTGTTGTCTTCATTTAGTTCTTATCAAGGCAGTGAACCACTGCTGGTCTCCAGTGTGCGACTGTAGTATGATTTAAACAGCTTCCCGTGGGCCTCTCGGATTTGGAAGGCAAGAGAGATTTACTTAGACTTTATCTTGTAACACTTCCTCTTGAGCTTGTTAGGGAAAATTCCCTTTTCATTTTCCCAGTTCTCGCTTACTCCGTAGCAGGCAAGATGGCTCAAGTTGCAAGTTTTCATAGTTTACGCTCTTACTATCTTCATCACGTTGAAGTAGTTCTTCCGTATTCAAAATTTATCCTTAGGTGTTAACCATGTTACCAATTAAAGCCATGGGTTTCCCATTACCTTTATACCTTTTTCTTAGGAAAACCTAAAGTATCTGACTCACATGGCAAGGTTATTAAAGAGAATTTTGATTGGCTAGGTGTAAGAGTATGGAAAATCATCCATACCACTTCTTATCAGGAGAACAGTAAAGAAAAGCAACTGTTTGTCCATGCCCATTCCAAGTGTGTTAGTTTCCTTTATAAGTCTTAAGTAAATATGCTACCACTGTTCCTTTTTCAGGAAGTGCTTAGACCATACTCCTGGTAGAAAGCAGCTTTTAAAGTTTGCTATGCAGATCTACACGTCTTACGTTATGAACTACATTTGTTAGAGTTGTTATTTATAACTTGATCAATTAGTTTTGTTATTTTATTTTATTTGGATGCCTTGGTTTGGTAAGGCAATGCTGCATCTGTAATCTCCACCTCTCATCATCTAGAGGAAGGGCTACTGCTTGTTAAACTCTGGGCAATGGAAATGTGCAGGGGTTACTCAAAGAAATAATGAAAGCTACTTACCTCTAAGTAGAGTTCTTAAAGATGACTCCACGTTTTTATCTTTCTTTTTTCCAAAATGAGTTCTGATCAGTGCAGACTGAAACTGAAAACTAAGGCTGGGAACGTAGATAATACGAACCAAAATTCTCTTATGGAAAATACATCCTCTCAGAGAAATTTAATCCTCATGGAAAAATGGTAATTGGTAAGGATAGCAAAATAGGTGTCATGTATATTCCCCACCTCCAAGGTATTGTCCACATAGTACCTAAATCATTCTCATTAGAAAGACTAGCACTTTGTAACACTAAGTAATGAGCGTTTATTGGAGTAACAACTAGCATGTCTACGAAATGGTTCATGAAACTTAAGTTTTTCTAATGAAATGACGTAAATTCTATGGCACATGTTTTCTCGATTGTACGCAAGTGAATGCAACAGCTAAAAACCTGCAAGTTGTGAGATGTTTGACAGCGATAAACATTAGTGAGAGTTGAGCAGTCAGGTAAAGCCTATTCAAATGAAATGTGTATTACTGCAGTACTCCAAAACCTGATTAGGATGAAGGAATGGAGCCCATTGTCTTATATGTGGGAACTATATCTGTGGTAAGCAATGACTGAGGAGGCTTTAGGTGTAATGTTGGAGAGGTTAGTGTGATGTCATAATGAAAGAGTGTAATTTCATCCTTGAATGTATGATACAGTAATGAACAGAAATGGAGAGGTTATTTCATGTCATTAATGAGACGGATGCTGGAATATTATGCTTAGTTCAGTTCTCCGTATCTGAAATTGCTGGAAAACTGTTAAGTAACACAGAAGAGCCATAAAAATTGAGCTTGGGAAAACAGATTGTACAGATGCAAGAGTTTCAAATCAGCGTCTTTCAGTTTGTCTGAAAGGTAAAAGATCATCTTGAGTTGGTGTAGTATTTTAAGAGACAATGATTTTAACAGGCACTGACATTTATGCAGAAAACATCCGTGAAGAACCTATTGCTTAAAATTAAAACCACTCACATTTAAAGAAAAGTGAAACAGAGGTCTAAGTGAAGGCAGTTAGCCACTGAAACCACTTCTAAAAGAAGTAGTTCATCTGTCCCCTTTGCCTTTGCATTAAAACTGTATTCATTTCTAGGTGATGTATTCAGGTCTAAAGCAAGCCTAAATTACAGGTCTCTGTGCAATGAAGAGTTGTGATCTGTGCTGGACAGAAAATCATACCAGCCATTAAAAGATCTTTCTGCTCTTAAGCTCTATGAGTGAATTGTTCACCAAGTCTCCTTTACGTAGTCAGTCTTTAAACAATAAGAAACGTAGTAAAGGAGGACATGAGTATTCCAGTAAACACTACTTTGCATCAGTTCTGTCGGTCCACACTGCACAGACTGCATCCCGAAAGCAGTGATCATCTCCAGAGTCTAGTTATGGGTGAGTAGCCTTCATGTCCTTTCACAGAAGGTTTGATCCGACTGCTCATGGTATACAGTAAGTTGTTTAATTTTTTTTCGTGAATGTAGCCTGTTCAGCACCCAACAGTCAAAGCTGTGCATAATTCCTGCTGGTAATAGAGGTATTCTCTCCGTAGTTGGAAGAAAAGATTGGAATGCTGCACAAAGAAATATTTGATTAAGTCTCTTTGACAGGAGAAGTTTTTAGAAGACTGTAGCCGACACTGGCATTGAACAACTTACGTGTTGTGCTGCTTCCCTGGGGAAAAAGCAACATACTTCCAATGCCTCTGCATTTTCCATCTCCTCATGAGCAAATCTTTCTCCATATTTCCCTCTTAATAGGCATCATACTCTGCATTGTTCTTCTGACCCTGTCAGCTTTCTTTGAGGAATAATGATTTGTTCCTTTTATGTATCTCTTAATATGATAGAAATGTCTTATAGAAGTCTGAAATCAGAGTTCCTCAAAAGATACATTTGCTACTGCAAGTTTAGGTTGGATATTTGTTAGACATCTTTATATGTTGGGGCAGTGGAACTGTTACAAATTGCTGTCTTTTCCCCTACCTCAGAATAGCATTCCTTTCGAACACCATGGCAAGTAGCTGCTCGTCTCCTTTCGTTGGAAGGCAGCACTGGGTGAGTGCTTCTCATTAGACACCAAAACTTTGGATGGGGTGGGGAAGAAAATCTTTGGAAACATCCGACTTTGCTTCTTCTCCTCACATTATCTCATAGTTGTACCTGTGACTTCCGGTCAGATGCTTGATGGAGCATTGGTTTTTCTCTAATGTAAAAGTAAATGTCCTTCCAAAAGTTGAATTATTGCTGCTGTTCCACGTGGACTCTTAAGCAGAATTGACAAAAATAGTGACTTAAAAAGTCCCTAAAATCGTTCAAGCATCAACAATAAAATAAAATAACCAAGTCTAAATTTTAGCTGTTTGAGAATTACATGTCTTTCCAGGGATGTTCATGCAGCAGTGTGTCATCCATTCAAAAACAGATCTGCTTCAGAATCGTAAAACCAAAATACCTGTATGAAGACTCAATTGACTATATTACTCAAATGAGGCTCTGTCTTGTTGTGAATGGAATGTTCTACTACAGCCATATCCATTTTTCACTGTTTTATATTCTTCTCCATTCCTTATGAGCTGTCATTTTAAAAATACTCAGAGCTATTCAGATCTATATTTAAAAAATGTTCACATACTAATGAGAATAGTTTGAACATGAGCATTTCAGAGGTAGACAGACTTGAATTTGGGTATTTAGAACTCCTTTCTGCTGTTCAGCGCAGTAGAAGTTTCTGCCTTTCTGTGTGCAGCTTTTGGCTTTTTAGTCTGTTCTGCTTTTGGCAATAACAGGTTTCATCAGGGAAATAACAAGTTTCAGTTGGACTCTGAACCTTGATGGCTGAAGGATGCTTTCTTAAGTATTTCAGGAGCTTCTTTGCTTTGCTTCTTATTAAAAAAGGCTGCGAGATTTTTCTGTTCCTTAATAAATTCTGTTGTATAACTCCGTCTGCTGCCTCACTTTCTCCTTAAAGCCTGAGCTTGCACTAATCCTGTATCTCTAGTTGGTGAAGAATCCTGCTATTCCTCTTCCTGCTTTGTGTGCTTGGCTGACTGTGCACAAGCTGCTTCATAAACAGTTTGTAACATTAAAAAAAATCCAACTGTAAATGGCAGCTTAACACTTTAAAGTCCAATTATCAGACCTTAGTCCAAAAAAAAAAAAAAAAATTAAAAAAAGGCAAACCTAAAGCTTTGCATTGGAAAGCTTGTGTGCGGGAGATGTGCAGATTCTGGTCTGCTCAGGGTTGTGTCTGCATTGGTTGGCCTTTACTGTATACATTACTATTTGTAGCTGTTTACAACTGAAATTAATGCTGAATACTGATTCAGCTACTTAGACATTTCTGGCTTCTTAAATTGCAGTGATGTGTGGTTGTTTTTCACTTTCACAGTGCAAGTGTTATTGAAATAATGTTACACTGTTACTGAAATAGGTCAAGCTATGGAAATTAATGGAGTGTCTTAACACAATGTCCCATGAAAAATGAAAAGCCACTGAAAATAAATTTTTTTACCCTCTTATTGGGATCCCCCCCCAACTTAATTATTTATTGAGTCTATTTCTACACATTGGTAGTGTTTTCATCTGGTTTGTTCTTTCTTCTGTGCATGTTTATGCTCTGTTTACTTTTCTTCAAAACATCCCCTCTGGCTGGAAAGGTGAATTTTCCATGTTAACTTCTAATAAAGGAGGAAAATACAGGGAACTTCGTGTAGCTACAGGTGGGTGTGAAAAATTGTATAGCTCATTGGATTTTAAATTCACACACTTACTTTTGGCAATGAATTATTTAAAAGTACATTGAGAGCCACTTGTATGTTAACTGGAAGGATATGTGCTGATGTTGTCTTGTTTTTTGGCTTTGGTAGATTCCTGCTCGGGTAACTACCAGTGTTCTCCAGTCTGCTGTGCACCGATGAAAATTATTTTGCCATGGAGGGCAGATAATGCATGGCCGATCTCCTATGTTACCAATGGCTTTACTAGCAAAAATACCCTAAACTAGAGTGGAAACATTACAATTGGAGTTCTCCATGTGACTTAAAAGGCACTTGGAGGAACATGGACAGACTCCAGCAGCTGCCATTACAGGACGCTTTTGCCAGAAACCCAATGACCTTAAGAGAACCCTGTGGTAACAGGGCTGGAAAAGAAAGATGGTTTACAGAGTTGACCGCCTGTTATCGGATGGCCATTTCAGTTTTCCCTCCACAGGCGGCAGACTTTACCCCCTTTTTATTATTCTACTGTAACTATAAATCTTTTACTTGGTTTAAAAAAGTTTTTTGTATCATTTTGCTAAAATTATTGGCTTAATTCTCTGTAAAGAACTCTTGCTTTTGTCTGATTTAAAAATGTAGAATATAAACAGACCTAAACTAAAGACAATGACTTGAAATTTCTTGTTTAAAAAAATTAGTCTGGCAGGGAACATGTAAATGAATCAAAACCATCTGACTTTATTTAAACTGTTTACTTACTTGTATGGTCCCGTTCTGACTGAGACTGTTTTCCCATGAAATTTTTAAAACTGTTAGAAATTTACTTTGCTGTTTGCTGTCTTCATTCACACTTAACATTTAACTTTCCGTGTAACACAAAGGAATTTTTAATACTCGTTCTTTTTCATAAAAGAGGAGAACTAAATACCCTGCAGGAGAGTCTAAGTATAGTAGAGATGGTGATAATGGATTTCTTTTTTTGTAAAGAATATGAAGGACAAAGTGAAAGACTCTGGCATTTGAGGGATTTAGAATTTGAAAGCTTGTCCTATCTCTGCTTAGTTTGGGTAAATGGATAGTTTCAAACATTGTTTTTATTGGTAAAATTTTGTTTCCTGCACTCTGAGGCTGGTTAGCTTGGAGGGTATTGCAAGTGGAAAATACACGTTGCTACTGAGTCTTCAGTGAATTTGCATGTTTCATTCAGCATCTACATGTTTAAAAATAAATAAATGAATTGATTCAGGCCTTCTGTTTCATGCCAAGACTCAAAAAAGGAATTATTTAAAAAAAAAAAAACAACAAAACAACCTATTCTTGCTGTGAAATCCTGAGAATTTTTACAATTCAGGTGCATACCATATTTAGTTCTTAACTGTATTCAACCTGAGTATGCCCAGAATCATTAGTTAGGAATGAATGATTCAACATGCTTAGGTTGTCCAAAAAACTGTTGCAGGTGTTGCAGGTTATGGAATATGGGAGATTCTTCATATTGTTTGTTACTGTAAATGGTCTCATAAAATAAAAGTAGGTATTCTGTCCTCACAGTACTTGGAACAGTATCAGAAGTACTGTTTATACTAGTATGACTGAAGTAGTGGGAAGTTCCACGTTGGAAATGAAAGTATATACAGGGATTTTGTTTGAAGAGTTAGGTATTTTGAGAAATTCTTCCCTGCTTGAAAACAAAATTTTTTAAAGGCCTATTGGTCTTCAAAGTTTTATGAAGAGTAATTTTTATTCTTTTGGTGTTTACAAATTCTTTTTTGCCCCTCTCAAAAGTCCATGTATTAAGTATTAGTCACTCTTCTTTGGATGTTTTCAGAACATTAGCTACTTGCTTGTGTGTACTCTGGGTCTGACTGGGGAAACCTGTGTTTGGGGAGAGTATAGTGGAAAAGCTTAAGAGTTTGATCCATGGATAAGTTTGCATAAGAGAATTATTTCCTCAGTTACTATAAACTTCAGTATTTTAGGCATGTGCACTACCATTTGAACAGTTTTACACTTCACTGTGCTTTCCTTGTAAATATCTGTGGTTAATAATGTACTGTTAGAGGGACTTACAAAGGCATCCTCTTTAATCTCTCTGTATCTGGAACATTAGATTGCTGTACTATACTTAAAAGTTGACTGCAGACTTCTAGAATTGTACTCACTTGTGGGCAATTTTTGTCCTTCATAATAGTTAAATTCCATCATGCGGAAAATAGTTAGACTGTCTATATAAACCTGTGTATTGGAAACCAGTATCTCAGAGCACTTCATTTGTACTACCACTGTATTTGTGTACTTTAACAATTGTGTAAATACATTAATAATAACTTCTATTCTTCTTTGGTGTAACTTACTTACAATGAATCCTTACTCTTTACTTGGTGTAACTTCTTTCTTTCTTTCGTCTTTTTTTTTTTTTTTTTTTAAGAACTTTCTGTACCTACAAAGAGCGTTGTCAGTTGCAAACACGTGACGACATTGTCGCGGTAGTAAAACTTTCACTGAAGGATTTTGGTAGTCATGGTCAGAATGCAGCAGTTAGGGTATACAGGAAGAAAGAGAAGGCATTCGTTGCTTTGCTCACAGAAAGCATGTCCTGTGTCTCTTCAAAGGTAAATGTTTTTGTTTGGATATTGCTTCTTTTCCAGAAGTCTTTGTTTACAAACACTTCCTCTTATCAAGTAATACATTGTATTGATAGGAAGTATGGGAGGAGAATTGCTATTGAGCGTTGATCAGTTATGGGAGCTAGGATAAAAGCAAGAAAAATAGCTCTACCCACAATGCCCTGTATAATAGAAGTCCTGGCTTTTGCTATGTAATTCTCGAAAGTCTATTCATAATCTGAGGGCAAATGCACCTTCAAGAATCCTCTGTGTTTCTGATTAGCAGGCCTTTAAAAGTTGGAAGGATATTTAATATATCCTCACAGTTTTCATTTAGAACTGGCTCTGTGCTTTTATGTGGAAAATACCACCTGTGCTGCTGTTTTACATAATCTTGATGGTTACAGGGTCCCTGAATTCTTTGTGGTACAAGTACCTTGAAAACAATTGAAAATAAATCCTACACTTTAAGATAGATATTAAGTAAAAGCATTTAAGGAGTCCATATATTCCATGTTAACTTCATGGAAGTACTCAAAATCTCCCTTGGAGGAAGGCATGTAGAACTCGGAGGCATCTCATCCTTCATTCTCCAGTGGGGAAGAATATCATAAGCACAACTATTTGTAGTCTTCGTTTCCCCACGTTCCAGACCTTTCCTGGCAGCTCCTCCATAAAATCTGTCAAAGGCAACACTTTCAGAAATTGAATTTCCCAACAAGAATCTTTACAATGAATTTACAGATTTGTAAGTATATCATTGGCTAGAGTGTACCTGTTAATTTCAAGAATATTTATTTTCTCTTTGTAAAAGAATGAAAGAAGGTATTTATTTTGTTCTTTAACTTTTGCTTTACAAAAGCAGCACTTCGTGTGTACAAAATACTAAGTGAAAACAAACAATGCTGCTGGTTTTTTAATAGTGCAGAGCCATCTGGTCAGAAATCTAGATTTAATCCTGTTGTGAGGAAGTGTAATCCACCATGAACTTAATCCTACAGCAAAGTAGCTTCTAAAATTCACTGGATGAGACAGGTTAGTAATAAAAAGGTTTTGCTGTTAGAGAATGCAGTACTTCATTATTAAAAACAGTACACTTCCCTCTAGTTCATTCAGGTGACAATTACTGGCATTACATGTGTATGTCTAGATTTAAGTGATTGTATGAACCTGAATTGTGTGGGCTATTTGCATCATTCAGTAGTTTTATACCAGGAGAGTGCTCAGAGGCCTGATCTTCACTAAGAATCTGTTTCACAGCAAAATCCTACTAACTTTATCAGCAAATATTTGCACAGGAGTAACACTTCCTGACTTTTTCTCAGATATTGGTGATTTTTTCCTGCTTAATCTTATTAAGACTAGTATCCTTCAGTTCTTTTGACCAAACCATTGCATGCTGCAGGCAGAGGGACAACAGAAAATTAGATGAGATCTGTATACACACAATCTACAAAAATATGCAGTCTACAAAAAAAAAAAAAAATTTTTAAATAGTGTTCTTTAATCTCATTTTGGGAAAATTCTTGACTCAAAATGCATAGATAAAGTCTAGGTCTAAGAAATACAAGCATAATGGACAAATAGGAATGTGGAAAAAGGGGAAATTGTGTATATCATCCTAAAGCATTAAGCCCTAGTCTACTGTGTCTTTGCTGTGACCAATCCAGGATACTTGGGGTGGGGTGGGATGTGGAACAAAACAGGAACTCATTTGATACATTATGCGCTAGGAAGAAAATGTCTAGTCCTGATCTTATAACCAGACAAAACATTTAGTTTAATTACAGTCCTCAGCTTGGTTCAGAGCTGCAAGCATTACAGGCATAAAGGCAATGCAGAGCTTCTGCTATTTCCCATAATCCTTAAGGAAAGGATGAACCAGCGATTCACAGTATTTTGAGGTCATGCGCAGATTTTTTTCTTAAAAGACCCCAAACAGCAAATGTTTCTCTGCTCTCACTGCTAAGAAATTGTATTTTAAGTTTGTCTGACATTGTCAACCACTGGATCTTACGCCACATTTTTCAGCGAGACTGAAAGGTCTTTTGCTATTTAAGAATTTTAAATACTAAAACCTAGATACACTTCTTCATTGGATTCAGAGTTTTCCAGTGAAAGGCTTTAAACTGCTGAAACAGTAGTAGATGAAGAGTCAGAAGAGCAAGAGCTATCCTCATTTCTTACTGCTCCGAAGCATTCATCTAGGGATAGTGAGGAAAGTTGCCACCTGAAATGTTGCTGAGATGATGAAGCAGGTATTGAGATCAGTCAAGGAATGAACAGCATGTAACTAGAGGTAAGTAGCTTTTTACTCTGTCTGCCTCTAACTTTCCATACTTTCTCAGACAAATGCAGGACTGCTCATCTTGCAGACTGTGTCAATAGCAAGATACTTTTAAGAGCCCTGACTTCCGCAGTAGATGCGCCTTTTTCCTACCAACACAAAGATGAGCTGTATTCCAGAAGTGTTGAGAAGGCTGCTAAAATAATATATTCCAAAGCTGTTGCTTCTCATATGCGGTGCCTCTGTTATTGTCAAAGTTGTTTACTCTTCAAATATTGGTGGGTCACCTTCCTTCAACAGGTCCAGCAGCAGGGAAGAACAGCTGTGCAACTCAGGTCATGCTTGTTTTCCTCCACAGCGAATAGCCTGACTCTTTCTTTCAGACTCAGAGAGTACCAGAGGCAAAGATAAACTCTGGTTTTCTGTCACAAGGATGTGCTGACTGCATGCTGATAAATTCTGTCATTTCAGTCCACCCGGTAACATTCATTCCTGTAGCAGCATATGGCTTCATCTGGCCAGCAGGGTAGCAAAGCATTTGATTACATCTGAAGTCTTACCAATTTAACTAAACTAGCATAAAAAAAGGTAATCAAATGTTTATTCAAACATGGGGTTTTATGTAAACTAGACCTACGATCTTTTCAGTGTAAATATACAGAGAAGCTTTTGAAGCTGAGCTTAGAGAGATTTCTCCAAAATTTCTCAGCAGATACACTTAGAATTGGGCACAAATAGGTGTGAGCCTTCTAGATAGCTTCTAGATAGCAAAATGTAGCTCTTGATACATTGAAGAGACTGTAATTTTGATTCACTTGGGTGTAGCCTTGAGATTATACCTTGAGGAGCCAGTCGTAGCTGGGGTACCATAGGATCCAAAAAACCCCATCATAAATGTATTCTTAAACTATGTTTTCTTAGGAGCTTTCAAGTTCTAAAGAGCATCACTTGACGATAAAGACAGCTTGCTGGCAGGTCAGTAGTCAAAATATTTAGGGCTTTTTAAGTCATAGCGGTTCATAAAACTTTACCTGCAAACAAAACCTGAAACACTCTTCAGAGGACAAGAACAATCATTTCTACATGGAGCACCACAAGATTAATAGCTATTATTTTAAATTAGTTGATGCTTTAAAATAGACTTCCGGATCATTTACAGCAGGAGCCCATTTCCATTTTGGAATTGGCCAAACTATGAGTCACGGCAAAAGCAGTCCCCTTGCCCACATTAAATTCTGGCTGCCTGTCAGCTCGGCGTCACTTCTTATTTTCTTCTCTATAAGCACTCTGCTTCTGTATAGCTATTTGAGCATGTGCAAATGAAGCCCAATTTCCAAATCTGGGTGTTGAAGTTATTTTTTCTAAGCTTATTTTCTCACACCCACAGTTTTTGACAACCAAATAAATATTTATTCACTACATTTGCAACAGTTTACTAGAAAAGCATTTAAAAAAAATCTAAGTATAAATGTACACATTACATTAAAGTGCATTAACAAGAAACAAAAAGTCATCTCATTTGCACAAAACTGAAGTGTACTTCCATAATCCTAAAGACAAGTGTGGCAGAGAGACACAGACACACATACACAAGTCAGTACTTACTGCTGTAACATGTAAGAGTTTGCGTTCTCCTGAAAGCCCTCTGTTTATGATTGCCTACCAAACTGAAGCTTTTCTTTGGGACGTAACAAAGGTGCATACATGAGTGTATTTTAAATTTTCATTTTGAAGTCTGATTGCTTGATTAGGGGAATGTTTTCATTTCTTTTTAGAGAATGATTTTACATTGTCTAACACGTTTGTTTGGATGGGATTTAATATTAACAAGCACAAGATCTGTCCAGTCCTTCACACCATACCTTCATACCATCTCAAGTCTCAACTTTAGGGAACTAGCCGCTTTAGCAGCAGGTACTGCTGAAGACTTGCTGTAATGTATTTAAGGACTGGAGAAAAATAAAATCTAGAGGTTGTAATCTTAAACAGATAGCTGCATCACTTTAAGATTTTTAGTTCTGCTGAGATCTTCTAGGCTCCAAATAGCTACAAGATATTTTATTTAGCTATTTTAAAAAAGCAAACTTATCTTTATATAGGTGGTGGAAGAAAATAGTTTTAACTCTGCATTGCTCATGGTCTAGTAAAGAGGCAAACTGTCTCTATTCTACTCTACTGGGTATTTTGCATGTTTGATATATATAGATTGATACATACATATATAAATATATATATATGCACACACATATACATCTCTTTATATATTTTCTGTGTGTTACAGGCATTTATACACGCACCCGCTCCTTGCATTAGGAAATTAAGGGCCTAAGATCCATTACATGATCAAACATACAATATTTTAACCATAAATCCTGTAGTACACAATTTATACAATGTACAAAGATCTAAAAAGCTTTAAAAATCATGCTAGCCTGTACACTAAAAGACCATTCATTAGTTTCAGAGAAATAATCTATGAAAACTCTTTCAACTGTTTTATAGTATTATACTTGGATTTTCTGCACTTGTGTTTTTCAATTGTTTCCCTCACAGACTTCTTAAATAGATTCATGAACTATGTGTCTAAAGAAATTACATTTGTTGCAATAGTGTATGATGCAAGAGCAAATTATAATGGTGTCTTTGGGATGCTTGGCAATTCAGTTGTATAATTACCTGCCTTCCCTTCCCTTTCCCCTTTTCTTTTTTCAAATCACAAACTTTTAACCAGGGGAAGGTTGAACAAAGGTTCATCCAGGTAGATGTTGCATGGAACTGTTCTGCTTGTGTCCCCAGGCAGTTAGTGTCTCTTTAGCAATGCTTTATGACTCCGACCACGTGCGTCCTCAAAATATATGAAAGAGCACATCTCACAAACTGCTCTTAAGGGGATTTCAGTGGTGTTGAGATTAAAGAAATACTGTACCAAAATACCTGGAGGGATTTAAAAGCAATTCCTTGTGAATTTGCAATAAGCAGAGTTAAATTAGTAAGGAGCCAGGCTAGTCTTGCCAAGAGAAAGGGCTCCAATACCATTCTCTCCTTCTATATGTGACAGTTCCTAGCTGGTGTTCTAAGACAGTGCTGGGAACCTAAGGACTCGCTGCTTGCCTTTTTTTTTTTTTAACATCTTGGGCTAGGAAGGAGGGAGGTCTATAAAACAGGAGCTCAACGTAAACGCCTTTGTGGCCATGTCCGTAGGAGCAGCTGGGTACATGCCTCAGCGCAGCCTAGCATACTGGCCCGCAGTTGTCCAGGCTAGGGATCTGGCATGCATGGAGGTTTCCTTCCCATCAGTATAATCAATCTCTTTCCAAGGAAATAAAGGCAGCTGAACGGAAAGAGGACTGGAGGGCTAGCACACACCTGGATGTCACCCCTGAATGGGACAGGAGGAAGCAGGGAGCTTAACTGGCTCCAGAACTCAGAAGTACTCTCAAGGCTGCCAGTTTTGATGTCGCTAAGAGATCTGCATTAGGAGTTTCTCATCTCTGTGTTGATGCTTCTTGTAAATAATGAAAACGGTAAAAGATTTTATAGCCTGTGTGAAACTGCTTAGCAAACTAAATTCCAACCCTTATTTCTCACAGTTGATAAGAGTCCTGTGATTTGACCTCTCTCATGCAGTAAGCATCTCCTGCTCTCACGAATACTGCAAGCCATTGGTAGGTCTGTGCCAAAAATAGCACAAGAGCACTGGCAGTGCTACTCAAGAGTCATTCATCTTTGAGTCAAGGAAAAGAACGTGTATAGGCCAACAAGGCGCTTTCTGTGAACACTAGATTTACTTTAGAAATTATTTATGGTGTCTTGTTGAAATGTGTTTCCCTTGTCTTAATAACTTCCTCTTCTGCCCCAATCGCATAAAATTGTAACACTTCTTGTTTCCAGCTTAACCATAAAGGTATTATGTATGAAAAATGAAACACAGTCTGGAAAGTCAGTATGCTAAGCCCAAATTTTTGAGATATTACAGTCTAGACAATTTGCAGAATGTACAGAAACTCAAAATTGTGCCAAAACCTGAGGTCAAAGGAATAACCGTTTAGTTCTGTGATAACAGTATAGCATTATCTAGCAAAGAAATCTGGTGATCAAAACACACAGTAAGACAAAAATGGCTATTTGAGAATCTGAATTCACCTTTGGGAAGGTTTCTAGTTTTTGCTTTTTGAAACAGAACAGGGAATTCCAATCTGAAGGCTAGATCAGGCCTTCACGTATCATCTGAAGCAGCCTCCAGGGATATCATAAACTGATCCATGGATTCCATTTTCCTCTTGCCCTTTCATATGGTGGCCTTCTGGAGCTAGCAGGGTTGTGTTCCAAGTACTGATTTAGTCTGTAGCAAACTGGAGCTAAGTTTGGTGACTTAAGTTCTTATAACTAGGACATGCCAGCGCAATTCCTGCCACTAAATTAATAAAAGGTTTTAAAGTAATGCAATATATGCGATATAAAAATAAACAGTTTATTCAGTGCAGCATCCATTTCTTTTTAAAATGAATCAAAAAAACCTGTCATGATCCTAACTTCAATTTCTGTGCAAGGTTGTCCTAACAATGCAAAACTATTCTGAAGAAACTACTAGAATGGAAGCTGGTATCCGAGATAGTGCCATTAGGTAATGGTTCATGGTTTTGGCACTTAGTTGGATTTACTGTATGCTTCTGTTAAAAGGGTCAAGTATGAAACAACTAACGATGTTATTTTTAAAAGGGATATGGGGTTTTAAGGGATTAGGGTCTTTTAGTTTTCAGTTATTAAGTGGCACAATTTTGGCACCTGAAAGCCAATATTCCTTTGCTATCAACAAGAAAACTGAATCTGTTACAATTAGTCTGTTTTGAAGATTGTTACTGCAGTCGCAAAGCCTAGAGAGCTTTTTATAAACATATCTGAAAGGTAGGTTGCAGTAGCATGATTCTGTATAAAAGATTACATTTCTTGAATGTGTTTGGGTGAAGAAAAAAAAAGAATATATAGAATGCCTTTCTTTTACTTTCCTTTTCTATTCAGTGTCATCAAAATGAATCCTTTCCCTTTCCGTGTTTCTTCAAATGTGCTGTCACTGCCTCGTCTGATCTGCTTCTGTTTCTTCTCCTTCCCCCATACCAATGTCAGAGAAGATTTACAGACTGGCCAGAGACTCCCCGTTCTGTTTGTGCCACGAGTAGCAGAGCCGACCCCATTCTTGATTGGTCCTTATGCATTGCTGTCATAAATATGATCAACAGTTCTATCATGTTTCCTCAACCAGCAAGAATGGAACCTTGAACTTCTATAGATTAAGCAAAAGGATAGGCAAGTGGGGTGAATAAAAAAAAACCCAACCAAAAAAACCCCAACCACACACGTTAAGACCTTCCTATGTGGCTAACATTGCATTTTAAAGATGGGTAACCTTTCAAAATAGTCCAGTCCCTTCCCTAAGTCTACCCACTCTAATTTATAGGTCATCTGGAAACTTACACTGTTTTTTATATACAAAATGGACACTCTTTCAGAAGATTCTACTAAACCTAATATCCGTCTTCTCCATGTTACATGTAGTATTTTTCAAAGCTTCAGGGAAACTACTGAAAACCGTGTATGTAAACACAGGCTAACTTTGTTTGCTTACAGTCTGTCAGGATCCATTCTGCTCATTTTCTTTTCTTTCAGTACTACCTTGGAACACCACTTGTGTGATCTGCTGAGGACAGTATCTGTAATGTGCCCTTCCACGTACAGTATTTCCAGATGATAATTACAAAGATTACAGGTTTAGACAAAACTCAGAAATACATTTACATAAATCAAAGTAACAGATATTATCAAAATTAAATTAGGGCTGAGCCAATTAATCTAAAAATCTAAAAAAGTAAGAAATTCAAAAACCTATGGAGACCTTTAAGTTCCTGAGATTTTTCTCCATCTCAAACTCTTTCCCCTTCACAAAGAACACAGAAAGGGAAATTATATTTAGCCACACAACACAGCGATTTCACCAATATTGTCTGAAAACATACATACAATTCCACTTTTCTTAAAATATATTCTTCCTATATCTCTTCCAAGTGAACAGTTTCTGGTGATGCATAGCAAGACTCTACTTGTGTTTATAAAAGCTTTTTAGTTTACATAAAAAGTATAACCACAATGCTCCACCTTTTACTGATAAAGCTAATTTTCCGATAAAAGGTTGTCTAGCTAATCAGCTTCCAGAGAGACCTGATGAGCTGACCGGCCTCCAGTTAGTAAAGCAGATGGCCCAGCCCTAAACTAGTTCTATTTCTAAAATAAATAGTGTTGAAAATCTTTCTTTTCTAAACACTTTGTCGGTTTCCTGTCATGCTCACACACACGTTTCTGGGTTAGTTACAACTTCGCCATTTTTTTCAGGCTCATCTTTCAGAAACTGCTCTACTTCAATAGAGTCCACCTTGGCATCATCAGGATTTTTGTCTTCAGATTTGTTTAATTCCTCTCTTTCTGCTGCTGCTTCTTTTGTATGTGGTTCTTCTGATTTTTTCTTAATGCAGAAGAAATTTCCCAAGGCCAGTACGAGTGCTGAGGTGGTAACTTCAATTCCAGCAATAATAAAAACAAACATGTACCTTCCTGTTGCATCCAAGAGTTTTCCTGAAAAAGACAACATTCCAGGTAATTAACAAAAGTGATTAACGTGCAATGAAATTTTTTCTGCTGTTTTTAAACATTTAAATGACTCCTGTCTAGAAGTACCATGACTAAGCAAGTTTTTTGAAATAGCATTTTAACAAGTTAACAAAATATTTCTCAATTATTTCAATTCAGTTTAACATTCACTGTCATTACATTACATCCTGAAACATACTCCCCTGCACACAGAGAGTCATGCAATTCAACTGGAATAAAACCAGCCTAGCCTTCATATGCAAGAGATGAGACAAGTGCCATGTATTTCGTATCAAAATGTGTGCATCCATGGCCAGGATCTCTGTCATCAGCTTCCTCTCGCTCCCAATCTCATTTCCTTTCCTACACAGGCAGTGCACTGTCTGCTTAAAATGCAAATCTTATTTTTAATAGTCAGTCTGGAGTAACTGACTCATTCTGATGCTTTAGTCAAGTTAAATTTTCACAGGACTTGGTGGAGGTGAAAGAACAGGAGGGAGGATGTGAAGGAAGTGCCTCTCCAACCTGAAGATCAGAGGAAGTAGTGCATAGTACTGTTTTTTCCATGAGGGGTTCTGTCACAATAAAGATGCTTGATGCTTTTTAGTGTCTGATATAAACAGTAAACATTTTATAGTAGTGAACTGGTGGTGTTTTGGGTGGGGTTTTTTTTTTTCAGTTCAGGGTCTGTAAAATTAATGTTCTTTGATTAGTAATTAATTTGCAATTCAAATTAATGAATTTGAATATTTTGTAATGTCCCCTTATTCTTGGGTTGTGAGATCTGTGCAACAGAAGCAGTCTGCCTTCCTTAAAACAGTCTAGTTTTATAGTCTTCCTTGTAAGATTTTCTTTTCCTCCTTCTTCTGATGTTTTCTCTCCTCTTCCAAATCTACCATGGGTATAGAGAATCTATCCTAGGACTTTCCAAAGAAAATTTACAGGTTTCATATTCTGAATCCCAACTTCAAAGAGGTCTGAACTTCACAAAAGTTATCCACTCTGTGTGTAAAACTCATCTCATACAATGTTAGCCATCTACTAATAAGAGGTCCAGTGTAGGTTTTCAGTGGAGAAAGAGCAGCATCTCCAGATGGCAATTCAACCAATCCTGAAATAGATCCAAGAAGGAAAAGATTCATCCCACCCCGTCTTGGACTATTGCAGATTGTAACTGCAGAAAGTCATTGAAGCATGTGCAACACTAGCACAATATGCGTATCTCGGGTGACTTATGTTGTCTTTTTCTCTGCTCCCTTATCGTACAATTAGTGTAAATGGATGCAATGCAAATGATTTTGAATTTTGAACTAAATGGAATACTTACCCGCTGATGGTGGACCAATTAGAACAGCCATAGCTTCTGCCAGGAGCACTAAACCGATAGCACTGGAAAACTTTTGAGTACCAACAATAGCCATGAGAACTTCAAACTGAAGAGCACCTACCATTCCGTAAGAAATGCCAAAGAAAATGCAAAAGACCACCAGGCCACCATAATCAACAGACATAGAACCCATGAGATCTGTAAAGCCATTGAAAACCATAGCAAAACTGAAGAGGTAGACACAGCGTGGTCTGACCCATTTAAGACCAGCTACCATTCCACAAATAGGCCGAGCAAAGATATCAATGAATCCCAGAATAGTCAGAAGAAAAGCTGCTTTGGTGTCTTGGTACCCTAAATCCTTGGCATAACTCACAACAAAAACTGGGGGAACAAAGAGGCCAAGCACCATGATAGATGCTGCTAGTGTGTAGATTACAAAACCACCATCTTTAAACACACTGAAATCCAGAAGTTTTTTCTTCACTTTCTTCTCAGCTGGTTCTTTGGTAGCTTCAGACTTTTTGGGCGGCTCCAAAGGTCTCATTAATGCTCCACATACGCAGCAGTTGAGCAGCATCCCACCCAGTATAAGGAATCCTCCTCTCCAGCCATACTCGTGTTGTAGTATCTGCCCCAACGGTGAGAGAGCACAAAGAAATACTGGACTCCCAGCAGCTGACAGCCCGTTGGCTAAGGGCCGGCGTTTGTCAAAGTAGCGGTTTAACATGATGAGTGAAGGCTGAAAGTTTAGTGCCAGACCCAAACCTGTAACAGAGGGTACATGAAAATTAATACTGGCCTACAATATCACTATTAAAAAAATTCTAATTACAGTTTTTCTGATTCATGACTTAAAAGAGTTTTATTTCAAATGGGCGAAAGAATTCTAAGATAACATTTTTAAAAGCATTCCAACTCCATAATATTCTTCTACTGTATGGTTACACTTCACTGATTAGAGCAGTGGCTATTAAACATACCAGAAAAATTAACATTCATAAATAAATGACAGTTTAATTCCACATTTATCTGCCATCTTTATAAAAGCCCATTTGGATGATCCTGATGATTTAGATATTTGTCACTTATACAAAACTTCAACCTAAAGCTAAGACATTAGCTAACTCATTTTCAACCATGCACACTACTTACCAGTAATCACACCTGCAGTTAGATAGATCTGAACGATGCTCGTGCAGAAGGAGGCTATCACCATCCCCATTGAGGCAAAAAGGCCACCCACCAGCATGACAGGGCGACAGCCAAAGCGATTGACACATACACTACAGAGTGGACCTAGGCAAGAAGAGCAAGTTACAGTTGCTAAGATAAACCAATTTTTGCAGTTGATTTTATGTCAGTTTGCATTTCTCGTTTGGTGGATTTGGCAGTGTTGGGTTTACGGTTGGAGTCGATGATCTTAAAGGTCTTTTCCAACCTAAATGGTTCTATGATTCTTTCCGTACTTTGTCCATACTGTCAGGCCAATACAGAAGAGTGTTCTTTCCTCTATAGTCAAATACTTAGTCTTTTTCGTCTTCAGACTGCCATGCAATTTTTCTTTTTCGTCGTCTTTCGTAGCTACTGAGTTACAGAGATTTAATTTTATATGCAAGCTGGATGTGCTTAAATAACTTTTGGATTTATGTGATTAATAGTAATTCTTCTTTGGAATGCCTTACTTGCACACAAGTAATGATATGCAATCATGATTCATGCTGTAAATGGCTGTATGATTTACAAACATTGTATGATGCAATACTGTTTCAAAAACAGAGAACTACCTACCTGTTCCATAAAGCATGGCCAACAGAATGGAGGAAATCCATGCAGTGTCACTATATCCAATGCCAAATTCCCGGATAAGTTCTTTAAAGAAGACACTAACTGCCTTAGGAAAGGCGTAGGAGAATCCTGTGATGATAAAACAGCCAAAAAGGACAGCCCAGCCCCAGCCTCCATCAGGGGCTTTAACACCAGATGGACCATCATCAGCTACTACAGCTCCCATGACGAAGCTCAAGAGTGTTCCCTAAGAAACAAAAAGCAATTACAGTCTATAGACACGGGACAATTATCTAACCAAAATCATCTAACCAAAATAGGCAGAAATTGCTCTACAATTAAAGTTACAAATAAGTTATGGGACTATTTTAAATACAAATCTTGAAGATGCAGTGCAATTTTAACTATTCCTTGTTCTGGTTTAGTCCTTATAAAGCTTGCAAAAAATACATAAAAATGAGATGCACACAGTTCAGTTTTAAATGAATGTCCCCTCACAGCTCTCTCAAAGTCAAAACTGGATTTCAACCAAATCACTGTTTCATAGAAAAACTGAAGCCATTACAGCAGTTCAGGGGTGTATTTGACTTTCACAGATATGTAATAACTGCTGCATTAAAGTCTGCAGGATTTTTGTTACAAGACCTTGTTATATGAAGCTCCTGGACTATTCACTTAGGAGACCTGGATGCAAAATCCTGGTGCATCACAAGTATTCTGTGCAACAGTGGACAAATCACCCAGGCTTTTTGTTCACTACTGAGGACAGCAGTACAGCCCTGATGCACCGATATCTTGAAAAGATAGACAGATCCCTTTGAGCTTCTGATGAGCTATCAGTTTTCACGCATCAAGTAAGTACCTAAGCTAAACTGCAATGAAAATCTGCACAGGCAGTTTTTGTGGATGATGGGAGTTAGTAACTGCAGCAATGCTCAGTATCACTGTCTGCCTGAAGCAAATACTTTCCATTGTTGTTATTACATTATCAGTAATTTTTTTGAATATTTGACGAATCTTATCTTTCACATCTTCTGTATGCAGCCACAAGCACCTTTGCATCTAAAAAATAAAATCTTTTCTCGTGAGAATGTTATGTACTAGACAGTAATGCTTTAAAGCTTTAAAAGAGAGAGATGCGGGGGAAAAAAAAAGACACTGAAAAGGCAGATGAAGTGTCCCCTGTATGTGAAGAGTGCAGGAACGTACTGCATCACAGCAGTTAGGTTTTTGTAGGGTCTGCGTGTTACAGAAGTCTTGAAAATGTTAAAGTGAGCTTCAAACAAGTTATACATTAACTCTTACATGTACAAAAATTGACCATTTCTTTAAAATGCAATTGATTACTTCTATTGGGTCAATGTTTCTCTACGATAGCACCTACAAGAGGAGCGCAAGCACAGCTGCACATCAGAGAAGATGTTCATCACTAAAGAATGCTTCTGCTTTCAGAAGTATAGGTCTGCATAGTGATTGTTGTGCATTGGGAATTACGTAGTTCTTACAGCTCCATTTCAGAACCAGACTATGTATGGCACAACAATCTAGTCGATGCAGACTTGTCTAGACAACTGAGCACCAAGTGCATGATTGTTAATAGGCCTGTATGAATGTACTTACTATGGCATTTAGACCAGCACTCCCACTTCTTGGAAGAAACAACTTTATATACACGATGCAGAAATAAACCTGGCCATGACTATAGCTGTTCTATTACCCTGGGCCGTACAAGGACAGTAAGCCTCATACTACTGGCTTCATGTCTTGTTTTCTGGAAATCGAATATAAACAGAAAACAACTTAAGTCCATACAACTAAAACCTAAAATGGTTAAGCGAAACAGAATACCTCAATAAAACTAGATGTCTAGGTGCCTGCTACTATAGATGGCCGATTCGCTGATTGCTGTAAGAGTATGTAAAAATGCATAGCTTGTTAGACTCAGCAATTTCTGCACCAGGCTTTGGGTCGCTAAATGAAAGTCTTAAGATGCATCTCTGCCAACTCTCCTGACACTGGGATCTGTCCACCCTTCAAAACTTGTTTTTCGCAGTAACTTCTGTATGATACAAGGTATAAAGCGTTCTTCAAAAAAGGACTGTTATTTTTTTTAAAGCAATAACCAGACAGCACAGAGCAGGTGCACAAAGTATAATCCTTCATGACACTGGTAGCTCTGTAATATTAGTAACAGGGAAAATGCTGATTCAAGTATCTCAGCTCAAGTGTATAAAGAACAGGAATAAGATGTAAAACTGAATGAGTCCAGGGGGCAGGAGGAATCGTCACTCCCACTACTTCTGAATTGTCAGAACGTTTCATTTGGAGTGAATGTTTAAAATGTTGGGGGAAGGGTTGTGTAATTTTAATTCTTTTGTATTAACCATCTGGTGGCAACACAAAGTCAGTAATAATACGCGAACATGTTTTGTGGAAAAATAGCAATCGGCACTTTTTCCAGACTGCTTACACGGTGCTGGATAGGAATAGTCAGCCCTAGGAAGAAATGCCTCATGGCATTCATCTCTGTGCTTCTTCCTGCACACAGGCCAGGACAGCCTCCTTTACCGAGTCTACAGCAAAGATGCTCTAAGGGCAATCTCTGCAGACCTACAGTGCTGGACCGTGACAGTAAACTACATCCAAGCCATCTCAAGTGGCAGGTGCCTTTTGAGACGAATCACCGTTAGAAGCTACTTGGCAGCACGCTTGTTCCTTCCAGAAAAGAACTGTCCGAGCGTCACCGAGTTTCTCCGGGGGGGGGGGCAGGAGGTTTGCATCAGCAGCCGGCGCACCGAGCCTGATGCAAGCGCGGCCCGGAGGAAGGCCCGGCCATCCCCCCCGCCGCCCGCCGCTGAGGGGCGAGCCTCCGGGCAGAGGCTGCACGGAGCCGCTCCCGCCCCGCGCTCCGCCGCCGCGGCCCCGCGTGACCCCGCCTCTGTGACGTGCGGCGGCGCGGGCCACCCCGGCGGGGCGCGCGCGCTAGCGGCCGCCGCACTGAGACGTGCAGGACGTGACCGGGCGGATGGGCGGGGCGCCTACCGTAATTGCAGCAGAGGCCGCCGACCGCGCTTCCCGCAAGCCGCGCGCCGGCCGCGCGCAGCTCGGTTTCTCCGCCCGGCGCGGGCGGGGCGAAGGCCGCGCTCCCGCGCGGTGCTCGCAACCGCGGCACGCGCCCCGCGGGGCCCGGTTCGCTCGGAGGCGGCGGGAACGCTCTCCTCCCTGGCCGTCCTTGCACTGCTCCTTGCCCAGCAGAGCAGGTCAACCTGCCAGAGACGTATTTTTTTCCGCCTGGCCTACGGGACTTACCAGCTTTGTGTGCCCTAAGAGGAACCGTGTCTAAAACGGTTTTATGGTCTGCTGTGATGAAAGAGCTAGACGTGCAGATGTGGGGGAACCTGGCCTACGCCCAGCATTTCATAAAAATAAGCCTATGGGGAAACAGTAACATCCACTTACTCTTCTTTACATCACATCTATTACCACATTTGGCTAAAAATCACCATAAACCAACATACCAGACAGTCAAACGCCATCCTTTTAAGACGGGTCTGCATATGCACACGCATACATCAATCTTGTTCGTCTGGTTTAGTCCATCAGTAGTTCACGTTAACACATCAAAATTAAAAGACCATTAACCAGAACTAAATGAACCCCGTCTCTGTGAACACAGCACAAGATGCACTTCATCCTGTTCTGTTCTTCCTGTTGTGGTGTGCCTTACTACACGAGACTGTATTCACCTCCTTAAGAACTAATAAGGAAGTAGTGGGGAGGTTCCCGTGTGAAACGTGCAAACTAGGGTTAGCGTTAGAAGAGGTGGGCTCATGGCTGATGTGCACAGCCAAAATTTTTACTTACAATTTCACTTCAGTACTGGGATACTGCCTAAGCCTGCTAAGACAGGAGGCTACCACACAACTATTGCAACAGTTTGCTTTGCTTTCTGCTTTTGCTAGCTCAGCCCTGTTTAGAGGCAAAGGATTACATTTAACTGGCTGCGGCTCAGTTTCAGTGTCTCCACAACAGACATGACAGTATTGTCAGTATTTATCCCAGATTCCTCCTATTATAAATGGGTTCTTGCTTTGGTAATGTGTAAAACAAAGGGTGCAAATGTAGTTAAATCTGTGGGGTTTCATGCTCCTGAGATTATCTTCCTGTTGCCATGGAAACTAATACAGGATCAGTTAGGAGGAAATACTAGGTGATCGTAGGTAGCATTGTGGGTGGTGTGTCTGGTGTGATGGTGCAGTGTGTACAAAAGGAGAGCATTTGTATTATAAAAAGGAGCAGCTAGAAATGGCAAGAATCTAACATCGGTGTTTAGCCAATATCCTTATTGGCCACAGAGCAGTACTTTATGGTCAGCAGTATGAGTAGGAAGGACATTTGTGAGTATGTAGGCTGACCTATATAGCTTGAGAACTTCCCCTGAACTAATTTGTTTCAACTGTGGCAGAAATCTACCCAACCTTGAATTCCTAGGATAGAAATAAATAATGGTTATCAAAAATAAAACATGAACTTCCATGTAGGGAACGCAGTTCAGAGTGGAATTCAGTCTGGAACCCCACTAGGTTGAGAACTGTACGATTACAAAATGAGAAAGACGGTCTAAGCTGAGCAATGTAGAGATCCTCCTTCAGTTTCTTATCTGTGGAATGAAGAGAATAAAGATTCTCTCTTCATAGGGTGTTGGGAGTATGGATACGCTGAAAAGCGTAGACTGCTCAATACTGTGTTAACAGGAGTCACAAACCTCCTTTATTTGCCCAAGGGTATTAAAATCTAAGCAGAGTAAATGAAAGATGTATGCTATCTTTGGTTTTGAGTGAAGAATCCTAAGACTAACCAACTCTACTGAAATTTTGCAGGAAATAATAATAATAATAATAATTTTAATAATTTTAATATCCTCCAGACCCTGGTGATAGCCCTCTACATATAAAACAACTAACCTTTGCATTGACATCACTGACATCTGCCTCTTCAGCATGACTGTAACTCTTTCCTGATGCTCTAAAGCACTGATGCATGTATCTTTAATTCAAATTTTATTTATTACAACTCAGGTACTTCATACAAGCCATTTTGATGGGCCACTGGTATGACACAGCAGTGCATTTCTTGTGGCTTACCTGCTTAAATATCAGCCAACTGAATTATACATTAATTTCCAAAGGCTGCTGCAGACTCCTGTTCCCTACAAAATCATTACCGTATTTACTGATGTCTGCCCTGACCTCCTGTCCTGCCCGCAAGGCCCTGCAGTGACTTTCACTCTCCTGTTTTGGCCTCCTCTGTTTTATCAGAGACAGTTTTCCGGTTCTGCTGCATCTGCCTTTCTTAAGGGTTTGCCAGCTTTCACCATTTTCTCATCTCTCTCTCAAAACTCCTAGGATAAACCATACAGTAATTCTGTGCTGTCCGTAGCTGTAGGTGATGTTCCATACCAACACTTACTATCTTACTAATCTCCAGTCCCCACTTAGCCTCAAACTATTTTAGTGTTCACTGCTACAGCACCGTAAGTAACGTACATCACAAGTTACTAGCAGACTGCAATGACACAGTAAATTCACACTGCAATTTTATGTGCAAATTTATTAGTAAATAATAGTAATCAGTGTAGATTCTATTATCTGGGTAAAGTGCTCTACAGGGGAAGTTGTGCTTATTTATTTATTTATACAATCAAAACGTTAGAACCCTGTTCTTTACACTATCTGGGAAAATTAGATTATATTATCATTTTGGTTTCTTGGGGTTTTTTTATTTTTCCTTAATGAGCATGTTACCAACAAGTACCCCTAACTTACACTGGGCCGTAAGCAAAAGAATAAGCCACAGATCTGCATACTAACTTCACGTTTAAAGAAGAAGTATTAATGTGGCTTTCTTCTTAACAAGAGAGAAACAGCTTTTTTAATCTTGAGATAAATACTTGCATAAATATTTTCTTTAATTACAAATACAACAGTAACCAACAGTTCAATCTTCTCAGGTACCACCTTTGAAACAAATATACTAGTTCTATAACAATAGCATTGTCGACCTCCCTAGTTATTGTCTCTATATCAAATGCCCAGTTTCTGGAGAAGTGGACTTATTTTTCTAAAGCCTACGGGTTTTTTTACACCACATCCGTTACCGTAAGTGCATTAATGTCAGCATCACAGCGGCACCTTAAGACCAGACAGCATATGCCCTTTCTGTGTGCACAGAAAAAGTGACAAACATGCCTTCAGTTGCACTTGAATTATCTAACTGCTTTCTGTATGCTTTCAAAAACAGAAGTTGCAGAATCCCAACTTCACTTGAATACTTACAATTCGTTCTTCATGTATCATGAAAATTAATTTCAGCCCTGCAGTTATGGTGGCTTTGCAATGTGTCAGAGCTTTAGAAAAATAGAAATTCTTGCCAATTGTTTATAGTAGAGAAGTGTCCTTATTTTGTCTAGTATAAAACCAAAAAGTGACAGAGCTAGATAAATACTAATTAAGGGTCCATTCCTATCACCAGCTGGACATACATGCTTGTTTTTGTGGAATACCCTGATACATAAAATGCTCGCATGCATGTGCACTGTATCTCAAGCTAGGTTAGCACACGTAGCTGAATAGAGTGGGAAAAGATCATCTGGCTAAGAGGTGTCATTTTACACCATCACTTTGGGCAGTGCAGCTGCATAACATGGTGTCATACATCGAGATACATGAATTCCCACTTCAGTTACAATTTAAAATGTCACCTTAATATTTTTATAATTTACTTTCAGTTATACTTCTGATTGAACCACAACAGGTGTACTGTACTAATAGATACTGGTTTACATTTTTAAACTGCCGACTGCCACGCCTTAACAAACTACCGCTCCCTCTGAAATTGCGAAAACCATACGTGACTTCACTCTGTGACATCCTAAACTAAACGGTTTTCCAACTGCTTTACCCAAAAAGCATGCAAACCCGCTGACCAAGAGCGCGCTTCCACAACCGGTGCCAACGGTCTGCGCCAGCGAGGAAGTTGTACTGCTACAATTCAACCTCACCTTTGTGCGCTTTTTCTTTTCTCCACAGAACCGTTTAGAATAAGGCAAGCCGAAGACCTTTTCACGTGGATTACGAGCGGTAGCCAAAAAGGGCTCTTTCCCGACAGAGGCAGAGGGGCTGCGGCGGCCCGCCGCGCCGGGCAGGAGCGAGCTCGGGAGAACAATGGTGGCGGTCGCCGCGCCGCCAACGGCCACGGCCACGGCCGCCCGCGCGGCGCTCCGGGGCGGGCACGCAGCCCGCGCCGCCCCGCGCCGAGCCGGCTCCCGCGCAGCGCTCGGGTCGCCGCCGCCGCCGCCGCCGCTCAGGCAGCCCAGAGAGGCGGCCGCGCGATTCCGCGTCCGAGCGCCTCACCGTTCTCAGGGCGCTCGCAGAACCGAGTAACGGAGTTCACGCCCGGGGCTGCGGCGGTGTCTTTATGAGGGGACGGTCCCTCAGGCTGCCCGTCGCTCGCTTTGGCGGATCTGAACTGTCACCGCTGTGGCAACGGGAACTCCGAAATTTACCCCCCGGGGCTCGACACCGAAATGAGAGGTGAGCAGCAGCGAAGGGATCGTGGAGGCGGGGCTGGACGCGGAGACCCTCGGCGCCCGGTACCGGTCTGAAGCCAGCGATGGCGGGAACAAAGCTCGAGCTGGCGGGTGCCTCACGGGCCGCCGGTGTGGCACTGTACGTGCGCTGGCGCGCCTAGGCGTGACCCAACCGCCAAAGGGGGAAGCTGGAGGCAGCGTTCTCTCGCAGCAGCCGGAGCGGGGCTCGGTCGCCAGCACCGCTCAGCGCCCGGACAGCGCTGTCAGGACGACGGCGGCGGGGACGCTCGGCGACCCGCACCTCAGCGCGCGTTTCCCGAGAAAGAAATGCGCCCGCCTGGCCCCATGCGCGGGGAGAAACGCAGCCGGCGGGGGGGGGGGGGGGGGCGCCGTCCGACGTGAGGTGGCGCCCAGGGGGGCGAGGACAGTCCGCGCCGTGCCCACCGCCCCACCGGCGCCCTGCGCGGCCGCTGGGCGAGGGATGAACTCGCGACGCCCGCGCCGCGCTCGCCCAAAGCTTCGGCCGCGCTCGAGCGCGTACGCCGGCCTGGGCAGCCCCACGCAGAGATGCGCCCTCGGCCTGCCCGGTGCTCTCTCCGGAGTCGGCTCACCCGGCTCCGGACCCCCCCGCGCTCCCCACAGCGTTCACCCCCGTGCGCCAGTCAAGCACTCCGCAGCATCCCGCACGACGGCTCCGCCTCAGTACCTGAGTCACGTCCCGCGCCTCAGCGTGAGGATGCCGGTGTGCTCGCGCCGGACCGCTGCCCCCTTTCCCCCGTGCGCCCGGACAGACCCACCCCCGCCCGTCTGCGTCCCGCCGGCTGCGGAGCGCTTCGGCGCGGCAGGTCGGTGGCTGCTCGCCCCTCCCACGCCAGAGCGGGGGCGCCCGGGTCCTAGCGCCGCCACGTGACTCCTTCCCGCCGCCACAGGTTCGCGCTCGCAGGGGCGCCGCGGCCGCGGGAGGGGCGACGGCCGCCGGCCCGCCCGAAGCGGAGCGCCGTGGGCGCCGTGGGCCGCGCAGGCTAGCGCACAAGGCACCGACAGGAGCTTTGCCACGCGGGGCTGGATCCTGTCCGCGTGGAATGCTGCCCCGGCTGCTGACAGGAGCAGGACCTGAGCGATGGACTTAACGGTACGAATTGGCTTCTGTAGTTGAGGTTTGTTCTGTGCTGCTGTTTCTGTTTTCCAGGGAGTGATCACAGTTTCTTCGTGTCTCCTCCCATAAGAAAGACTCTTAAGAGCTTCCTTGCTTTTTTTTTTTCTTCTTTTTAGTCATTTTGATTGTGATATTGTGCATTTGCAGATAACTTACAGGCTTCCCTCCTCGTCCTTTACCAAGGAAGCACCACTTGCAAATATGCCTACTTGAGATATCTCTCCTTTTACATCCAGATGAAGTGAGCTTTCTGCACTGGTCTGCTGTGGCTCTACTGCTGTTCACACAAATGTTGAATTATAAAACTGAGTATGTGTTGATATTGCTATTTTTTAGCATCCACGCAAGTTGTGATGGGCTTCTAAAGTACAATACAGAAAGTAGCACTCCTTAGGCTACTCAGGGCTTAGGAAATTCAGGAGTAGGTGCTCCATTCCTTTGTGTGCTTACAGCACACGATCCAGTGTATAGGGGAGTGATCGTCCTCCTGTACTCGGCACTGGTGAGGCCGCACCTCGAATACTATGTTCGGTTTTGGGCCCCTCACTACAAGAAGGACACTGAGGTGCTGGAGCATGTCCAAAGAAGAGCAACGAAGCTGGTGAAGGGTCTAGAGAACAGGTCTTACAAGGAGCGGCTGAGGGAACTGGGGTTGTTTAGTCTGGAGAAAAGGAGGCTGAGGGGAGACCTTATCACTCTCTACAGCTACCTGAAAGGAGGTTGTAGCGAGGTGGATGTCAGTCTCTTTTCCCAAGTAACAAGTGATAGGATGAGAGGAAACGGCCTCAAGTTGCGCCAGGGGAAGTTTAGATTGGATATTAGAAAATATTTCTTCCCTGAAGGGGTTATCAAGCATTGGAACAGGCTGCCCAGAGAAGTGGTTGATTCACTATCCCTGGAGGTATTTAAAAGACGTGTAGACATGGTTTAGTGGTAGACTTGGCAGTGTTAGGTTTATGGGTGGACTCCATGATCTTAAAGGTCTTTTCCAGCCTAAATGACTCTATGATTCTATGATTCGTACCACCTGCATGGAGATACACAGGGGTAGGGTTCTAACTAGAAGAGGATAGGTAGGATGCAGTATTGTCTTGTGAGAGCTATGGTGTTGCACAGATTAGTAGCTTCCAATATTTTAGAATCTACTTGCTGAAGTCAGGTAATACAGAGGAAGAATCTGAAACTCTTCTGATGCCATAGTTTTTTCTTTTCCCTGCGCATTACGTTTCCTTTGGCTTTTGATTGAGTTTTGCTGTAGTACCCGTTTGTACCTGCTTAGGGATTCGTTGCAGTAGTGTGCAAAGATGCGCAAGGCCGGGTGGTTTGTTTTGGGTAGATAGCATACAGCCAATGAGACATACATTGCTAATCTTAAAAATCAGTAAAACCAGTTTTTGACGGTCTACCATTACATGAATTTAGGCCATTCACTTACAGGCTAGATGAAGGTAATTGCGGAAGAGCAAAAACCACTGATGCTTGTGGAGCTTCTGAAGCAAGCAGTGCAGTGTCTAAGGCCCAGCAGAATTGGTGGAGTCTAGCAGCTGAGGACATATTTACGTGTCTTTACGGGTAATCTTGGTTCTCCAGGAAAAGGAAGTATGGTCTCCATTGCCAGTCCCAAAGGACTGGAAAAACTCCTACAGTTTTTGAGAGGGAGACAGTTTTATTTGTCACGACCCTCTGACTGTAATTTCTTAAGGAGGACAGTTCCATCCTGCAAAATCTTCTGCTTCGTTACTGCACTTTACTTGAATCACTGCATCATAGAAACGTGACAGAATGTTACAGAGGAGTAACAATGAAAGTGAAGTTGGCAAAATACCTAAAACATCAATATGTCTTATAGCTACTCAAATGATATAAGAGGCTAGATAAGGAAAGAGGTGTTAACCAGACATGTTAAAAAGACAAAAAAGAGGACTGGTGTGTCCTTCACATCTGTCAACATTGCCCCTACCAAAGCCTCCATCTCTCTGCAGCCTAGTCAGCAGAGTGCAACACGTGCTCTCTGGTTAGCGTTCAGTTCTAGAACACTCACACCATTTAAGAGGTCAGTGTTTTTTTTTCTAGAGGCAGAAGAGTGTCACTGCAGGTGGTCAGTTTTTCAGAAGCGGACGTGAAAACTGACTGGTGGTCTGTGGTCTCACTTTTGTAGCTGACGGCTCCTATTGTTTCTGAAGAATGCATTTTCTGAAAGAGACGTGTTCGTAGAGGATGACGTGCCAGGGTAAATGACACCCCCCAACATCAGCACCCAGATCATTGGATTTGATTCAGTATTCAACAAGGCAGTAGTGTAAGTGAGCAGAACACAGGGTTGCTGTGCTTGCAGAAGCCTGCACAGAGTCTGGATAACCTCATAAACACTTGGAACTGAGATGAAGGCACAAAACCCCTGTTCGGTGGAGTTATGTTGCATGTGTTTAAGCATTAAATATGCTGCAGTACACTTATGAGTAGAGGGAATATTAAAGTGCAGCAAAGAGAACTCAAAACACAGTGACTTAAGGCACCTAACTACAAAAAGAGCTTTGAAAAATTCTTCTTTACAGTTCTAACTAAATTAAAAAAAAAAAATTCTGCATCTTAGTATTGTTCATCTGTAAGTATGCCACTTATTACAGATATTCTCAAAGTGTTGTTGAACTCATGAGGAATCATTAAATAGGCAAATTCTTTGTCCAGAGTAGACTGTGAAAGTCTCAACTTAGTTTCTTGCTAAAGGGGATTCTTAATAGGAAAGTATAATGTCGTTGGGTTATACTTAATAGATGCTAGATTCTGCCAACCCTCCACTAAAAAGTCCTTCACTCCATAATTCCTTACTAGTTTCCAAATAAATAAGGATCCTGGTGTGTTCTTTATTTACATATTTCATTTGACTTTGTTATTTTTTATTTTGTGCCTTTGCGGCAAGGAAGGCTAATGATATGCTGGGTACTGAATAGAAGGGCACATTGCTGGCTTGTGGTCAATTCGTTGTCTGGCAGGACCCTCAGCTTTCCGACTGGCTGGCCCCCAGGCTGTACAGGTACATGGGGTTATTCCTCGCCAGGTGCAGGACTTTACATTTTCCTCTGTTGAGCTTCATGAGATTCCTAGACTGCTTCCATTACAAACAAAGTGATGTAGTGAATCCAATAACTGTTTGCCATTCACATCAGTAAAGACAGTCAGAGAATGCTGGAAATTTTTGCCTGATTTGACTTCCAAAAAGGCAGAAGTGACTGGGAAACTGTTGTTACGGAGTATAAATAGGAAGAGGGTAGCTGACATTAGGACAAAGCTTCATTGCTCTGGAACTTAGGGCTTCTGACGGCAAATGTCTTCCCTAGCACCTCCTGAACTGTAGAAATGCTTCTGTGTATCGTAACAGTTTGGGGTAGTTGCTGCTTCCTGTTCCAAATTCCAGCTGTATTCTTTGCTGTTCCCGCAGTTTCTAGGTGAGTCCCAAATATTACCTTAAAAGTGCCTTTAAACATTTATTCTTATTAAGCTTTTACAGATCTTTTGTTTTTAAGGCTATGTTTTCTTATTTGCACTTGAATGGAATCTGTTGTAATAATTGTGGATTTTCACTGCAGTATTTTTAAGAATGTTAACAGTAACATTGAAGATTTCAAATGATTTCATACACGGCTAACTGTGCACTGTGCAATGCATACACCTCTGCCTTTGATTCAAAAGGTAAATGTAGCAGATCATGTTGTACAAAGAGCCCTTGTAAGGTCTTTATTGCAGAAAGGCCAGTAATATTCAGAGTTGAGGTTTCAGTAATTTTTAGTTTGTTTCTAAAGCAAGTATGAAAATTAGGTCTTTTTATATGACTCTCAAGATGCAGTTGAGGAACATGAACTGTACCTACAAAGATGTATATAGTCTCCAAAAATATGAACCCACAGTTGTTGTACAGGTAGACATGGAAAAGAGAGACACGGAAATCAAATTCTTCTAGCCTGGATGAAACTGGAATTTAAATATGTCATTTAGTTCCTAAGTAACAGCACCCAAATTTCAGAGGGGATAAAAAATTCCTCTGGAGTCCTTTGCAAGCTGTAAAGCAGGCCACTTTTATTTAGATGATCATCTTTAAAATGTTAGTTATGAATTTTTTGTATTTATTGTTTGTATACTGTATACCAAATACATTCCTCGGGGTTCTGTGGAAATAAGTTTATTCATTTGAAGGAAAGCTGCACTTGAAAGAAAGACCTTTCTGAATCACATTTCAATTTTTATGTTTCATCAAGGTAGACTATGTCCATATTCACTTACTGAGTCCCTGCATAATTTTTCTCATAAATCTGTTCCTCTGATTGTCCAGGTAAGCATCTTTGGAGTGTGCCATGGCTCTCGTGTGGCCTGTGTCTTGGAACTGCTTTTCCATAGAAACAAGAATGAGGACAGCAAGATAAATAGTTTGTGTAATCCTGGGTCTTGTCTTGTTATGGAGTTGAGCCATGACAAGTTGGACATAGCCTTTGGACTGGAAACTTAAAAGTGCTTTCGAGCCTAGTAGTGTATTTCTAGCCAGGATATACCCTGCTTTTCCTCTCTAAAATGCAGCATTTTCAGAGTGTGGGTCCATTTTCTTTCTTTCTTTGTGAAGCTACTTGTAAGTGTTGCTATTTCACAGTACACTGATGGGGCTAAAGACTTCTGTTCAGAAGTTGTGACTCTGAAGGTGGTTCTAAAGGTGGCTGAAATCTACCTTTAGCCTAAATCTTACTGAACACACTAGCGTTTGATAAGAACAGAAAATCTCTTTCTTCTAAATTCCTGTTCATTTTTGCTAAAAGGGAAACAGGTTTCCTTTCATTTCCATCTATGAAACCAGGACATTTTCTGCATTTATTTTAGGTCTATACACGTTTCTACATTGATCCCAAAGTCCATGTTGTGTAGACTGTAATCTTTTTGACTCACCATTAAGATTAAAATTTACCCACTTTGGGCACTATTGAATCACTAGAAGCCATCAGTTACTCATTTGGGGAACCGACATGCATTTAACTACATGACTAGGGACTGTCTGAAGGTACCTTGGAGGAGAAGACAGCTAATTTGAAAGGGCGGGGGGGGGGGGGGGGGGGGGGAGGAAGGGTTGCAAAAGATAATGCAGTTGATAGGTTAGGCAACTCTGGGGTAAGACGTAAGGAAAAGAAGCACGCCACCAGTCAGCATGGTATACAGATTTAGACATTCGCCTACTGTGTATTGATTCTGATGAGTGCTTTGAGAGGCCCACTGCAGAGTATAAATTATGCTGGGACTTGCACTATAATTTTTGTGTGCTCAGATTTGGAAAATCATTTCAGGCCAGATTTCACTGTTGTGTTTTAAACCAGAGGTGATTCATATAAAGAAATGAACTAAATCCCTTTAATAATTGTAGTATTCTGAAATTATATGTAGGTAACACTTCATGTGGCTAAATGAAACTTGATTTATTTCAAAAGGCAAATTATTAGTTCTGATTCTAATTTTCAGTAATAGTTACCGATGCAAATAAACCCCTCCTTTCTTTAGATGACATGGGGTTAGGAAATACATTTCTCTTCTGATGACCTAAGGAAAGATATGTAACAACTACTGATAATACTCTATTTTCTTTAAATTAGTGTACTTCAGATATAATTCATGCAACATTCAGGTTTCTGAAAGGTCTCTCATCTTTCATCATCTGAAAAAGTGAGAGAGCATTACAGGAAGTTTGCCTCATGACTTCCAGACAAGCAAGTCATCTAGAGTGACTAAGGGAAAATCATGCTTTACGTCCAGTTCATGTGTTACCGTCTTCCTCAGTCTCACGTAGACAGTGTAGTCTGGTTTAGTTGATAGATACATTTTTTAATAATTAAATGCCTGGGTAGCAGAACTTATTTATCTGTGCTGCATGACCTCACGTTGCAGTTGGCCTGAGTTTGTTTTACAAGCTTTTTAAAGTTTTTCACACGATGCAGTGGGAGTTAGGAGAGAATGGGAAGTTTGTTCCCTGTTTGCTCCCATTCCTAACAGCTGCACTTGAAACAGGCCAAGACTCTCCTTCCTGATCTGCAGTAGGGAGAAATGGTTTAATACTAAACAGTCTGATAAAAAAAATGTATAGGAAGACAAGCGAACAAGAAAATGAGAATTAAGAGTATGAAACAAGCGTTAGCTGTGTTTGGGGAGACCGGGGCTACAAAGGAGCACGCACATGCTCACACAACGTGGAGGAAGGGCTGCTGTATGCTAATGAAGAGGATAAAATGGGGAAAATACGAGGAGAAGAATATGATACCGGTGCCTGCAAGTGAATGCAGTGAGAGGAACCGAGAAGCGCTGGTTTGTTGAGCAAGAAGGGAGGCAGCGAGGGGAACCGGCGGTCCCCAACAGAGCCAGGGCTGAAGCAGGACCCGGCTCGAAGCCGGGAGCCGCGGCGCCGGGGCTGGGCGGGGCCCGGGGCTGCGCCGCGGGCCGGGGCGGGTGAACAAAAGCCCGGGGGCGGAGCGGGGCGGGGCCGGCAGAGCGCTGATTGGGCGCAAGCGGTGCTGGCCGGCAGGCCCGCCTGGGGCTAGCGGTGGGCCGGGCGGCGGGGGCCGCGGTTCCCATGGAGACGGGCCCGCTTCTGGGCCCGGCGCTGCCCGCCGCGGTTCCCGTGAGGCGCGGCCTGCAGCCGTGAGCGGAAGGACGTGCAGGTTCGTGCCGGGAGGAGCCGAGCCGCGGCTGGACCGCTCCGCGGGCGCCGTCAGAAGGCACAGCGGCCGCACGGCATCCCGTTGTGCCGCAGCTCGTCCTTCGGAGCTCCCGACGCGGCACCCGTGCATCTTGCACCCTTTTCTCTCTCTGGGACCTGCGGTCTTTCTGCAGCCTTCCTGCTGCTAAGTGCCCTCTGTGTGCTGCCTCTGAGTCCCAAGCGTTATCTTGTGCTACCGTGCGCTCCTCTCTACTGCCTTCCTCTAAGCGACTTGACCTCGGCAGTCTGCCTGCCATCTGCTCTTCTGCCTCAGAGCATCTGACCCTCTAGGCCCTCTATGGAACTTCTCACCCCTCCTCCTGGGATCTGCTTCCTGCCTGCTGGCTTATCCACTGCCAGTGTTTTCTTTCGCTCCCACTTGGTTATGTCTTTCTATCCCTCTCTGCACTTAAGGTGTACAGACCTCTAGTCCTGCAGGGTACTTGATCCCTGGCTTGCCAGTAGCATTCCCTTCCTCCATCCGTCTGGCTGTCCCTTCCTGTCATCCCTGAGGATATTTGCTCTAGGGACTCAGTGTCAGTGTTCCTCATGGTGTGTTGCCCTCTATTTACGTTCCTGGACGCTCTCTAGAATATGTACCCATTTCTCAGTCCCAGGGGCAATTGTTTCTTCCCGCCGTACCTTGTCTTTTACTTATGCAGTCCCTTATGCCTCCTACTCTTCTGTCTGTCCTGCATAATGGCAGAGCCTGACGTCAGGCTATCATGTACCCCACACTTTGCCAGAGGTGTGTCTCTGCTCAGTACCTGACATCCCAGGTTTCACTTGTATGTTACTGGTTCTTATCCTATCCCCCAGCTTCTGCTGTATTTTATCTATTCTAATCAGATTGTATAATGCACAATGTGTATTTGCTGTTTTATATGTCTAACCTTACTTGTGAGGTAATAGCAAACCAGCTACTAGCAGTAAAGAAAAAGACAGCACACAGGTGATGCTAACTTGTATCACCGATTGTCGTAATTTTTTTCTTGGAACTGTGTTGACGTGATTTCCTTTTTTTTTTTTCCCCAACAACGCTGCCACACAACTACTTAACAGTGTAGCTGTGGCATATGCCGGTTGCTTCTCTCATCATGACTTGTAACACATAGCGAAATAGCTGTGCTAATAGTCAGGTGGTCTTGGTTCTGTCTGTTACTGCTTCATCAAGGAAAACAGTTGTGGCTAGAGATACTTAACTGATACTGGCTGTGTGGTATTTTCTTTCTCAACCTCTTTTCTGTAGTTTTGAAAGGAAGAGAAGCAATCCTGGTTTATTAGCTCTGTGGGTCTGTTACGCACATCTTATTCTTGGTACAATAAGGATATGTTACAAGGATAGCAAGGAAGCGAGAAACAAGTACAGCTTCTTTATACTTCGAACAAAATTTTAAAGCTTTACACCTCTTTGACAAATAGGGGTTGTATGGAAGTCTGAAGGTTCTCAAGTATTACTCTGAAATGTTCTTCAGCATCGCCTTGTTCTCCTTATTTGGTTGAAAAGTGACTAGCTCAAACATGGCATCTAACTTCTTGTTGCTGAAGTAGCATTTTAGTAGTAACAGTTGCAAAATCTTCATTGAATCAGATATGCCAGCCACCTTCAATTGTGTGTGATTTACAGCCAAGCCATCATTTTCCTTTGGTAAAGAAGCTGATATGAGTCCCATTAGGCCCTTATGTGGGGGAACAGGAGTACCAATCAATGACCTCTTTCTGGATATGCTTGAAGTAAGTGGTTGGATTGTAAAGGGTATCTTTGCTGTTTAGGTTGTATGGGTAAGCTGTGCTTGTTGTAAGATGTTGTCTCTTGCTTACATGTGTGCTGTTTCCTAAGTCATCTTTTAATGCCATCACATATAGGTTTAGTATTCTTCTTTTGACTGTAAGACATCCAGGCAATTGGTGCAATTTGTATTTAAAATTTCACTGTTATTTCTATTATGGTCCTTATTGAAACTAACTTGCAATTATAAATACTGCTGCTATCAAAGGCAAAATGCTCCCTTCTCCCCTATTAAATTGCATTTCTAAGAAATACAGGTCTCTGATGAAAAGCAATATTTTAAAATTACAGGAAGGCTCATTCATATTTTTATAGGAAATGAGTGATTCCTATGTTATATGTAACCCAAACTCACCTCAGGATACCTCTTTCAATTTACCAGTGCCATTAATTTAAGTGAGATATATGGAGATAGGGAGGAAGGTTGTTTTTATAGGAAACTGTGTGGTGCCTTTTAATTTTAAGATAATTGTAGGGAGAGATTGTAAAAGAAGTATCATTTTTCTTAACCACCTCTTTCCAAGAAAAATTGTGACTTCAGTTTGATGATTTCAAGGAGGTAATAGGCTGGAGCTGTGGTCTTGGTTTTGATTCCTTACACAAAGGTCTTGTCTAATAATGTATTGCTAATTTTAGCTAATGAAGCATACATCAGGTTTTTAAAAGGCACTTACAAAAGTATTTTGATACCTCAATGAGTATAGACTGAGCATAGTTTCTTTCAGTGCCTTGAGTCCAGAAAGCATCTCACAGGCGTTTTTATCTTTAATGTATTTATGATTGGGGTGGAGGGGGGAAGGACGTCAGATTTAGTTAATGTTTTCAACTGTGGTAGCCATCAGATGCTTTTGGAGCAACAGTAGCTGAAAGGAAGATATAGAAAGAGCGTATCTTTCTTAGCGTTGCATGTTATAGGCAGGGAGGCAGTACTGTTCATGAATATCCACGACAGTGACTTTTACAAAAAGTATCTATTTCTGCTTGCCCAAATGAAGAAGATATTACTTATACTATTTTCTACATGGTAGCACGATTTGAAGATTGCCAACAAGAAGAGGAATATGAAGAGAAAACATAATTTTATTTTAATTGCCTTAGGGATAAATGTGAAATCTAGGCCAGCAGAATTGAAAGATGACCAGATCATTGTGTCCTCTAGCAGTGTTTGTTACTCAGTGTACCTGGGAAGAGCAATTTTGAATTTTTTTTTTAATACTTGTCACGTTCAACAATCAGAGACTCATTTTTTGATCCTGGAGAATTAGAGTTATCTAGTTTGTTTGTGAATAAAAATGTTGTTTAAATTGTGGCATCCTTTAGCATAGAGAGATTGCATCATGTTTGCTGATTTGGAAATCTCTCTTTTATTTAAAGAGATTAAAGAGCCACTATTTGAAAGGCGTGCTTGTCTGATTTGTCCTCTGCATCCCTGTGCTTATCCAGATGGGATTATCTGTAACCACTGACACAGAATAATACTGTACAGTGAGAGAAGCTGTATTGACTCCAGAGATTTGCAAAATCTCTGGAGAGAGATCTGAGCAGAAATTACCCTTTTTTTTTTTTTTTTTTAAAAACAACCATGGTGCTTAGAAATAATGTTTTTTCTTCTACAGAGTTTATAATTAGATATGAGGCAATTATGGAGAACAAACAATAGGAAGAGATGGAAGTGAAGCAGGTAAAGGGTTTTACCAGTAAAAGCACAACCTCTATGTTGTTTATTTTCTTTTTAGTTTTAAAGATACAGTTAATATGTTACTGAAATACAGCTATTTCCTACTACCTGTTGGCCTTTCTGAAAAGTGACTTCAAGGTAGATTTGACTGTGGACAGAACAGTAGCTTTGTAGCCCCATGAGTAATTGTGGGAGGAGAAGACAAATGCGACACAGCAGTTAATATTGTTGATATAAGAGAAGGCTGGACTGTGACTTGACTTGTCATAAATGTCTTCAAGAAAAGAGAAATATGCGTGCAGTTTACAGTGACTAAATCTTTTTATGCCTCTATTTTCAATCTGTATAAAGAAAGGAGAAAATTAAGTTTTCCCACCCCAAAATTTAGTGGCATTTCATAACTAGTTTGGAAAGTCTTACCCCTGGACAATGCAGGACTATAAATAAAAGTAAATTCTGCTTCTAGAAGTGGCCAAGACCTGATGGTCCAGGAAACTTTACAATTTAAACTTAAAATTCACTGGTAATTAATTATCAGCTATGCAGTAGATTGGGATTGATGAAATACTTGATTTGTATTAGTTATCAGCCTTAACTGTCTTCTGTCAGCTCCTGTTTCAGATTTATAGTAATGTTACAAATGGAGAAAGAACTAAATGATCTGCTTCAGTGGAAAGAAAAAGAAGGGAAAGAGCTACATGCTTGCCAGTTGCTGTGTCAAAAGAAAATGCTGCAAGATGTCAAAAAGCAACTGCAAGACATGCATGTAATATTTAACAAATTGAAAGAAATTATGTCTATAACCTAAGAATTTTAAAAGAGAGAGATAAAGAGTTAGAACACTATGATGTCATACTCACTCATCTGAAAACATCTGAAAATGCTAAGCGGGCAGAGATTAGTGATCTTAGAGTACAACTGCGTAAAGTGGAGCAAATGCTTGTCAAGGAAATAAGAAAAAGACGCAAGCTTCATTATCACTATCAACAACACATTGAAGAACATACATTAGAGCTGGAATGGTTTTGCAGGTGAGATGTGACTTCCTTAGAATAGCATTCAGGAAAAGAGAAATTTAGCTTCTCTAAGACATATTTGGATTGGGATAAAGCAGTAACATCATACAGTAGAGAGCACTCTGAGCATGGAGATACGATTATGTATTCTGACAGAGGAACACCTAGCATGTGAACAAAGTGAGGACTAACAGAAGTGACTCGGGCTATCTTGACACCTCCTATATCTTGGTTTCCGTAGTGACTTCTCTGATTTCTGGCAACATGTTAGAGAAAGGATAGCATTAAGAGAAAGTGAGGATGCTCTTAAACATACAGCATGTCCCTACATAATTGACAAGGGGGTGTGTTGGGGAGACGATATGACTGGGTGGAGATGGTATGATTATAAGGGAAACAGAGCGTGGGGAGCGGAAAAGGATTTGTAAGAAGGAGATGCTTTTTCCTTAGCTGCTGAAACACCTCTGGGAAATGCGATGAATCTGAAAGTATTGTGATATGTCTCCTGTGTGTTATATCAAGATGCACATGTCTTCTGTGTACGTGAGGAGACAAATGATAATGGTATCAACCATTGTCAATAATATTATCTAAGGTTACTAGACATTAGTTGCTATATTTGCTGTGGATTCACCACAAATGGTTCAGCCTTTCAACTATTTTAAGCCATTACAAGCTCATCTTACGATAGGAGTTGGGTTTGTGCACTCTTAAATACATTTTGTCCCACCTTCTCTGATAGGCCTCTGTGAAGGAAAGAAGTCTGTTGGGGCATATCCAGTCGCAGGACCAAGATTTGTGACTAATACAACCAATTAAAAGATGAAGATGGCTAAAGTAATGCACTACTTTAGTTTGGCCATTCTCACTAATTTTTTATTATTCTGTATAGACTTCTAAACCTTGCGGGGAGGCGGAATAAACGCTTATTTCTTGAGATCTGTTCTTGAGATCACATCGTTCTTGTTTAATAGAACTCCTGTCTTCAGATATAACAGTATCTTTGGGATTATTCTCTGTTTAAAATGGTAACTGCTGTAAAGTGTTCTGGGTCAAACTGCTTTTATAATGTAGAGATGGCTGGATAAGTTTTAAATAACTTTTTTTAGTTATTAAAAGTGATCTGGACGTGGATCTGGAATTCCTCAAAGGTCACTAACTGATTGACGTTACTGTGGTTCTGGAGCATATGCAAATTCATTTAAAGCCAGTTCAGGAATTTTATATGGAGCGTATCCTTTGGGAATGGAAGGAGGAGTTTGAGTCTTTTACACCCAGCATTGCCTCTTTGCCAGGCTGAGCTGGATACTGAGCAGTACAGCAATTATTCTTCTGATCTGCCTTGCCCTGGAGAGTTGTGTGATGAACAAGGGAGGTGTAAAAGTGCCTGTCTAGACTACACTGAGACGACACTTCTGTTAGACTTTATTTATATGCATAAGCGTTGGCTATAGGATTCAGATTAATTCAGGTGAAGTGTAAATTTAAAAGCAAAATCTAGCAAATATGAAAGTAAATTTGCATTTAGCTGTTTGTGTCTAGCCAGTTCTAGTTTGCAGTTCTGTCTATGTAGTTATTATATGATCAACCTTATCTAACCAAATGCAGCAGTCATTCAGCTACATAAAACAACTGTAATACAGAGTTGAAAGTAATCAGAAGGTTGCAGAACTGCACGATATCGATCCAGGTCTGTTTGGTCATGTAACAGGCTGCACCAAGCTTGTTGAGTCTTGCACGGATGAATCCAAAGCTTGAAAAGGTTCAGTGTATCATTAGAGTACTTACTGGTCATGGTAGCAGTATCAGCTCTTCGAATTTGTTTGAAATGCTGGCCTTACCGGTATTCTTCCACTGTATCTCAGAGAAACTTTTTTTGTTGATAGCAAATAAAAATACTGGTGGGAGGAGAGAAAAAGATATGGAGCTGCTTCTACATTTAAACATATCTAAAAGCTCAGATTTCTGCTGGGCAACCCTCGTTTTGCAATTTCTTCCTCTGTAACAGAAATTTTTGGCTGGAGCAGGAACTCTGTTATACTTAAGTGGAAGTCTTGCACTACCTTTCAGCAGATCCTTGATATTTCATATGCAACTAGCTTTTGAAGTATAGTTTTGAGAATTGAGATATACTGTTATAATTAGTTTCAGCTGACTGATGAGAAAAAATTTTATGGTGACTGTTTCTTTAGGAAATTATAGCATCTTGTATTTATAGTTACGTGTTATTGTTCAAAAAATTTTACATATGTATACCTCATTAGGTCACTAGAGATGCTCTTTAATGTAAATTTGTTTTATTTTTGTTTATAGCTCTAGGAACAGTCACAGAGATCATCAGCATGAGGAGTATGTGAACCTGAAATGTCACATGGAGAGAAAAATCCAAGGACTGGAAGGAGAGCTTGCTTGTCAGAAACAGGTATAAGAATATGGAGAAACAATGTTGTGCTGCTGCAGTGCCATCTAGCAATCCTTTTTTCAATAAGCTTTTATTTTTTGCCTTTTTTTGCTTAAATTGATGAGACTTGTAATGGCAGTTTAGAAAATTATGCACTACTTGTGTAGTAGCTGTTGCTTTGCTTGTCTGGCAGCTGCCCCTTGTAAGGAACTGTTAAGAATGTGTTTAGTAATCTGAGATTGTGTAAGATTATTTTATGTAGACAGCACACTGCTAAATTTGTTGACCTTGAAACTGCAGGAAAGGTCAGCATCTAGAACGCAGAGGCAGCCTTAGGCAATGATGGGTAATTGTATGTTGTTTATTGTAGTCCTAATTACAAGGCTTTTTTTTCCCCCCTTCTGCCTCTTATGTTGCTGTCATTTAATCATAAAAGGATAATCTTACTCACAGTGAAATTTGACCTTCAACTGTGATACCTTAGGGGGGCATTATACCACCTCTCTCTATATTACAAACTTTAAAGAACAACAAAACTTTCCTTCTTTGTTTTTGTATAAAAATGTGTTTGATATTAAAATGACTTTTAATTATTTACATATGAATGTGTTTAATCATTAGAACTAGAATGGTTAATTTTTGGCCTGTCAACCAAACCAATATATAATATAAATGGAAGTGGTAAAAGAAATTGTTAGGCAATTACATCTTGCACCCAACACCTGCCAATCCAAATCCCGCTGCCCTCAGTATAGTAGTCCTGCTAAAATAACCCGTCTTCATCCAGGTGTCTTTTACTGATGGGCTCCCCAAAGACAGTTTATGAACCTACCCAAAGGAGCACTTCTCACTTGAACAATACTTGATAACTGACTTAATTTAGAAGTTACCTTTGTGTGTTTTGTGGTTAAGCTGTAATGATAATGCTGCTGTTCCGCAAGCATAAGGGCACATCATCTAATACACAGTATTTCTGTTTGTTTTTTCTTTTTTTCTCCTCCAGTGTGGTATCTCCATTGTTTATGACTTACAACTAAAGAAGCACATCTTACATGCTTGCCATTGGGTCTCTTTGCAGTCATCCCCCTTAACCTAACACATGATATCGCATCAATTAGCCAAAATCCTTTGTGACGTCATCCTCTTGTTTTCAAGTTTCAATCGTGATTTATCAATTGAACTTCTGGAAGTAGTATCTCATAAACACTTTTTTTAATACTTTATCAGTCTAGGTACCTGAATGGTCGCTCGCTGCAACAGTTTAATTTCTGGAAAATCCATGGTTCCCTTATGAACAGTTTTTCATACACTTATGAAACATAGGTGTTGTGAAGAATGAGTTTCACACTTCTTCAGTGGTGTCTTCACTGGTGTCTTTAATTTCCATGCATTGGACTCTGAATAACTTGCAATGTTACTTTGGAGGAATTTCACACCAGAATGACCATTCTGTAGTACTGTTCTTACTTGGGATTGAAATGTGAAGTCCTCTAACAACAGATTTTTGTTTTCCCAAGTATGACAAACAATATGACTGTTTTGATTATTTTCCTGTAAATTAAAATTCAACAGCTAGGGGGGGGCGGGGGGAAGTCTTTCCCATAGCTTCCTGCCTCCCAGCAGCCCTCTTGTCATTTTATCTCCAGAGTGGAAAACATGGTAGTATTTTTCTGACAACTTTTCAGCAAGGGTAGAGTTTCTTAGCTTTTTAGTAGTTCTGCAAGTATTCACCTTAAAAGCCTCTTGACTGCAGCCAAAACTTTCCCCTGTAATAGTAGTGAATTGTTTTGCTTAACTTAAACAAAAAGCTTAGACTAGTGATTACAAGACTCTGTGATGTATCTTTAAAATCTTTTTCATGTGGTTTGTTAGTGACCGCTTTTTGTGCTTTAAGAAACGGTTAAATGTTTATCACCATTAATATATATGTGTGTGTGTGTGTATAAGAAGATGGATGTCCTAACTGCTTGTAGTAGATTGTATATAATAATCAATATCCCTTTATTCATGTGCTTATAATGTAAAATAACAAATATTAACAGAAGTTATATTTATATTTAAAATTTTACTTTAAGTTGTGGCAAAAAAGGCTGAACTTAATTCGGTTTCTTTTTGTATAGCTCAAGACTGTTTGGCCCCATTTGCTAAGTAAAGTGTCCAGTTAAAAAAAAAAATTAACACACACACCCCCAAACAACAAAAAAAAACCAAAACAAAAACCCCACAACTTTTAGCACTGGGGAGATATAGCACTTTTCTGCTCCTCAGAAAGTTAAAAGAAAGTTCAGATATTTCTGTAATGGATAGTCTTTGATGTAGTACAAATGCTCAGATGTCTGTAAAGGAATTGAACTTTAATGTCTGTAAGGTGAGGGTTCTTTTTTCTTAAAATAAGCTTCTTTTCCTTCCTCTCTCCTCCTCCTCTCTTCTCCTTGAGGTATGAAGGGGTAGTATGCAGGATTAATGTTAATATAGGTAATAGGTGTAGGAAGAAGATACAAAATGGATATTTAGCAGTTATATGGGAGTAGAAATCTAAATAACAGCAGAGGTTATAGGTTATGGGGAAGGTGTTTTAAAGAGCTTTGTTGATCTAATGCTTATACCATGCAAAATGTTACTTACAAATTTAAAAAAACACAAACAAAAGAATGACCCCACCCCCACCCCCCCAAAAAAAACACCTCACAACTTTCTATACTGTTTTGTTTCTTTCTGGAGCTGACGCTAACACTTCAACTGTATAAAGGCTCTGGACCTCTTAAAAAATTAGGTTGTATCAGGTTCTCATTAGAATTCTTAAGTCTTATTCTCCTCCTTTCTAAGGTGAAGCTGCTGACCAGAGAACTGGAGGCCCTCAAAGAGACTGGAATGCAAACATCGGAATCACTGCAAACAGCAGAAATGTTTGATTCAAGACTGGAGAAAGAAAACCAGTTCAACGATTTTGTTGCTGTGAAAGATGCTTGGTATTGTACGATTTTGATTATGATCGAAATAAACTGCTTTTCACAGACTCTACAACTCCACAACACTTTCAACTTACTCTTCTTCACGTACTCTTATTTTAGCAGCAGCTTGGGATAGTGTACGTGAATTAATTGGTCTAGTAATATATATTGTTACAACACAAAGAGGTAACCCTTTGTATGAAATACTTGCTAAGTCGCATGGATTCAGGTTAATTCTACATTCTTTCTGGATGTAACCTGTCTCACTTTAAAAATAAAATTTTATCTTAGAAGTTTTAATGGTTCAACGGTACCTTCTGCCTTTACTGCAAAAAGGAGTACCTCTTCCAAGCAGTAAATATAATGAAAAACTTAGTTCATCCCACTTCTAGAGTATGTGGCTAGTTTTGGTGTCTCATATTTCACACACTTGATTTGAATCCAGTAAGTTCAGGTGTGTTCAGTCACAGCTTTATACTTTCTCACACAGCTACAGACGGATTGTGAATATAGTGACAGAAAATAACTCATTCAAACCAGAGTATTACTGGGGGTTTTATCTTTTATGTTTTATTCATCACTAGTTCAAATTTAAGAAATAAGACTTACGCATAGTTAGGTTTCTGTTCCTTCTGTTTTGCTTTAATCCTTTATATCAAAAATTTTGGATATATTTTGAAAATTTATATGCAGTCAATTTCAGAGGGTAAGAACATTATACAACTATTACTTGCATGTCTCCTTTTTTATTTACTGTTAGATTTTAGTTTTCTATAGGCACTATTTGGTGGTCTTTTCTTCTAACAACTCACTTCTGTCTTATTTTAAACCTGATCTCTATTTTTGTGTAAGTGCATGCTTAGGAAATTAATCTGTGAATGAAAACTGAATATTCAAGGAAGCATTTTTGCTCCATGGATTCCTACAGTCTCTTATTTGGGCCACCAGATAATAGCTGTCTTCCAATTGTTCAATTACTGTGAAGAATATTTTCGGTATGGTAAAAGAGTATGTTGAATGGAGTAGTTCACCTGTTAAAATAGCTTCTCTATAAGTCATCTTAAAAAAAAAAAAAAAAAAAAAAAAAAACCCAAACAATTTTTAGGATCACCCTGATACCATTTTTAGGCGAAATACTGTTGTTCTTTGTGCTAATCACAAACTTAAAGTTCTGTGATAAATTGGAGTTAAACTCTCTGCATTGGTGTAAGAAGGATTCAGCCCTAGTCCTGAGTCCAACTAAATAGTGGTATTCTTAGTTTGAAAAAACAGCTGCAAAAGAACTTCCTGCAACCTGTTCCACTGACAAGCGGATATTGATTTCTGTTTCCACTGCTTCCAACTGATTCTTTGAATTTGCTCGAACGAAATTGATGAGAAAGGAAATCAACAGTACTAAAAAATAATGTGCTTGTGTTGCTTGAAACCTCACTTTATTCTGTCTCTCTACATCATCTAGGCATGAAGAACTAGCTTATGCTGCCAAGGAAAAGGATGCAATGCCAGCTTCAGTGAAAGAAGCCCAAATCAAACAATTTAAAAAGTTGAAGCAGCAGATTAGAGAACTGCAGATGAGACACAAAAGTCTGGAAATTGAGTTATGCAGAAGAGAATGGAGTCACAGTGCTTGTTTGAGAGAGAAAGATGCTCTTATTAGAAAGTGAGTGCCTTGATTTATCTTGTTTCATAAGCTGTGATGAAAGAAATTCAGAACATCATACTTACCAGTTTTGTGCCCAACTTATTTATGTGAAAAGCTCACAGTAATTCATGGTTAAACAGATACCACACCTGGAGTACTGTGTCCAGTTCTGGTCCCCACAATTGAAAAAAGACACGGACAGACTGGAGAGGGCCACAAAGATGATCAAAGGGCTGGAGAACCTGCGCTATAAAGAAAGACTGAAGGAGTTTGGTCTTTTCTCCCTGGAGAAGGCTCAGGGGGACCTCATTACAGTTTTCTAGTACATAAAGGGCAGCTACAAAGAGGATGGAGGCACTCTCTTCACAAGGAGCGACATGGAGAAGACAAGGGGCCATGGGTACAAGTTGCACTGGGAGAGGTTTCATCTCAATGTAAAAAAGAATTTTTTTTTACAGTGAGAACAATCAATCACTGGAACAACTGCCCCAGGGACATGGTAGAGTCCTTATCACTAGAGGTTTTCAAGACACGATTGAACAGGGTACTAGATAATCTCATCTAGGCTCCCTTTCCCATGAAAGGTTGGACCAGATGATCTTTCCAACCGGGGCAGTTCTATGTTCTATGTATATTATTGCAACAAAATTTGTAGCAAAATTTCAATAAATGCATATAAATATTAGTTTTATGATTGACATAATTCATTGAACAGTTTTGTATCCGAGATTGCACCACGTTTTGTTAATTGTCTTAAGCAAGAATATATTAACAGGGGAGGGAGGTTGTTCTTGTATGTAGACTTCAAGAAGAAATTTTAGCACTTAAAACAGGCCAAGATTCTCATCTGATTGAGATTTCTAAGGAGTCTGCCTCTAAGGAATTCCAAATTCAATCAATGCATGGACAGGAAGAGAAGTTGAGGGCACAGTTGGCCAAATTCCAGAAAGATGCAGAATGGTAAAGACAACTAAGACTTTGTCTAAAGTGACATTTACAATCAATCTTAAGAGTGCCCTGAAGTCTTGGCAGCTTTGTGTTTTAAAAGCTCAGCCATATGACAATTGAACCTGTCTTGAAAGCCCTTAAATTCTGAAAATGAGGTTTGTCTCATTTTGTGCACCTCCTATCTCTTCTTTTTCCATGGTTGTTTTCAATGTATGTACATGCAGCAGCCTTTGAGCTTAGGAATTTTACCCTGACAATCCAACAACTTTAATTCCTAGCTCTTTTGTATCTCATTTCCGTTATTAGCAAATGGGAAACATGCTGTGGATGGTATTGCCAAGAGCAGTATCGCTGTTGAAGAGCAGTTTATGCCACTTGAGCTGAGGTGACCTTCAAAGCTGATTCTAAATAGCCGTACAGATGAACCCAGGAGACTGCTGAGCTCTAAGCAATTAAAATGCTTTTGTTCAGTAAAATACTTAGAGTGGAATAGAATAAAATAGATAATTTGGAAAATAGAACAAGGAAAGAAGATGAGGACAGCAAACAAGGCTGAGATTTAAAAAAAAAAAAAAAAAACAAACACAAAACATCCTCAGTATTTATCCTGCTGAAATCAACAGCTTTGCTCTGTGTGTCATAGGTATAAACAACAAGTGTCTCTGGCAGCTGAGCAAGAATGGATTCTGGAACAGAGTAAAATGCAAGGAGAACTGGACTGGCAGCAGCTCTGTGAGAATGCTGAAAGTAGTCGGTATCAGAAATCAGAGGATCTAACACAAAGCCTGTGTTCAGCGGGAGAGCAGGTGAGAATTTCAAATGAACACTGTTTAGGAACTGTCTGTTGCATAGAGAGCTATGGAGTTTTTCCATCATGGTGTTTCTCAGGGGAGGTGTGACTTCGGTCTTCTTTCAAAAATCTGTAAAACAGTAATTCTGTACTGTGCACAACAGTTCATCAAATTGTAGCAGAAGAAGAAAGATCTCTCTTAGGTAGAGCAGCCCCAGGCCAAAAAGAGTTTCAGATCATGGTACAGCTTGAACTCTATCAAAGGAACAATATTAGTCCTCGAAAACTCAGAGTATTTTTGTATGGAAAAAACCCCCCAAATCCTATTTTGTGAAGTGTACAAGCTTCTGTTTCTGAAAAATGAAAAAACATGTTTATTGTTTAGAGGGTATTACACAATGGGCTAACAACAATTCTCAATGACCAGTTGCCTAGTAAACTGACGGGTACAGAGGAAACACTTGATAACAAAATTTAGAATGCAGGCATTTACTCTGGTGTTCCATTCCCAAAATGATTCATAGCCGTCAATAGGTGTAGCATAGGGACACATCTGAGAGATGAATCAGCATTGTCCATTTCACATACAGAAGATGAGACAATGAAGCCAAATTATTATTCTGTGAAGGCGGTTTTTGACAGAGCCAGAAGGGATATGCTTTAAGTCACTGTCCTGTGATTTAAAATATCTTTTTCTTTGATTTCCTTATTTTCTTTTTCTCTTTTTTTTTCTTAATCCCTGCACCCTTTGTACGTGAGATACTGGTGTCCTCTGCTTTCCTTCCCTTCCCTCCCTCCGAGGTTGAAGCTGATCTACAGAAAACAGATTACACGTTGCATGAAGTGAAGACTGTTCTTTCTGCTTTGACTGTTGAGAGAGAACAGACAATACAAGCATCATTTAATCACAGTATTTTACCTGAAGGGGAGAAACAGGTTAGTCAACACTTAATGTCTTGACTCGGATGTATTCATTCCGAGATGACAACTTTATGGGGCTTGTTTCCACTGGACTTCTTGTAAGCAGTTCATCTGTTCCATATGTTTAATTCAAAATATAGACATATCTAGTCTGGAATACACATAGATTAAGTGTCACAGGCTTCATTATGGCTCTGATCCATTACTCACTGGCAAAAGTATCAAGCTGGATGTAGACAGTTGCTCCAAAACAGGACAATGTATTGTACCATCATGGCCCGTCAGAATGGGAAGAATTAATTTCTGGAATGTTCCTGAGGCTCTGTGTTAGTTGCAATTCAGGGTAGATTTTAAAGTTGTCAAGTTAAAATTTTAAGGCAATGCTTCAAAATACTAATTTGCTAGCTGTTTAAAATAATATCTTTTATTTTAGTATCACAAACTAGTTTTCCTTTCATTGCTACTTATTAAAATACATATATTAAAAAAAGCCATTCAAAATTGTGAACGTAATGCTTGTTTGAAGCCATGCTGAAGGATAATGCGTTATGAGTAGAAAATTGTCTTTTGTAAAAGAATGAAAGTAAAGAGTGTGCTGCAGTGCGCCCTACTGGGCAGCTACAGATGCTCAACAGTGGGCAGTTAAGAGTCTATTAACAGAACTTGCTGATAAGAAAAAGCAGTGTTAAGCAAGCCTAGTGGTTTCTGAATGCAGAAAGTGTTGTATTCAGAAAGATACTTCCTGAAAACAATTTTTATAATAAATTAGACAGAAGTAGACTGCTAGCAAAAACTTACTATGGAGCAAGTTGTTTTTCCAACTTCATTTCAAACTGGACTGATTTGCAAATTGATTGTTCAAATACCAAGAGAATCAGGGTTGGGGAGGGGTTCTTCTTTTACTGTTCACATTCACTGTTGTCTTCCACTGTAACTGACTGTTACTGTTGTTGGCAAGACTTTGTTTTCATTGTGACACTTTTCTTTCTGCTGTTAATATACTCTGTCTCTGTTTTGCACTTTTGGCCTGTAGCATAAGCAGTACCCATCTCAGCAAAACCATTTTTGTCTCTGATTTATGTGAAGGGGCATTGTTTAAAAAACAAACGAACAAACAAACAAAATCTATTATTCTGAACTAGAACCTTTTCTCTTAATTTTTCTGTACAAAATGAATTGTAAAGAAATAGAGGGGGAAAACTGATTAAAAGTTTTAAATTGATAACATTTATGTCAATGAGTCTTCTTAAAGAAGGAATAGTATGTTGGCTAGCCTCTGGTTCAGACAACTGAGGCAAGAAAAATTGAAGTTTAAATACACCCTAGTGTGGTATCTTCAACATACGGGTCCTTTCTTCAGATTGGTCTCAGACCCCATGAGGGTGCTAGAAATATTGCAGTAGTCATTCTTGGCCTTTAATTAAGCAACAGAGATGTGAAACACACCAGCCTGGAAAATCTTGCTTGTAACTGATTTTGAGTATGACTTAGGTCATGTCTGCCTAACTGGAGCACGCTAATAACACCATACAAGTGCACAGTTAAGAAAAGATTGCTTGCAGTAATTCTGGATGATTATGTGGTCTTCTGTCTAGACCCTTTTCCACTAGCAAAAATCTGGAACAGTTGTATTTCTGGTTCAAACTGTGATGGTTCATGTGTATGTTACAGGTTGAGATGAAGTTCTGGGCCTCAAATTTCAGAACACACCTAGGTGATGTATTGGTACCTACTGGTGCCTTTCCCTTCATGCCTTTTCAGTCTCCCTTTCCCCTCTCCTCACCGTAACAGCCTTGGAGAGATTGTAAAAGCAGAATAGAGATTATCCTCATCTTCTGCATACCCTATACTGTTAGGGCAGAAAGAGCCACAGGAGAAAGAGGCTGTAGGGCGGCCATTGTCTTTATGACAGGGAAACTTAATTTGAAGGCCATTAGTGTTCCAGATCACACTTTCAGATCACACCCACAGAACAGACTTACGACTGGGGAAATAAGGGGACTGAAGGAAGTGGGGAATGATGGAGAAGACAGAAAAGGAGTAGTGTTTGAGGCTGTGCAAGGCATAAATGTTGAGATTGAAGTATTTTGCTGACACGTGTCCTATGTGCAGGGCCTCATGGATTGCCTTTCCCTCTCAAGAGGCAGAACTGCTGCTCTGCAACAATTTAAGGTTAGGGTTGAATACAAAGAAGCGTTTTTTGGGCTCAGAAACATAAATTAGCAGCATTTGATACAAATATTCCAAACACATTAGGCAGTCTTTTCCTTTTCAAAAACATCTGGTCTGGACAGTCTGCAAATTAGGATTCGTTTAGTGACTGCAGGAGCGTATATTCCACAATTGCAGGGCTTTCTAATACTACTGTACCAAATAGTATCTGCATTTCTTAAATGGCTGATGACAAATGTTTCCATCAGCTAGAGAGGATTTTACAGGGCTGGAATCTAAATTCTGCGTTCTCTGTTTAGATGAAACCACAGTTATAATACACTGCCATTGGTCTAATGTAACTTCTTTAAAAATGTTTGCATTCACACTTTGAATGAAGAAAGAGCAGAAGTAAATAATGTCAAGACCCTAATATCCTGGTCCTTATATCCCATTGGTCCTACTAGAATTTTTTCCTGAAGATTGTACTGGAATTTCAAGTGACCAGGAAATGTGTCTTCAATGTCTGTGTGTTTGGGGTTTTTTTGTCACACCTGTTTTTCCTTTTTCTTCCCTCCCCCAAAGTTGCAAATTTGGAAATTGAGGAGGCACATGAGAGGAAGCATTTCTGTATTTGTCCTTTTCCTATATTTTTCCTAAACATACGTTGCTGACTGTTGTCAAGAATTGGATTCTGGAGCTAGCAACCTTTGGTGTAACAGAGTAAAGCAGTTCTTAAAGTTTGTGATCTAGAATGTTTCACATTCTTGTCCTGATTAGGCCATCACTTTATTCACACAGCACTAGCTTTCCAAACTAAATCTCTAAGATAATCTTTAAGGCTGTGTGCAGCCCATGAAGAAAACACTGAGCAATTCCCCTTCAAAAATTTAAGAAATAGAGTGATTCTGGGATGTATTGCTCTATAAGCAAGCTGCTCATATTTTAGTAATATAAATTGGGTTTTTTACAGTAGTTACAGCAGCTTTGGCAACCTGGGTTTTGCCAGCCTCTTCAGTTCTGGAAGTCTGTAAGAATGACATTTGCTCATCAATTCATACTTCCACCAAGTATAATTCCGAAAGTCAGGCTTCAAGGCCTTTGTGAAGGCAGAGCTTCAATCATTATCTGACAAACGTTCCTTTTACATTGTTCGCTGTTATTTTATCTGTAACAAATGCGTAAAAGGAAGACATTGCTACTTATTTTAGAATTGAAGTGCTTAGAGGTTTTCCAGATGTTGTCTGTTGTCCAGGTTGTCTAGGTGTAATCTGTACACTCCTTCCCCTTTTCCAGTTTAGCAAAGGATGTCCAGCCTCTTTACGTTCTTGTGAACAAATGATCTCCAATGACACTTTCAAGTATTTGGCAGGTCAGAAAGGGGACTGCTGGTGAGCCAGTAAGTTCTTTAAGGAGATGGGTTACCCATGCATGGAAGAGATAGAGATAGCACACTTCAAAGAACAACAGTGGTAAGACAGAGCCACCTCTGTGGCCATCTTCCTCCTCATCTGTGCCTCCTCCCCCATCTCAGGTTCTCAATGTAGCATTTTTTTCCCTGGCAAAGCCCCAGAATAACCAGATCTCTCTCTTTTCTTCCTATGATTCTTTTCTCCCAGGTCTGTTCATGGATTGAAAGTATTAGGATCTCTGTGAGTGGTGTTGTAGAAAGAATGTGTTGCTCATTAATGAACGGTTGTTACTGTGTTGTACTTTTGTTTTATAGATATTTCAGTATGATGATAAAAGTTATCATCTGAGCAAAGATATTCCTACGCTGGAAATAAAAAAACTGCAGGAGCAGAATGCCAACCTTCGGGCTGCTATTGCACAAATGAGGAAAGAAATGGAGAGTCTTGATGAGCAGATGTTGTCCTCTCTTCCTCTGACAGAAAACAGACAGCTTGCAGAGCAAGGTAACAACTCTTGCCACAGAACTCTAAATGCAGTTAAGGAAGTGTAGCTCTCATGGTCACGACCTATAAGGGCTACCCAACCCATGGGTGTGCAAAGATTGTGACCGTGGGGTTCTCAGGATTTCACAATACACAAGCACACAGTGGTCTGAGGTTCTAAGAATTTCTTTATTACAAATTACTACAAAACTATTATTAGTAAAAACAAATATACACACACACACACACACTGTAAGTCACTGCAAAATTACCACTAGGAAAGCAAATGTGTATATATATATTGCAAGAGTAAAGCAAGTATATGTATATTACAAGTTATTACAGAATTCCAGCTAGTGCAGCAAGTATATAGAATCACAGAATGGTTTGGGTTGGAAGGGACCTTTAAAGATCACCTAGTCCAACGCCCCTGCTATGGGCAGGGACATCTTTCACTAGATCAGATTGCTCAAAGCTCCGTCCAACCTGACCTTGAACACTTCCAATGATGGGGCATCCACAACTTTCCCTTGGCAACCTGTTGCAGTGTCTCACCACCCTCATCGTAAAAAATTTCTTCATAGGAGAGGTATTCTAGCCCTTTGATCGTTTTCATTGGCCCCCACTTTAACAGGTCCATGTCTTTCTTACAAACCTTTACCTGTGCACATGCCTATAAATGTATTATCTGAGGTGTTACTGGTATGGCACTCACTAAACCCCTCCCAGAAGTGGGGCTAATCGACAATAGAAAAAAAAGTCTCATTTCAAAGATGATCCACATCACTGAGTCCGGAGTCAGCCACGCATCCCCAGTGAGGGTCCGGTCTGTCCAGGAGATCGTGTGCAGGGAAGCTCTTGCAGAGAGGGTCTTGCAGACACTCATTTTGGGTAGGTAGTGAGTTACTTTTTATACCTTTTTGGTGTAGATACATAAGTGGGCATAGGGCATCAGTTCCAGGTATAGTTGTTGCCGACTCCTGTTTTCCTGGAAGGTCAGTTCATTATCACCGTTTCTTTGTCCTGCACCCATCAAGCTTTCTTTGTCCTGCCTACTACGGCTGAGCACTAAGGAGAGATCCTTCTTGGTTAGTGTGTTTACCGGGTGGCCTTTGCGGTGGCTCCGTCAGGAAGCTAAAAATTTAAAAACATCTCAATATTAAAAATATATAATAATTTCAAATGCATCCCTTTACCAGATATCGTCACACATTAGTTGGGTGATTTTTAGCATCTCTTAGAAACATTTCAGTATATCATGTCTTACACTTTCATTTTTACTTTTTTTTCATTAGCCTTCATGGGAAAGTCAAAGCTGGTAACATTAAAAAAAAAAAACAAACCTGCAGAAGGTATGTCCATTACAACTAGATACATTTTGTAGTAAATTTCTGAAAATTTCTTAAGTTTAGTTTTGATTGGCTCTCATGCAGGCCTGTTTAGAAACAAAACTGGATTTTTTCTTCATAAACATTCTTGTGACTTTTGGAAGTCTGGAGAAGAGAGGAAAGGAAATCAACTGTAACTTGGTAATGGAATAACCAGCTCTGATTTGTTTTGGTTTTAAAAAAAAAATAGGCAAGGTGTAACTTTTTCAAGGACATCTTTTACTTCTGTGGAATAAGTAGCCCTGTGTTTAGCACCTTTTACCAGTTATATAAGTGCGAGTAGATAGCTGCTTTATGCATCTCTGTGCCTCATCTATGTAAACATTTAATTTCTAATTGATTCAAACTATTCCAGAGCCACCATGCATTGTTTTCTGTATTTCAGAAAAAATAAGATGGGTTTGATGAGAGGTATTTTGTTGTACCAACTGTTTTGCTGTCATTACGCTTTTCTGGTTTAATTTTGCAGTGAGACTGGATCTGTGTGTTACCAGTTTGCAGAGTTAGTTTTAAACTGTCATTTGTACAGTAGTGTGAAATCACGAGCTAATTAAGTGTGCAGGCATTTTTAATAAATATAAGCATATTCTAGCTTTGTTAATAATGAGACGTTAATAACCAATTAAAGCAAAACCTCTGTTAATTTTAAATAAAAAATAAATTCAGGCATAGTTTCTTGTCACAGGCAGCTAAAGTTAGTCCGCTGCTTTTTGAAGATGTTATAGTCCAATATGTAAAAGATTTACCGCTGCTAGAGTTTAGCAGCGTCCAAGAGAAGCAATAATCTTTGTCAGCTGATAAATTTAAGTTTTCAGAAATGTATTATCCATTTTCTTTATGGCTGAAATACTTTATTCAATTAAAATAATCTTTCTTATATCCCTTTTAAAAAAGTATGGAGATTATATTCAATCACTAAAAGAGATGATGGGAGAGTAACTTGGAGACTACTATTTTTTATATTTCTTCAGCTCTGTTTACAGTAGGAGGTGGTATACATGTGTATTAATGAGACAAAGTTCTGAAGCAGCTGTTGCTGTGAAAGCCTAAACTCTGTATAAATACATATACATTCATATTATACTCCTCTTCTCTTTTAGGTTCATTGTGCACAAACAAAATTTCAACTGAAACCACTTTGAGCAATATCAAAGTCAGCTCAACTAGCTTGGATTGTATAGTAAACCCAGACACAGAAAAGGTATGAAGAGGTTTAAACTACCTAAAATATCTGTATGCACGTGTGTGTATAATTAAATACATAGCATATTATTTTTGTTTGAATAAATATTAAAAACTGAAGCAGTATATGCTTATGCAGTCAGTAATGAGTGTAAGTCAGATGAGAGCCAGCAATGATTTTTTCAGCCAAACTTACACTCATTCTTTCTAGGGAATAAATTTTGACTATTCATTCCCTGGCACAAGTCATTCCTGATCTTTCAAGCCCTTCTTGATATTTTTTTCCACTTGCAAATTCTTAAACTACTGTATATCACGTCTTCGAGTTTTCCATTGTAAATCCATATTTTGGCCTTTTTTTAAAATACCAAAAATCTTTCAATATGCCTTGTGAATAGAGGTGAATAGAGATGAAGCTGTAGATACTGTGTCACTAGGGAACCCTGAGGAGAAGGTCCTGTGAAGCCTCGGCTGGAGATAGATATGCAAATGGGATTGCACGCTCGGTTAGTGAGGTGGGTGGCTTTTCCTGGGAGAACCTCCTCACTGCCGGCTCGCGAGGCTCGCTTCCGCCAGGCCCGCGCTAGGGGCTGCGCTGGCGGGGACAGTGGCCGCCCGCTTGCCCGCTCCCAGCCCCACTGGCGGGACGTCCGGCCGCGGTGGGCTCCCGTGCATGCCCCGTAGGCTGCTGGGGAATGACTCGGTATGACCAGGAGAAATAACTGAGCGCCAGCGTCAGTTCGGAGCTCTCACCACCCATGAAGGAAAAACTCACGGGCTCTGGGAGCATTTTTACTCAGTTCTAGGGTTTACAAATGTTATTTCCCTTGTGCTGTTTTAAAGGGTGGGAACAATATCAGCATTAAAGTGTGACAGAGGGATCCCTCGGAAAAATAGTAAAGGAATTGAAAGCTGGGACAAATATCTAATACTATGTATGGAGTAAGTCACTATGTGTTCTTCCCTTCCTGTCTCCCAGCGATTTCATGGTGTAGTAAATGGAGGTTAAAGTAAGATAGGTTAAAATACAATTAAAAAATAAGGGTTTTCTAATTTTCAAGTCATCTGTAAAATCTACCAATATCTGTTTCATGCTTTAATCTTACTGTTAAGACTCGGCAGTAATTATCTAAGTTCAAGAAAATGGAAATAATAGCTAAGTAATAAATAAGGATGACAGGTGCTGGTTACGTTAAAAGCTAAGAGCTTTAAGAACTGAAGCAATATCAATGTTTAAATAAAGCTTGGGAGCCTTGGGAACGTTGTGTGAAAACATGCACAACCCACCAGGCACAGATCATGTTTAATCTTAGTTGTATCTTTTTGATGAATATAGAAGGAGATTTGTTTGTTCCTGCTGTCAAACTGTATTTAGGAAATCATTGTGTGCCAGTATAGACAATACAGATCTATTTTTTATCCTTAGCGACTTTTAGAATTAGGTGAAAGCTGAATTTTATACCAACTGTTCTTTTCTGTTGCAGAAAATATTTTACGAACTACTGTCCAAGATGCATTCTCATTTTCTTCACGATTCTTTAAGTGGAGATAGAGCCTTAAAAGAAAAGTAGAGAGTGGCTTTGCCTTGGAGACAGTAACACAGGAACTGAACATTCTCTGTGCCAGAGATTAATCCTGTGCTTCATGATGCTAAACTATAATTAAATGCTCAGGGCTGGATATGAGAACAAGAACATTTTTCAGTCAGTGATATGCATCGTCAGTGTGAAATGCTGAATTACTTGTGTTTCATATGTATAGGTACGGAGTAAATAGCAGATGTGCAGGCCAAAACTTGAAGTGAACAAAATGCTGGAATTGTAGTTAACGCTGTCTTCACTGATGTTGAACTATCATTTCCTGTCTATTTCTGCTGTCTGCTTTATTTCATCTTCCTTAGTGCATAACAAGCCTTCTTAGGTATAGACTGGCAGCTGGAAACAGTCCTGAGGATATCTTACAAACAGTGGGCAAAACTTCATTAGAATTCCTTACTGGATTTTAGAAGTGCTTATCATTTAACATTCTTCTACACTGTCTCTGTGCTTCTTACATTTATTAATTGCATGCTAAGGATGTACTTAAGGCCGTGGTGAATTACAGGCAAAAATATTTCTACCTCGGGAAGTTTAGAATCTGTCGAGCAATAATGGTGACTAAACATGGGGGTGCAGATGTGAAGTCAATACAGAGAGCCATAGTGATAGTTTTCTTTTTTCCATTTAATATAACAGAGGTTCTGGGACCATAATCTTAAAATGATAGACTCCAGAGCTAAAATGTAGCTAAAGAAAAAGAGGAAAGTTTATTGTGGAAACTAGTAAAACAGGCATGTAGACTTTTGAGTGTATGTATATTTTTCTTCTTTTCTCTTTGTATCATCTCTGAGGAGAGTTTTTCCTCCCACCTTCTTTTAGTACCTATCTTTTCTGTGTTTCCTCACTTTTGTATTGTAGAGTTTTACTCTGGACGTGGATCTAAAGGTAAAAAGATTTCTGAGTTCCACTCTTAACTCTACAGCTTGCAATCTGTCACCTGAAAAAAAGTCTTCTGTGTAATGCTGTTGAATGTTTTTATGAAAAGTTCAGGAAAAATAGAAGTGTAACCAAATGGTATTCCTGCCCCAGCCATGTGATGTGCTTTTGCCTCTTGGTACAGTGAAGGTGGTACATAGTGTGACAACCAGTGGTACCGTAATTGGTCATTGCCTTGACCTCTCTCTATGTTAAGCCTCAGTGTGTTAATTTCACTGCTCATATGATGAGGGTAGAAAGTAATAATTTGTGGCTGCTTGTATTAATTGCTTTGATATAAATCGCTATATCTATGCCAAAGTGGTGTTCCTTTTTTCTTTCACTTTGGTGTCTTTCTTCATATTTTTGGATTCTAGTCCTGCACTAATTTCTCCACCTTTCTCCCCCATAGTGTTTGTGGACCTGTATGCTTTCCATATATGTTCTCAAGGGCCTCCTCTTTTATGGTAAAACTATCCAAAGATATAAGAGAATGGGAGTTGCATGACACACTAAGGCAATGGTGTGTGGGTTTTTTGTCAGTATGGGTAACATCTTTCAATGTGTACTCCTTGAATCGCAGTGTTCAGGGTGATTTAGTTTAAAACTAATTGGGATTGCACAATTACAGTGTAGTACACTTCTAACTAGTTTATATATAGAAGAGCAAACTTATATATGAGCAAGAGTTTTGTAAAACTATTTTAATGTATGTGACATATTTAGATACTTGTGGCAATGTGTAGTATTTAAAAAGTCTATAGGGAGATGATTTGTTCAGTGACTGATGAGTATTTCAATGGATATTGAAAAGTCTCCTCTGTAGTAAGGGGGCTGAAAGAGGACAGTATATAGCTCTTGAAAAACAAGGATGTGATCTTTTGGGTAACTACTTTATCATAATTTATATGTGCAAGTGGACTCAATTAGGTTTGCAGAGACAAAACTGATTGTAGAATCTTTACTTTTCACTCTGCAGCCTTTCTCTTTAAAACAGTGTTTTAAGTCATATCTGCCCCATATGTATGTATGCACATGATGATTACACAAAGAAGGGTTTGTGGTTGCTTGCTATCTGCTGTAAAGTGGGTTTTTTCCACATTTTATCTTAAAATTAACTGCTCTCTACTTACAGTTATACAGTGTTTATCCTATGTGTATTATTTTACATTTACAGTTAACAATATTTGTAAGAATGTCCCAGGCTGTTATAGTGTTTTGCTCCATGGTTTAATTTGCCCTATATTGCTAAAAAAATCTTGAAAATGGACCCTCAAAAACGGGCTGTAGACTTCAACTTTACACTTTTTCTTCAACTGGCTTCTAATGCGTGTTTGCACAAATCTCTCAACCCGCAGACCACACTTTCAAAATATTCATTATAAGCACTATGTGTTTTTTTTCAGAGGCCAAAACCCAAAGTCCTTGAAGAAAAGATGGTGGATCTTGGACAAGAGTTACCTGATGTAGGTCCTGGTGTTGGTGTTCAATATGGTGTCAGCTGCGCTCTACAAGGAATGCAAAATAAACTGAAGGAAGCAGCAAGAAAAATCTCAATTCTGAGCCAAGAGAAGCAGCAGCTGATTGAAATGGGAAACAGACTCAGGGCAGAACTCAGAATGGTGTTAAAGGAAGGTAAATTTATTCTACAGAAGAGTGCTAGCTTCTATATTTAGAATAAAACCTGGGAAACAGTTCATCCTTTGAGCTGGAGAGAGCTAGGCTTTAATATCAAAACAAAGTGCTGGACCTGACTGATTCTTGATCTGCATAGTTTGTGTGAGACTGCGGTGCTAATTGTTGCAAGTAAGATTATCCTGTGATAGGAGGTGCTAACATAGAACAATGAGAGTCTGTAGGCAGTAACTTTTTGTTGATGAACATCTTAGATGAAGGACTCCTGAATGACTGCTTAGATGTCAGTGTGGGAACTGGAAGTTGAACTGAGACTTCTTTTAAGAGCAGAAAAGAGGTAGTTTATCTCTTGGAATAAAAACTAATGCTTTATGAAAGTGGAAGAGAAAGCAGAATAAGCTTACTATAGAGTGAACTTGAATCAAGGGTATATATAATGTAAGAAGGTTTCACCGTGGACATTTAAGTTCCATGCAACAATTGCTCTGGCAATGAAGCAAAGGAAACAAACGCAAGGCCTGTTTCCGCATAGCATTGAATCCATCTGCAATGAGAAGGCCTGTGTTCTGTGGTTCATTTATATCCACTATAAACGCTTGCTGGGAATGTAATATTGATGACAAAATAACAACAGAGAATGCCTTCCTCAGTATTTTCTCTCCTTTATAGGACTTTGGCATCCTGTTACCTCTAAGCGCTGCACAGTTTGTATTGCCTCTGGTAGTCTTTTTCCAAGAGAGCTTGTCAAAAGAACACAGTGTCAGCTATCGGCTTTAAAGCATCTACAGCACAGGCTTACAACACAGGTAATAATATGCTGTCTGAAATCTAGTGACAATGAGCACTTAAGCCAGTTCTAATTCCATGAATATAACTTCCCTTAAAATTCTGCATTTAAATGTCTTTTATTGACTTTAGTTCAAATCTTCCTTTGGTACCTTGGAAGATTTCATAGAATCATAGAATATCCTGAGCTGGAAGGGACCCATGAGGATCTTTGAGTCCTGACTCCATGTAGGGCAACCTAGAAGTTAAACCATGTATCTAAGAGCATTGTCCAAATGCTTCGTGAACACCAACAGGCTTGGGGCCATGACCACTCCCTGGGGAGCTTGTTCCAGTGCTTGATGACCCTCTCAGGGAAGAACGTCTTCATAATATGCTGTAGGAGCTTCCCCTGATGCAGCTTTAAGCCATTCCCTCACATCCTATCACTGGACACCAGAAAGAAGAGATCAGCACCTCCCTCTCTGCTCCCCCTCGTGAGGCGGTTGTAGACAGCAATGAGGTCATCCCTCAGTCTCCTCTTTTCTAAGCTGAACAAGCCAAGTATCCTCAGCCACTCCTTGTAAGTCTTGCCCTCTAGTCCCTTCACCATCTTTGTTGCCCTCCTTTGGACACATTCTAGTATTTCTATGTCCTTCTCATCTTGTGGAGCCCGGAACTGCACACAGTACTCAAGGTGAGGCCACACCAATGCTGTGTATAGTGGGACAGTCATTCCTTTCGACTGGTTAGCTATAATGTGCCCAATGCATCCCAGAATACGGTTGGCCCTTCTGGCCGCCAGAGCACATTGTGGATTCATATTGAGCTTACCATCAGCCAAAACCCCCAGATCCCTTTCTGCAGGGCTGCATTCCAGCCTCTTGTCCCCCAATCTATACGGACATCCAGGATTACACTGTCCCAGATGCAGAATCCAGCATTTGCTCTTGTTAAATTTCATACGGTTGGTGATTGCCAAGCGCTCCAATCTATCAAGATCAGGTCTTGATAGATGTAGGGTCTCTCTATCCTCAAGGGAATCAATGAGTTGTCCTAATTTAGTATCATCGGCAAACTTACTTAGTGTGTGCTCAACTCCTGTGTCCAGGTTGTTGATAACATTGAAGAGAACTGGCCCTAAAATTGAGCCCTGGGGAACGCCACTAGTGACTGGCCGCCAGGCAGATGTTACCCCATTTACTTAAAGGCTTATATTTGGGACTTCAAAATTAACTTTTTGAAACATGATTTTCATCCAAGGATTTTTAGAAACGCTTGTGTTAATTCAGGATTGCATTTATGCTACATTAAGAGTTTCATAAAGCTTGGTTTTAAATAAGTAAGGTAGGCCATTTGAAGGATTTGCAGTATGTTCTAAGATAAACTTGAAAATGATTAATCAGTGAGCATATTTCCAAATGTCCAGTGGTGGGACTTTAAAGCACCCTTGTCCAAATTATTTTAATAGCACATTTTCCATATATGAAAGCAGGATATAAAATTAACCTGTCTCTTATCTTTTGTAATTAAAATACAACTTTTAATAGTTAAGTTGCAGCTTTCATCAGAGAGGCAAATGGGTAAATCCTGGCTCCCCTAGTAGTTAGTGGCAGACCTCCCAGTGACTTCAATAGTCAGGATTTCACTATGTACTTTACTTAATTGATCAGCAGATTTGTTCCTGTGAGGATTGAGTCAGAGCAGGGGATTGTCGTTGTAGTTTTGAGGGCAGTAAACAATGTTCTTTCAGAAAGGGTGAGGTTGTTGCTCCAAGGTATAAAACTCCAGTAGAATTATTAACCAAGTTCAGTTGGGGAAATACTTACTCTGGTAACCTCTCTGGGCAACTTGTTCCAGTGTTTGATCACTCTCCCAGTAAAGAAGGTTGAGGTTTGGGGTTTTTTTTCCCCCCTTATGCTTAAGTGGAGTGTCCTGTACTTCACTTTCTGCCCATTGCCTCGTGTTCTTCCACTGTATACCACTGAGAAGAGTCTGGCTCAGTGATCTTTACCTCCTCCCACTATCCCCATCAGGTGCTTATACATGTTGAAAAGATCACTCCTGACCGATCTCTTCTGGAGGCTAAACAAAGCCAGCTTCCCCAACCTCTCCTCGTATATCAGATGCTCCAGTTTGTTGATCATCTTTGTGGCTGTTTGCTGGGCTTGCTCCAGTATGTCCCTGTCTTTCTTGTACTGGGGAGCCCAAAAGTGGACACAATGCTCTAAAAGTGGTTGCACCAGTGCTTGGTAGAGGGAAATAATCACCTCCCTTGACCTGCTGGCAATGCTTTTCCTGATGCAGCCCAGGATGCTGTTGGCTGAGGGCCTCAAGAATGCATTGCTGCCTCATGTTCAACTTGTAGTCCACCAGGTTTCCTGTTTCTTTTCTGCTGAGCTGCTTTCCAAGCAGTCAGCCTCCAGCCTGTTAGATTGAAACTGCAATCTCCTCTGCCTTTGGGGAAAAATCAACTCAATTAAAGCTAATCTCCTCTGGAGGATCCTGTTTATTTTTAATTCTCTCTTTATGCATTCTTATTTCTCTTAACTGAAATCAAGAACAGATTAAGAGCCTTTTTGTGGATTACTAAGGTTCATCCAGGAGTATGTAGGAGATTGAAGTTTAATGTTTCTCTTTTTACATACTAAGATCTCTGTGATAATATGAAACTACACAGGAGATAATCCTATCATGTTGTCAGATTACACTAAGAAATCACAACTGTCAGTCATTTACTTGAAAATTTTACCACCTGAACACATTCTAAAAACATCTTAAAAGTTTTTACATGTAGACATATTCTAAAAAGATCAGATGGAATAACCATGTATTCGTTTTGAGCATACCATCCTGTGGTTTTTTGAGCCTGAAGTTATCACTAATTTCTTCAGATGTTATCTGGTTGGCCCAGGTGTATTACAAAATATATGAACCATCTGGCCAGACAGTTTGAATGACAAAAGTAAGTTTCTTAAAAGAGACAGTGGAAGTAAATTCTAAAGAATATTTGATTTTTCTTACAGTTAAGAATGGTTTTAAAGAAAAAAAACATATTAACCTCTGTAGTTTTTTCGAATAAGTGCTACAAATTAGGTAAATGAAGGTTAAGTGACTCAGCTGGTACTAATTTAACAAGTTGTAGGTCTGCGGATGACATGCTTTCAATTTGCAATTTAGTTCTGCCAAAAATAGATTTTTTTTTTTTTTTTTTTTTTCCCTGTGAAGTAAAACAGTGCTGCAGATTACCCATGTAATTATACCCGTAAGGGATGTTAGCTGGACTAATTACAAAAACTTCTGGTCAGTAGATTTAAGAAAATAGTGTAAAAAGTTGAAGTGCAAAGATCATCCACCAATTAAGTTTGAGAACAAGTGTTGACAGGGTCACGTTCAGTGTTCTGCTATCAAGTCTTTAGGCAGACAGTTATCCAGCTTCTGCACAGGATTGCTATTCTCTTGGATAAAGAATAGTAGTCAAAACAGGTAGTACTTTTTTGGAGGGCTCAAATGCTTGAATATGACAGGAAAAGGGTCTCCAAACATCCAAAGTATGCAGCAGTATTTCAGCCAGAAAAGGCATATATTGGGGGAAGAAAATGGGTACACACGTTTCTCTGCTAAGGTGAATCTATCCGATTGAATCTATGGCAACATTTTGGAATATGTTCTAAGCGAACCTGGCAGGGAAGAACTCTGTGTTTGGACGTCCTATCACAGGTGCTTGAATTTCTCTTAGCTTCTTCCTAACAGAAGATATCCAGCAGGAGGGGCACTCCTGTTTGATAGAGAAAGGTTGCCTGAAGTCCAAAAGGCTATGCTGTTAGAGTCAATTAGAACCAAATTTGAACAGATTGCTTGAGTGAAAATAAGCCCCTGTTCTTCTTTACTGCTCATTAGTCAATGAAGAAGTTTTAAAGGTTGCAGTGTGAGCAAACATTGTAAACCATCCATCAGACAGTGATAAACTGAGAATGCCATCTGGTGTACCTTTACAGAGCTAATGGAGACTTATTCTTCCTTAGATATAGCAGATAGTCTAAGATAACAGAAATTGAGAACGGTAACAGTTCAGTCAAGTAAGTGCAATGTGAGCTGGAGAATCCGGTGTATTTTACCAAATTTATCTAATCAAGTTCTTTTGACATCAAAAGTATTAGTGAGGGCATCAGAAATACTAGTTAGGACGTACCATAGTGAAAGCCATCTGGGTTCTGAGACTGGGAAGGCTCAAATTATTCATTCGAGCTCTGTGAGAACAGGTCTGGGAATGCAGCACTGTTTTGCAGCTCTTCATTGACAGTCTGAGGACCTGATCAAGAGCTGTGACAGCAGCACTGTCACAAGAAGTATTAGCGTCTTGTTGTAGCATGAGGAAGGTCCTCAGAGAAAAGAATCGGGGAGCATTAACTAAATAGCCTTGCTGGCATATCAATGATACATCTTATGGGACAGTGGTATGGGCTACTTCTGGAGCAGGAGATTTTAAACTTCTTATGAAACTCCAAGGTGAAAGGTCAACTCTGGTCCTAGATGACAGTCCTGAGCATATGATTCTGAGCTCCTCTTGTGGGGTTTCAGAAGGAAATAGGTGAGGCAGCTGTTGAAGCGTGCAGGAAGCCTGGAAAGTGGTCTGCCAACAGGTGAACTTACTGTGGAATGCCTCAGCGTGCTTGTGGATATATAATTTGTTCACGATGCTTGTGAACATCTTGCTAACTTACAGTCACAAGCTTGGCATCCTTTGTTCACTTGAACTATCAGTTCAGTGAACTGTTTCTTAAGCTCAAACTCTAACACCGGGAATAATTTTTACAAAGGAGATTAGGGTCCAGCAAAGCATTTGTGTAGACCTTTTGTAGCCTGCTTGTTTCATCTGTGCACCGCTTGGATCAAGGTCTGAAAAGGATTAGCTAAATGCTTATACTAAACGTATGTAAAAGCGATTTCCAGATCTGGGCAAAATTGCCACAATTCAAAACCACATTTTTTACAATTTTTTTTTTCTTCTCCACCTCTTTAATTTTTCTTTCTTTCACAACTCATCTTAGAACTTAGCTGACTCTTAATTGAGACCAATGAATATTCATTGCTCATCCATCCCAGTCTTCCCTTGCCTTATTTTTAATGAGCTAGGTACTGTGTTTGCTATTTTTCTGACATCTTGTGTCTCCCATGTTCTTTTTAAAATCATTAAAGATTGTTCTTGCTTTTGTAAGAATAAATAGATGTTAAAAATACAATGTGTCCGTGGCTCTTGGAGAGGTAGCATTTGACTGTGAGTTTCCAGATGGTGTGCTAAACTCCAGGAGTAATAGTCCAACCTCTTCAGCTCATGGGTTGCTTGAAGGTCGTGGTTGAAGTGGCTATCATTGAGGATCTTTCCAGCTCTGGAACCATCTCTGTTACTGCTGGAATTTGTCCAGACTAGAAAGGAGGATAGCCCTTCTTATATCCAAGCTGTTCATCTTCAGTAGTCTCATTCCAGGCTGCTCTTTACCCAGAATCTACCTGCTGAGGCTTCAGCTGCTGCACCGAAGCTGAGCTCCAGATTGGGCTTCCAAACACTGCTATTCTAGTTTGGGTGTTTTTCTTCTAGGTAATCACTCTTACTAGCCAGGCTACATTTGCTCCAGTGTTCAAGATCATCATCCTTACCAAAAACTGAGAGAATTTATTACTATCATACCTGCAGGAATTTCAGTGTCGATTATTTTATATGATAGCCTTATGTTTTGTTTCTTTAGTCTTAAACATATAGCAAAAGCCTTTGATGTTTATTTTCATCTCCTTTGACAGGGCTGAAGCAGTTCACTTTTCATCAAATCTCACTTTAATTGCTAAATGTTGCAAGTTGGTAAAACTTTGTGGGGTAATTTAGGTTTTTTTAGTTGCTGACAAATTACTTTTTGATAACTGCTTTATTTTATTTGGTTTTTTAGGACTTCTTTGGGAGTTTTTCTTCTGTAATTTAATCATGGGAAAAGACAAAAGTGAAGAATGACCCTGACAATATAAACTTGAGTAACAAGCAGGATGATAGTAACAGCAGCAAGAAATGTAGATTTTGAACAGATTTAGTGAGAGGTTTATTAGGAGGGTAGTTTGGCTCTGTTGATCTGAAGGGAACATAATTTTGTTTAATATTATTTATAACTGATTATTTTAAATCTAGCAGTGTAACAGCAAACTGGGCTATAAATGTATTATTTTTAGAGACCATGAGTTATTTGTGTCAATGTAATATTTCGTATTAGGAGCTGCAGTATGCAAAGCAACAGCATCCCTCACGGATCTCTTCTCTAATTGCCTGCCCTAGCTTAAAGGAAGAAGAAGCTCCAAGCATCTGTGGGGAAGAAACAGAATTACCATCCTCTGAGGTACAGTGCAGTTTTATCATCAATGTAATTTGCCTTCACTTGGATTTTTCAATTGCAGTTGCTCAACAGTCATCTCCTGGAAGACTTAAAAATATATATTTTTTAAGTTATGCGTTGTTCCTGTACAAAATAGTATTTGTTAACACTTAATAAACTAGAGTTTCTCAATCCCTTTCATGATGATGTAATTAATCATCTTGTACAACCTTTCAAAATTAAAAATAATAATTTTCTTTTGTCTTGCCTCTTGCTGAAACCTCCTATCTTTCCAAGACCAAGATGCCACTATGAGATTTAACCGATTTTCAGATGTCTTTGATGTGGAAAGTGTGTATCTCTGTAAGATTGTGTTTGAATTTGAACAGGTTCAGCTAGATTTCTCTATTGAAAATCATGGGCCAGAGCAACAAAAGGCAGATACATCCTCAAAGATCGTTCAAAGTCAGCAACTAAGGCAGAGTCCTCCTAGTCAAGCCCAGCAGTTCCAGCTTTCTTCATCCAGAGCACATAATTTCTGCCAAGGTATTTGGCAAACTTTAGAAATGGGATCAAGCCCTTCTATTCTCAGTCCTCAAAAGAACACTGACCAAGGTAAGTATGCTTTTTAAAGTAGTCACAGTATTTGACTCTTCTAGAAGAATGGAAGTATGGTAGTGGATTCTGCCCCATTCCACTAAATTTTTTTACATGACTGCTACTGTTGTTACAGTCCTGTAATCAGAATCTGAAGATCTAATGAGTTACATGAAGGGAATTTCACTGTTGCCAGCAGAAGTAAGAATAAAGAGGAATGCCTATATAGTTCTCTGGTTTTAATGCCATTGTTGCAAGTACTTCTCCCCTTTTATTAAATACTCCTGGAAAATGTGAACACCCTTCTGTTTTGACATAGTCTAAACCTTATCTGGGGTAGATATGAAAGTGTCTGTCTGAGAATTGCACGCTTCATGTGTTGCCAAGTGACTGTTAGATCAAATTGTAATTTGGCAAATCCTTACTTAATCATTATTTTTGTGGCAGGCTAATAGCTACAATACTGTTTAGCGTCCTAAGACCTAAAGGCCAAAAGTGAGATCATGGGCATAATGTGGTGTATGCTGTGGGCGCACAGTGAACTAGGTATTGTTATTCACTAGACTTTTATAGTCCAGTGCAACAAGTTGGAACATAAAAAAATAAAAGCAGACACAAATTCTTATATGTGAGACAGCACCCTGACCTTACATGTCAGACAGTATCAGGGTTAGGATGAGAGTAGAAGGTAAAACCTAGGTCATAGACCAAACATTAATCAATGTTATACTTCTACAAAAAGCACCATGTGTTCTTGGAAATTTTAGCAGGAGCGCCATTTGTAAGATATGTGCAGTAAAGTGTAGCCTCTTCACAGGCAAATTGTAAAGGAACTTTTTAATGGTAGCCATTATGTTGAGCAGTGTATTGCAGATTAATGTTATGTCTCCTAAACTGTTGGCCTGTTCATGAAGTAATCCTTCATTGGCAAAACTTTGGAAAACTGTTCTAACACTTGCTGTGGATGGGACAAAAAGTAATGGCCTTAAATTATAATACTGGAAAAATTTTAAGGATGGCTAATAATGGAGTATGTTCCCCAGAAGGATTGTAGACTCTTCTTTATTAAAGGTCTTTATAAATAGACAGACAAACATTTCTCCAGAATATTCCAAGTAAAGGTGATTTTTATTTTTTAATAAGAGGCATAGCATTCAATAAATTATTTCATATAATGCTGTGGGGCTTGTGTGGGTTCTTTGGTTTTTTGGTTTTGATATTACTATTTTTATTATCATCATTATTCCTGAGAGCTGATGGCAGCTGTGGAGTAATATGGCAGCCATTTAGCCTTTTCAAATGAGTTTTATATTAATAGTGGCCTTTTACCATTACATAGGCACTCGTGTGCTGTTAACCACATACCAGACTGCAGGAGCAAGAATGCGACCAGTGGGTTAAGGGAAGTGATTTGTTCCCCTCTATTTGGTGTTTGTGAGGCCACATCTGGAGTACTGTGTCCAGTTTTGGACCCTCTGGTACAAAGGATTGACAAACTGGAGTCCAATGGAGAGCCACTAAGATGGCAAGGGTACTGGAACACGTTACACGAGAAGAGGTTTAGAGAGCTGGGTTGTTCAGTGTGGAAAAGAAAGAGTCAGTGAGTGATCTGATTGCTGCTTTTTAACTGTCCAGTGAGGGATTTTGGAGAAGACAGAGCCAGACTCTTAGAGGCGCACAGTGAAAAGAAAAGAGGCAATGGACACAAGTTGTGTCAAGATACATTCTGAGCAGGGAGTGAGAAGCACTGTGACATTTCACCCAGAGGTCCTTTCTAACCTACGTTACATCTATTTTTAAACCAGTGTATAGATGCAATGAACCATCTTTAGCAGCACACAAGAAAAAAAAATATTTAAAAGGGCTTTCAAAATGAAGAATGGATTACAAGTGTATTTATTCACAACAACAGTGCATCGCAGGGACAAAGTGATGTGCATTGACAGACCTGTAGGACTGGAATGGACATAGTGCTGACAGTCATGGTTCATGTGCTTTTTTTGTGGGGCTGGGACTGTGGGGCTGGGAAGAGTATTTCAGGTCAGGCCTATATTGACAGGATAAGCAAAAGGGTGTCTTTGAAACATTACTGATAGTGCCATGTAGTTTCATGCTGCTGTATGCATGATGCAACACCACTGGCAGCCTTACAAGGACATCAGTTTCTTAATGTCTAGAAATTTCCAGCCACCATTGCAAAACTTATTGTAGATTTTTGGGGATCTAGAGAATAGCAAAAGGGAAAGATGATACTGCCAACATGAAACGAGTGAAACATCAATAAGGGGTGATATTTTCCTGAGAACAACCTTAATTTGATCTCTGCATCCAGCTTTACCCTAAGCATACTTGAGCAGAGCTTCTTACTCAAACATGCAGGCCCTGAAATACTGCATTGCAAGAACAGGACTTTTAAAAACTCTTTTATGTTGCTTAGCTTTCTCCTCCAGGAAACCATCTAAATGGTATCCTTAATTCTACTAGACTGAATTCTGCATTTCAGAAGACAAGACTGTGAAAGCAAAATCTTTCTTTTTTGGAAGAACATCACCTCAGAGCAGAATATACAAAATTTTCAAGGAGTTCTGCTTCTGATTTTTAGCAGAGGCTTGCATTATTTTTCATGCCTGAGCTATAGAAAATTAATTCAATCTTTCCTGTTTAAAACCACTCACTTGAATTTAATACATTCATCAAACACATGGTTACAGTGGATAGAACCGTCATTAAGACAGAGTGACGCAGTACTGGGCTTTGAGATACACGTGACGCACACACAGACTTGAAAGCTCAGTAACAAAAAATGAATTGCAACAAAGCAAGTTAGTTTGCTTATTCAAACATCTCTTTTACAAGTTCAACTCTGTACAAATGTGTCACACCAGTAGCTGTGTTTTATGGGCATATCTGGTGAAACAGAAACAATTGTAGCGTGACAACGATTTTCTGAACCTGTTGAACAGCTTCATTTTTTTCATGTACAAAACAGCCTATTGGGACTTAAAATGGTTGGCATGTCAAGTAAGCTCTGCAATTTGCTGTATTTCCAGCATATGACACAATTCAGTGACTCAATGTGGAGTGTTTATGATTACATGTTAACACTGAATTACTGAAGTGGACTGTTATATACTTTATTCATTTCACTATCGAATTCAGAACTTGTGGAAGCTTCCAAGCAAGTCAGAAGGCTATGAGATATTTTCATTTTCTCTCTCCTCACTCTACCTGCTGATTGTTCGTTTGTACTGTAGGAATGAGACAGATTTAATAATTTGTATGTTAATTCTGCAGATAAATAGAAAGAAAGGGTTTAGAAGGAACACAGGTTCCTTGTTCAGGTGTTTTTATTGTTCTGTATTATTGAAAGAAAAAGATCCTGCTATAGAAGTAGACAGGTGCAAGCCATGATGATATTGAAAGCATTAGTGTTACATACATATATTGTAGTAGTAAGAAATACGCTTCTGTATTTCTTTCCTTTTTATATGCCCTATCCCAGAGGTTGAGAGCAGGTGGGAGACTTCGGTTGGTTATCCATATCATATGCATCTTGAACGCTGATGACAGGCCATCCTCAAAGGAAGGTCGCTTGTCAGAAGAGTTGTATGCTTTCCCCTGAAAATCATGACACACGTGTACAACCGTGTGATTAGCTTCTGTACATGGTGCAAGGTTTCTCTATTCACCTGTGGGCTATAGGGCCTTTTTTGATTTTAGAATAAATGTTAGGCAGGAGGAGAGGAAGTTTTGTAAAACATTTAGAAAACTGGAATTTTATTTTTTTTTTCCCCCAAGTAATTTAGCTTAAGGTTTTTACGTGCCATTGGAGACACTTACTAGTTTTTTCTGGAAAGAAAGGCAAACATCACCTATTAAAGTTTGACTGTAAGACCACATTTAGAGTGAAGCCCATACTGCGAAGGGTGCTTTGTGGTACCATGTGAAAAGCTCCTGATCAGCTGTATCTCCTTGGGTCAACAGAGGCTGGGATCAGTGCAGAGGGAGTAAGCGTCAGGCAAGCTGTATCTGCACTCAGAATTTCCCCACTAGTCACGTGTTTTATACACTTTTGGGGTAGATGAAACTTTCTATTTTCCATGCCAGAGGAGGGCCCCAGTTGTGGTGGATGGTCCCGCTGTACGTCTTGAGAAACCCCACCTCCACAGATACTCGGAACTGTGTACTGGGCGTATTAATTTGAGTTTACATTGTAGCCTAACAAGGAACGAGATTGAGCTGCTTTGAAGCAAAGTAACTTTTCTGGTTTACTACTAGAACTTAGGGGAGTTTCTTTTACTATAATTCTCATTGTTACTGTTACTTGCAAAGCTCTGTGGTCTGAAATTCTACGCTTTGTGGATCAAAAGTTATCTTAAGTGTTTCCACACTAGACAGAATTTCAACAGCTTTGACATCACTGACAGTTCTAAGAGCAATCCATGTGGGTAAAAAGCTGGCCAGAGAAAGAATCTGGCAAAATATTAACAAACAGAGAGAGCCCTTTGGCTCTCACTTCATTCTGCCTCCAATCAGAGACAGACTCATGATTTCTTTTCTGCGTTACATAAAACTTCATCTTTGAAGTGTTTCACAAATATTAACTAATCTCCTAGTTACATTTTCTTCATTTAAATGTTCTTCTCCTGAATAGGAGCTTGTTTGAGTTGGTGTTCCTTCAGAAGCACTGTTAGCCATAAGCAAATATCTAGTGACAAGTTTCTTAAATGAAATTTTCCATCTGGGGAAATTTCAGTTTGCTAATGCAACATGTCTACCTGTATCTCTTTAGTTCTGAAAAAAAAAAAAAAATCTGTGAATATTAGTTTCTGACTGTAGTTAACACACATCGAATAGAAGATATGTTAAGCATTTCAATACACTAAACATTTAGGTCCATTTTCAAAAGCAGTTTAGGCTCTTAACTATGATCTTACTAGCTCTTGTTGCCAAGGTCACTTCTGAAAGTAAGTTACAAGCTTGTAAATTAGGTGTGCTTTTTCAGTGTTTGTTTGTGAAAACCAAGCTACTGCATTTAAATTTTACTGCACAGTGCATATTCATTTTATTCAAGATCCTTCACACATGTGAACAGTCCCAAGCAGAATCAGTAACATATGAAGGTCCTTATTCAGTGTTTTCTTAGAATATTTCACTTTAAATAGCATTTCTAATTCTGGGGTATTGGTTCTTTGTCTTTTTCTACTTTGTAGAACTAACCTTACAAGTTTGCAATTCCATGGTTTTAAATTTCTGTATTAACATGGATTTTTGACAGTCCAAAACTTTACAATAGCCATATAGAATGCTTGTGTTCTATGTTGTTGTTCCAAACACCTAAGTAGTCTTTACTAGTTATAACTGTAGTGTCTCTACTAATGTGAAGAGACAAGCATACAGAAGACTTCAGAGGAAGGGATGCATGTGATGCATTGGTGCTTGGTTGCTTTGCCTTTGGATCTACAGGATTAGGGCCTCCCACATTATTTCTGAAAGTCATCCCCTTGGTTGAATACAAAAGACCCTTCAAAATGGAGGGAGTATTTAAAAAAACAGACTGTCTGTAAGCAGTGTTGACTGTGTGCTATTTATGGATCGGCTCATTGCTGTTATTTAGACCACAAATAAGAAGTAATCTCATTCTGCTGCAGCTCCTGTTCAAGCAAAATAATCTTTGAAGCTGTATCCAGTACCTTTCAGACACTGCTGCCTGCACTGTTCTAAACTGTTGATGTTGTGAAATTCTGCTTTATTCTCTGCCAGCTGTGGTAGAGGTCTAGGGTAATGCACTGTAATGATTAAAGTCCTTTTTCCAGGCAGGAAAATACACCCAAAGGTCTTCCATGGGCTCAAGCATCCTCTTTCATACCTTCTACATCTGTAGGTAACCACTAGGTGGCAAGCTGAACAACATGATTTCGCATCAATAGCACGAGAGTCCACTGAGGTTTTGCCACCTGTAATGACAAATGCCACCAAGCAGACTCAGTGCAGAGATTGCACACACATGAGTGAACAGCTGGTTCAAGCTAAGCCTGAACATAAAAATTATTTTGAAAAGTGTCATGTTTTGACACTAGCCACAGTGCCATGCTTTGCATAGAGCTATAAACCCTCAATAGATTAATTCATTCCATAATTCAAGAATATTTTTTATTTCCTTCCATGTCAAATTTTGTTTGAACTTTCTACCATGTTCTGTTGACTATGAAAATTTACCTTATTCTACTAATAACTTACTTTTTGTCGATTTGTGCACCTCTTATTCTTGCTCTGTGACGGAATAGTACCTGGAACTGAAGCCTGTCATGCTCAAAAAATTCAACTAGTACAGAATGCTGTAGTGTGTGTTGCCGCAAGTATATTATGACTAGTTCTGCTGTCTGCTTTGGCTCTCCATAGAAAATCTAAAGTTAAAATCTCAGTGCCTTGAAAAATAAGGATTAAGTGGCTGGAGCCAAGCACCTGTAAATATTAACTATAGCTTACAATGAATACTGTGATTGACCAATTCCACTTATCTTACCTAACGAAACCTGTAATAAGACTAAAGTTGAGTTAGTTGGAGATAGTGGTTTTCAGAGAATTAGGCGAGAGGCTGCAGAATGGACTCTGATTGGCATTAAGACCAGTCTCCCTGCTTCCCAGCCAAGATGTTACTTTTTGAGTTAGTCCTCTCTAGTACACACAGATATTTTAGACAACAAAAATGAAGATTTCCACAGCAAATGCCTTCCTCTGTGAGAGAACATGAAAAAAAACCCAAAAGATAATGGTAGTAGTGCAGCTTTGTCAAGCCCACAGAATTGCCTTTGAGCCCTTTGGACCATGCATATCCAAACAAGTTTTGCTGCAGCTTTTATGGCTGCTGGTGATCTCTTGAAACAGATCAAACTATTGCAGCCAACAACTTTATCACCTTTTCACAATATGGGAATAGGTAGGTCTAACTTTGTATTGCGTTGTCTGGTGTGTTGGTATTGCCTTGATTGATGCAGATGTTCTCTCACAATGGAGCAAAGGGTCAACTTGTAAAATGTGATGTTTAAAAACAGCTGAACAGAGGTAGTGCTTGACTTGAACAGTTACACCGACCTTCCAGCTGTCCTTCTTTCTCTTCTCTTAAGCAGTCTGATGCTAATGGAGAATGAACAGGTACAGATGAAGCCAGGATTGAGCAGGAGATGCTGATGTATTATACCATCAGCGTAGCAAGCCTTAATGGACAGTTCTGTGCCTCCTATGTACAGAAATGGTTCTGTTCCTCCATGTAGGACTTCAACAATGTGGCACTATGGCAGCAATATATAGAGAAAAAGATTAAACCAGTTCTCTTCAACTATCCAGTCTCATAATTAAATACAAACGTAACTACAAAGTGTTTTTCTTTCTTTTTTTGAGCAGTGGAGTTTGAAGTTATACATTCAACTGAGCAATCTGAACAATCTCAGCAAAATATCAAAGCCAAGGATAAACTTGAAATGCCCGCTGCAAATTTGATAGTCAGAGGAACCAGACTGGAAGTTCAGCAGAAGTTAAAATCCAGGAATTTATCTTGTGCTCATCCCATAAAACCAAAAATCTCTTCTAACATGGCAAAAATCCGCAACTATAATATTAAAGACTGATTTCTTTGTTGGCAGCAAGTTACAGGTCCACATTTGCTATTAACTTACTTTGAAATCTATAAATCAGATCTAAATATCGGCTTCATTTTTGTATGTCGAGTTGGGATGTTTGCAGCCAGAAGAGAGAACAAATACCCTGTTTCATACTGCAAACCCTAAAATAAAGGGTTAATCTGTGTACATTACGAGATTACAGTCTTCACTGTTAATACTGGTTTATTTTAATTATATATGTGAAATATTGCTTGTGTCATGGATTTAGAAATGTCCAGTTAATACATATGTAAAGCGTTGTGCCTTTAGGCAGGCCTTGCAGGTCTTTAGCAAATATTTTGTTGAGAAACTGTAGATGTGATTTAAGCTTAAAAGTGGGATGCCTCAACCTACTTGTTTTCTTATAATTAACAATGCAACCGTTAATCCTGTGCAGCTATCTTTCAACTTGAAAGAAAGGGGTTTGAAAAGATTACACCTGAATCTGTATTGTTTCTCATCTTCTGTAGCTCTTTCCACTTGTTCAGATAGCATGAAAGAGTATAAAATTAAACTTCTATTGTCACACCAGTAATTATATTTTTCTTTAACAAGAGATTGCATGGAGTTTAAAGCAGTGAAAAACATGTTCATTAGCAACACTTAGAATCATACAGAAGCATTGTAAGAAATAAGTCTTACAACAGATGAAACTAAAAGAAAACTTGAATAAGTTGTGACATATGAGGGATATCTATATAGTTATGAACACGCCAGGACATTGAAACAAGTAATCAGTGTATTTTTGTAACATTTCCAGTAATGCTGAGCTGTCTTGGGATCTTACAGTGATGAACTTTACTATAAGTAAAGGAAATACACATGAAAAACGCAAGAAAAACCTTTTTTACTGTGAGGACGGTCAAGGACTGGAACAGATTGCCCAGAGAGGTTATGGAGTCTCCATCTGTGGAGATACTCAAAACCCAATTAGATGTGGTCCTGGGCAGCCTGTTCCATCTGACCCTCCTTGAGTAGAGGGATTGGACTAGGTGATCTCAAGAGGTCCCTTCCAACCTAAGCGATTCAGTGATTCTGTGAGTAGTATCACTGAAGTGAATAGTACCTCTCAGTTGCTGCTAAAAACATATAAAATCTAAACAGGATTAATGAAGGGAGCTACTTACCCGTGAGCACTTTTTTTTTCTGTAGCACTTTTCTTTTTAGAAATGCTTTCCTGGTACTCTTCGCAAACAGCTGCTCTCTTTGGCATCTGACAATGTGGTAGTAATCATTCTGAGAATTTGAATAATTCTTTTTCTACTCCCTGCTGAAAATGTTTTGCTTTAGTGCAAAGGTGCTATGATATTATAGTCAGATGCTAAATCTGCAATAAATTTCATTGAGATGTTACCAAGACAATACGAGGTCTGAGAGACCTTGTGAGCTGCTTTCTAAATCATTTAATTACTTGAAAATCCTGTTATTGGATTCAACATTTAACATTGTTCATGAGCCGGAACAACGTGATGCGTTCCCTTGAACCAGACCCTGAATGAGCTCTTTCTGTAGCTCAAAGCATAGTGGTTTCTAACAAGTACAGGAATTTTGGCCCAGATCACACCAGTTACAGCTCTTACTGGTTATTTCCAGAACACAATGTGTAAATTCCAAAGTTCTTAATAGCTGTAGATTATCCTGAAAAATACTTTTTTTTATTTTCAATTCCATGTTTGATATTGAACTGTGGAGATGCACAGTGTTTCAGTGCTATGAGATTCTGTGCATTTACAGGTGTTAAAAGCAGTGTGCCCTTAGAAAAATGGCAGTTTGTTCCATAATCTTTGTAACACTGCATCTGAGCCTGGAAAACATTACTCTCTATTCCTTACATCATGGATATAAGCTCATGGGCTGCAGACTTCAGAAATGCCTTTGTGTAGGTTTCTTTGCAGGTTTTTAGTTTTTTTGTTTGCTTGTTTGAGGAGTTTTGGGGGGGTTTATGTGGTTGTTTGGTGTGCTGTCGTGTGTGTGTGTCCCCCGGCCCCCGTATGTCACCTGGCATGCCTGGTCATGCAGACCTCTTGCCAGAAATGCAGCTTTAATTTATTCAGTTTCCCTGAGAAACAGGTTTCCTTAAGGCAACTGTAGGTAAGGGAAGATGATAGCTCTTGGATTGTTTCACTTTGTTTTATTTATGATAGAAAAAAAAGTAGTTCAATCATTGTATATTTGTTTCAGAGTAACTACAAGAACATAGCATGTAAGTATGCTGAAAATTAACAAAGTATGCATAATAACAGTAAATAGCGTGAACGGATGGCTTGAATCCTGTGTGGGGAGGTTGTGCTAAGTGTGTACTAGATACAGGGGGAAAACTCTCATATATTTCTCTTATGACCAAAATATGTAACGAATTGGGCGATCTTCCCCTTCCCCGTCCTTCGGAAGGGCGGCCGTACCAGGGGCCCGGCGCGGAGCGAGCCTCCGGCGCCCGCGGGATCGCGGCGGCCCGCCCCCTGCGGCGGCCCGCCCCCCGCCTCCGGACCCGCTCCGCTGCCTCCAGTCACGGCGGGGCGACGGGCCCGGGCACGGGGCAGCGCAGCCCCGGCCGGCGTGCCCGCTGCCCTGTGGTAACCCCGGGACCGCGCTCCGCCGGGGTGAACGACCGCCGCCTCCGGAGAGCGGCGGCTGCTGCTCGCTGCGCCGGCGGCCCCGGCCGTCCCCTCAGCCGTCACCACATCGCCCTATAGCCTAGCAACACCCCACGGGCCCCGCGATTGGCAGGGCCGCGCCCCCGCCCACACGCTCTCGCCTCCGGATTGGGTGCCGGCCCGGGATTGCGCGTCCGGCCCAGCGTCTCTTCCCTTTGTGCGCCGCGGGCGCGCGCGAGCGCTCCGCAGTCCGGCGTCGCCTGGCCCGGCGCCCGCCGAGCCCCCGCGTCTCTCGCCGAGCCATGGTGCCGGCGCGGCGGCAGCCCGCCCCCCCCCAGTGTGCACACCCGCGGGGAGGTGGGAGAGGGACACGAGGAGGTCCGCGCCAGCGGTGGGTCGGCGCTGCCTCGCCCCCGGCCAGGCCGGCCCGAAGCCCGGCGCCCCCCCCCCCCCCCCGCCCCCCCCCGCAGCGCCCGGCCTTCCACGGCCTCCAGTACAGGGCGGGGCGCGAGAGCTTGGCCCGGTGCCGCGGGCACGGGGGCCCGCCTGGGTCCGCCCCGGCCTGATCAGCGCCCCCTCCTCCCGTGGAGCGGCTCCGGCGGGCAGGGGTTGGCATCACCCCGGGGCCGGCTCGGGGCGGCCCTGCCCCGGCTCTCATTGGACTGCGGCGAGGAGTAAACTGTCAGCCCATGTGGCGTGGCCGCCGGAGGTGGCGACTACTTAAATAGCGGTGGGAGCTAGAGGGAGACAGTGAGGAGAGTGCGGAGCATCCGCCGCGCGCAGCTCGGTACCGGCCGCCGCAGCGCCCGCGTCCACCCGCAGAGCCCGCCCCGCAGCAGTCCGGTCCGGCGCTCAGCTGACGCCAGAGTCTTCCCAGCACGCAGCCTTCCGCCCCTGTGCAGGTACCGGCGGGACAGCGGATGCGGCGCGGCCGGGAGAGCGGCAGCCTCCGCGGGCCGCTGCGCCCGGCGGGCGCGCCGGGGAGGCTCCATCTTGCCCTCCACACCGTGTGGGGCCGCGCCCGCGCCTCGCTGGGCCGGTAGCGGGGGATCCGCGGGCCCGGCCCGCACGACCAGAAGGTTCTGCGCCCCGGCGCCGTGGTCGCCGCGCCCTGTTGCCGCGGGCCGCTTTCCCGTGGCCCCGTGCGGCCGTGCCGAGGCGAGTCCCCGCCAGCTCGGCGGCTGGCTACCGAGCCGCAGCCTCCCGCTCCGCCCGCCCGGCGAGGCGGCGCGGAGGGAGGCTGAGCGGCTGCATTGTGGTGCTGGCGCCCGGCCATCTTGGCGGCGGGCGGGGACCGTGCCGCCGCCGCCGCCGCGACCCCTCGCCGCCGGACCGGGCGCGCTCGGGGACGCGGCCAGGGGCACTGCTGCCTGCAGGCCTCGCGCGCGCCCGGCGGCGGGAGTCTTCCTGCCGTTCCCCCGAGCTTCGGCGTGCCGTTCCCCAGCCGCGGCGGCAGGGCTCCGCGGGTGGCGAGGGGCCGCGCCCGGTGCGGAGCGAGCAGCGCCCGCCGCGGGGCTGGGCGGCCTCGGCGGCCCCGCGCTGCCGCAGCTCGGGTGCCGAGCGAGCGGCGCGGAGCACGGGTCTGTCCCGGGCGGGCGCCGGGGCTCGGTGGGCCGCTCTGTCCCGGCAGCGGGGCGACGGCGCTGCGCTCTCCCGCGGTGTCGTGGGTTAGCGTAAAAGCACCAGCATGGCAGGCCAAGGAAGCTTGTACGGGAGGAGATTCGGCGTTCGCTATTGCGAAAGGGGACTTGTCAGTAGGTACTAGGAAACCATCTCAAAAAAGGTGCCGCATATACTGCTAAACTTCTTTTTTCCACTTCGATGTAAACCAGCCGCCCACATGAAATGACCCATTGATCGTACACCAGTCTGGATTTGATGATGTGATTCTCTCAGGAACGTGGTGATCGTCTTCTCTCTTGTGCTGTTTTTGCTCCTATTTGGTTTTTATTCCGCATTCCTTCCCTGGCATAGGGCCCTTTGAGATACTGAATGCATATTTTCCTAGTTAAAAGCTTTTATTCAGATGCTTAAATTGAAACAGGCAGTGTTAAAGCTGTGTATGCTAACTTGTGTACTCCTTCAGAGAGCAGTGTTGGGGCTGTCGGAGCCTGTCTTGCCTTAAAAAACAAAAGGGAGGAAAAGCCTCAAGCCACATGAGCAAAGGGGTCACCTTTTCCTGCAGCCTCCGTGCTTCTTGAAACAAACTGAAAATAAGAGTACATTGTGGAAGGCTGCATTTAGTGGATGAATTTAGAGGATGGGGGCCCTACGTGGAGGGCAGTTATGAACAGATGTTTTACAAACATTGATATAGCGATACTAGGGACTTAAATTTTTGTACAAATCAATTCTGATCATTTGGGAATCAACAGAGCCGTGTTGATTCCATGAGCAAAATCTAACCTACTTTTCTCAAATAACAGCTCCGAATCAGATTGTGTTTCCTGCTAAGCAGTGCATTTTAAATATGAAAACACACTACCATTTTTCATTTGTCTTATGGTCAATGGGACAAATCCAGCCTTGAAACAGAAAGAGACAGTTAAAAGGTCTTTGTTAAATCTAAGCTATAGCACATGGATTGATGGTAGCCAGATGCTTTCAAAAAATGAAAAACAGCCTGTGCTTGCCTCTATTTTGTAAAGGGTTTTTTGAAGGCGGGCATTATAGCTCTTCACAAGTGAAGTTCCTATGTAATGACAGTTTTAATTATAAATTGTAGAAATGATAGTCAGATATTAGGAAACCTGGATTATGATGTAGTCATACTGAAAAACTAAGAAAGTAATCCTTTTGTCAATATGTGTGCTGAAGGAAGCTATGGAGGAGTCATGGATGTTTCGTTTTACAATAATGGGAGCTCCAAAAAAGACCAAGATTTGGACTGCCTAGAAGCAGTAGCAGAGTTGGCTTTGACGATTCTGTCCCACTGTGATGACAGCCATCAAAATAACAGTGAAATAAATATTGTGCTCCTGCCTAGGAAAGAGAACTGTGCATCAGACAAAATAAGATTTGTGTTTTATTTGTTGTTTCTTTGCAAACAGTTTCTTCTTCCCTCCCTCTCCCACTCCTTTCCTCACCGATCCTTAGGTGCACATAGGTACAGCAGAATAAGAAAAGTATTCTCTTCAGCAGTTGGCAAGTCAGCTATGAGTGGGAGAAGAAATCAAATTTTACCTGCACTTTTTTATTTTTCTTGTCTTTCTTTTTCTTTCCCCCTCCAAAAGCTTACAAACTTAGTGGACGCAGAGATATTTTTGTAGGGAAACAGTAGATAAAATTATTGTAAAAAGAAAAAAAAAAAAAGTTGTACAGCTGCCAGGGATGGTGGAAAACAATGATCAATACTTTTCTTCTTGATTAATTTTTGGTGCTGTATTAGTGAGATACTGAAAAACAAATGTTTTAAATGCAATGGAGAACAGTATTTAAACTTCAGAGTAGCTTTGTTAATAGCATTAAGCTAACATGATACCAATAGGTACCCAATACATAGAGAACAAGGTTAAGAAGGTGTAACATGATTGCAGAAAGGAACTGGCATCAATAAACAAACCAACGTTGTCAAATGGCTAATGTGGGAGGTAGATAACCAGAGCACAGGTATAAAGTGATGAAAGTTGTTACTAGTCAATAATACCAGAAGGGATTGTTAGTTATTACCAGTCACAAACTGAATGAGTCAGCAACGCAATATCACTGCCAAAAAACATTGTGTAAATCCAGTGAGGTGGTAGTTTATGCTTAACTGAAGTGTCTATCGGACGGATATGTTTGGCGGGGGGGGGTGGGGGGGTGGTGTGTGTTTGCTTCTCTCCCCTCAGTTAAAAATGCAGGCTTTCTGGGAAGAATTCACAGAATTCAATTCAAGCAAAACCATGGGGTAAACAGAGGAAAAAGGATGTTAGATGTCTGATTGGATCCAGTGAAATACAGTCTTAAGAAATCAGAGAATCCTGTTTGTCCCTCTTTATCTTTTGTCTCCTTTTTTGACCTGTTGCTTTTGATCATCTTGCTCATCAAATGTAGTAGGAACAATCTTTTCTGTATATTTGCTGTAGTCCAATGTCGTTTGAAACATCTGTAGAAATAATTTTCTTTCTTGATCTGTACTATGTCCTATACTTCAAAATCTGTCAATGTACTGTGTATAGTCTAAAAATGCTCTACAGAAAAAAATGAGCCTGTAATATAGTAAAATAATAAAATACACCATTTGGCGGTAAATTCAGTCGACTTTAAAATGGTCTACCTGCTTATTATCTGTCAAGGAAGACCAAAGACATTGTTGGTAGCCATAACATCTACTTTAATCACTGTTTAATCAGGGATGACTTAATATTCATGGTTTTTCCTCTTCCCACTCTTGTTTTCCGTAGCAAATCATCTTTGCTGTCTGCTGCTAAATCCGTAATTTGTATGTTATCTTAGATGTAGGCATTTGGAGCTCTTTGTGTCAAGTCTAAATCTTTCCAGTTCTTTGTGTATAAAAATCCTTAAGTTGTGGCTCTTCTTACCCATTCACGCAGCTAAAATTAACTTCTTGGCTCTTGTTCTTCTCCATTTTGATTATTGCAGCATCTTTTTCTCCACCTTTGACACAGTCTTGCTCAACGACATTCATAACATGTTGGCAAAAATTGCTTTGCTGATAAATTCCATTACTTCACTGTCTCAGAAGAACATTTCATCAAGACTGGCCGTACCTGGATGGAGTTTTTCTGATACTCCAGGGAAAAAGATGTGGGATGGGAAGGAACAATCCCAGAAGTGATGTTGCAGTCCCCTGAAATACAGATTATATTTCTCTCCCTAGAGATCATAGCCCAAAGAGCTAAAATTGGCATAAATTTTAGGCATAAAATTGAATCATAATCACATTATCATCTTGTATGTCTCTTGTCTTATGCTTAGTTCGTGAGCTTCATGCCTGAGATCCATTCTTTCTCTGCCCCTGGCGCAGAACTGCTGCAAGTATAGCAGAGCTGTGGCCCTTGATTGGGTTTTCCAGGTACAGTGGTGACAGCAATAATAAAACTGACTTACCAGTTTTATGGGAGTAGAAAAACTGAGAGGCTTCTCTTCAGAGCAGAGTGGACTGGGCCTATTACTACTGACTTCAGTTTTGGGGAATAGCTTCTCAGTAAGGGCCTTGCACGTTTGGCCCTTAGTGTTTCCCTCTTTAAATGAACAACCAGAGTGGAGTGGAACTTCTGTTGTCTGGGTGTTTAGCATAAGACTGAGAAATCCAAGATGTCCTTTTGGGAGCACTTCTGTTTCTGCTCCCAGAAGGGATGGACTGGATGAGGTAATCATCTCTTCTACTTTAGTGTTGCGTGTTGCATGTTGCATAGTTCCGCAGTTACTCCACAGATCCGAATCAAGATAACTGCTGAAGGAAAGAAGAAGGGTAAAAGAAGTCGGGCAGCCTCTGTGGTGGTGTGTTCTGGCTGGGCTACACCTCAGCTGACCAGAGGGCTTTGCTTTCCCGCTGCGTGCCCCAGCCTCTCAGCTACAGGAAGGTGTTATGCCTGAGCAGCGTGTGGATGGGAGAGAGGCCTGTTTCTTGCTCAAAAGCATCAGGAATTCCTGAAAGAGGCTGCAAAACCATGCCTAAAGGAAAGGTCTTGGGTTGGAAAATCAGCTATGAAGTGTTCATCTAAGAACACCCATTAGTGCTGTTTTGTGGAGGAGATGATCAAGCACCAGCAGCACTTAAGCAAAGTGCCTGCATGGCACTGTGGAGCATGATCTGTGATGGAAGTCAAACTTTAGGTCTTCCATAGCAAAGTCTTTCCTTCCAAGTTATTAAGGCAGACTTAGCTATTTGAATACCCAGTTTTCTTTGTGGTTTTTACTTGTTAAAATCCCACACGTTAACTGTAAAGAATATTTTGTCTCTACTTACCAGAAGGATTATTTAAGGAAGTACTGTGAATGCTTACTACTTCTCTTGTTCCTGCAACCACACTTTATTTATTTTTATATACATATAAAAATAACCCATATATATATATATGGGGGGGGTTCCCCCCCTCCTTTAACTTGCCTACTTAGGATCTACAAACTATAATTTGAATTTATCTGAAACATCAGATTAACTTTGCCTTCTCTCTGCTTAGTTGTTAATATATTTTTAGTGTAATAGAAAATAAATTGAGTGTGGTGACTAATATACGAGCTATCATTTGGTGTTGTCATCTGCATAGATGGCCTGCCATGCTGTGTTACGCAGCATGATGCTCTCTTGTTGTGTTTGAGATTGGGGTCTTAGAATGCAAATTTTTTGGGACAACAGCTAAAGTTTTTCATCCCATCTGGAATCTGGATCTGTTCTGCCAACTCTTATTTTAAAGCAGCACTCTCTATCACATGTACTCAGTTCCCCATTCTCAGTCCTCTAAAAGTGTGGCGGTGCAGGGTCCAACTGGGAAACACTTTATATGTAAAACTTACTTCTTGTTTGGGGTATTTAAAATGATGCTATGTTGTATTGTAATCCTTGTGCTTTTGTGTTGATTTTCTCTGTGTGTGTGTTTTGTGTGTGGGTTTTTTGTTTGGTTGGTTTTGTGTTTGTTTTGTGGGTTTTTGTTGGGTTTTGTTTTTGTTTTTTTTTTTTCCCCCCTCCAACAAACTTTCTGGTTATTGATTCTTAAGTTAGCATTTAACTTTGGAATGATCATAGAACTTGTTTTGCTACCTGTTAGGTTTGCCTTGTAATTATATATTTTACTATATGTATTTCATAATTTCTCCACCCACCTCTGCTCCAGCATGTTAATCTTTCTTCTCTGCTGACTTCACAGAGGCTCTGCATTTAGTAGAGCTAGACCTGTTCATTTTCTAGTTGTCATGTAGAAACTGGTGGTTCTCAGAGCCCAACAATCCTTCAGGATCAGCTTTCTCATCCTCATTGACCCCACGGATCTTATGGTCCATTTGATTAGTTGGGATGTCTTTTTCTTAGTAGAGACTCCACGGGCTGTTCCTGTGTGGGTGTTTCTCCTGCAAATATGCTTGTTTGTCACAACATGTCAGGAAGACAAGAGACACATATACTCTCCTTCTCTGTGTGAAATCTTACTAGTGTTACTGCTTTGTGAATCTCAGCAACAGGGAGAAGTTAAGAGATGGAGGACGTGGTGATTGCAGGCATAGCAGGAAAGCTGCCAGAATCGGAGAACTTGCAAGAGTTTTGGGAGAACCTGCTTAATGGAGTTGATATGGTCACAGAGGATGATCGGAGGTGGAAACCAGGTGAGTGCTTATTGTCTCTCCTTCTGGAGCCCTGAGTTCTGAGCGTTCTAGAGGAATTATCCTATGAAAGGAAAGGATTTATCAGATGTGAAACGCTGCCAGAGCTTCTGAATTCACTTCTGGTATATCAAGACATTCAGGAACAGAGCACTTTTATGAAGGTCTCATGCAATCCATTTTATAATGTCATGTCCCATGCAGTAGTAGCTTAGAAATAATACGTAGCTTACTTCCAAATAAAAGAACACTCTGACAGAGCAGCTAGGCAACATGAATCCTGTACCTGCTGTTGATAGCTGTGGCAGTAAGATGGCTCCGATATTTTTCTGGGTTCAGAAGTAGCACAGGGACTCCAGTTCTGTGATTTATGGCTTTTTACAATGTTCTTTTCTGTCTGATTGTCTTTCTGAAGTATTTGGCACGTGTCTATCCAATTCAAGCTAGTGATTTGCAGAAGTGAAAAGTAGCTTTTGTTTTTCTTCTAACTGGTGACTGACTGGAACCAGCGATTTGGACTCTGTTCATGTGCTTGGTACAACTTGCCAAAGCAAAAATGCTTAAACTAGACAGAAGTCTTTTGCTGCCATATTCGGGAGAGTCTTAAAAATGACAATTGTTTTTGTTAATGCAGTGTTCTCATTTCCAAATGAGATTCAGAGAGATGGGTAGGTAGATATTCATGCAGCACTCTGGGTACTGCAACAGGGAAGTGAGGTTTCACATGTAATCGAGACTCTGCTGTGGTCATTCTGTACTTTGTCTCAGCTGGTAGCTGCTTCAAAACTGATGTATTCCGTGACTCAGTGTTGAATTTTTCTTCTCAGGGATTTATGGACTGCCCAAAAGAAATGGAAAGCTCAAGGACATAAGCAAATTTGATGCATCCTTTTTTGGGGTTCACCCCAAACAAGCTCATACGATGGATCCTCAACTTCGCTTGCTGTTGGAAGTTTCTTATGAAGCTATTGTGGATGGAGGTAAGCAGCTGAATGACTGAAGAGGGAGAGTTGTGCTGTATTGTGTCTGTGCAGCAGGTGCAGACATGCACCTATGTGATGAGACTTCTAACAAGAGAAAGCCATCACATTAGAGAGGAGGCCAAAGAACTGGTATGGGGGTTAGAACAAAACTGTTTTCTCTCGAACTCAAACTAGGAAATCTATGCTGACTGCCAGCAAATCTCTACCTGCATCATATGGCACAACCAGTACGACTGAAACACTTACAGTCAACAGTTATAGAGCTTTTCTATGTTCTGCTGTACCGTAATATTCCATAATAGATCCTTTTGTTAAAGGTGTATTTGTAGTGCAAAAGGAAGATGACTTGGTTAAAATTCTCATCCATGGTCTAAAAGAATGGCAGATGGCCTGATGTATTCCTCTCTATTGCCCAGGTTCATGGAGAATTTGTGGCGCTTGATCTGCTTCTATAGAAGGCGTGCCCAGGAAGTGTGCTTTCATAAATAGGAGCCTCTTTCCTCCATCACTGCCAGTGTCTTGAGCTTTTGAGTTAGTTACTCACAGAGCCAAAAAGTTTATTCTTCATGTTAATCAGTTTCATGTCTGAACATAAGAAGCACATGGGGGGGAAAAAGTTGGAACCCCCTCACTAGTACTGACTTATTAAAATTAGCACTTGCTCCTCTGCTGCTGATCCTCAGTCTGGAGGCTTGAATGTTCTGCTTGTCTCCAGGACTCCTGAAGCACAGAGAAGAAACAGCAGAGGTTGCTGCAAGTTGAGCTTGCTATGCGGTTTTTTAGAGCAGAGTTGTTTCTCGTTCTGGTGGTTGGCTTTTGTGCTTAATAATTTTCCTTTCTGTCTTGTACTCCAGATCTGGGCTTTGTGTGTGGCTAGAGATAGATACTCATGTGCTCACATGACATTCCAGGTGCTGTGATTTTTCTCCCCTTCGGTCTGCTCCTTTTCTCTGCACTGGAAGTCAGGTGTTAGCTTATCTGATCAGCATTTGTGTCTTTCATAGTCGATACACTGTTTAATACAAGACTCTAGCAATGCCCAGCTAAGCTGAAAAGCTGTTTCTGGGCACAGTATGTTCTGGCCAAAAGCCAATACCAAAGTTCTGGTAGACTCTGCAGTAAGACTTGTAAGGTCTGCAATTGAAACAGATAAAAGGTAACTATAGGTAAGGGAACAATGCTGCAGGCCTGACAGAAAGGGACAGTAAGTAGTATTTCATGAAGTGGTGCCAGCATACCTGATATCTCCCCAGTTTGCCCCTCATTATAAGTTTGTCTACTGTAATCTACCTTCCAATATCCCCACAGGTATTAATCCAGCCACCCTCCGTGGCACAGACACAGGTGTATGGATTGGTGCCAGTGGGTCTGAAGCTGCTGAAGCCCTTAGCCAAGATCCAGAAGAGCTTTTGGGATACAGTATGACTGGCTGCCAGCGTGCTATGTTTGCCAACAGGATTTCCTACTTTTATGACTTAACAGGTAAGTGCCCCCAAACCTGATCAGCAATTCCAATTTGAGCATGATGGTACCACAGTTTCTGGTACCAGAGTGGGGTGGATATGGTGACGTAGACCCCTTTGGGGATGAGAAAGTAGCATGCAACTATTGTAAGGAGGCATACGAGAAGCAGAAAATGTATTTTAACTGTGTGATAAGACTCATTGTGAGGCTTTAACTCAGTTGCTGCTGATGGGCATAGCTGGCATTCATCTGCAAGATGATGATGTCAGGAGGCCTTCATAAAAAGGCCTAGGTCCTTTCCAGCGTTTAGACTGCTGTTTGGTATGAAGCTATGTAGAAGTCAGCTAGCCCAGAGACAAACTGACTGGAACAGTTGGCTCTGAGTAAAGTGGGAGAGCCACCAAAATGATGTGATTGAAGGCATAGACATGACTTGAACCATGTGTGGCATTGAAGAGAGTGGAGGGATGGGAATTGTTCTCAGGAGCAGCAGAGAACAGAGATAATGGCAAGGGTAGCACCACGAAGGGAGAGGGATTTTTATTGGTGAGAATGGGGAAATAGATGAGACCTGCCTGTGAAGCTACAGTATCTCTTTTTGATGGAGACAGATGGAATTTTTAAAAATACCCTTAAAGCCAAACTGCAACTTTTTTCCACCTTTCTCATCCCTTGTTACCTGGTAAGCAGGCAGAGATGGTGATTCTTGTCTTCCATTGTATCAGGATTACCTGTTATGTTCTGAAGCAACTCTTATTTAACTTTTTTTTTTTTTTTTTTTTTTTAGTATGCTTCTGTTGTGATCCCATCCTATAGTCTTTGGAGAGCAACTCTAGGAAATAAACCGTAAAAACCAGCTTTTCTGTTTTTCCTTTCTGTTCCCTAAGGACCAAGCATAACTATTGACACGGCCTGCTCCTCTAGTCTCGTCGCTGTGGAAAACGCTTATAAGGCAATTCGTCACGGACAGTGCAGTGCAGCCCTAGTAGGAGGGGTCAACCTTTTGCTGAAACCAAACACTTCTGTGCAGTTCATGAAACTGGGTATGCTTAGTCCTGATGGTGCCTGCAAGGCTTTTGATGTTTCAGGTAAGGCATTAGTATAAAAGGTTCTCATGTTGTATGAGAGGAACTTATTGTGGAGTCTGTGACCAGATACTCTTGTAATACAGCAAAGAGCTGGCCTCGTAGTTGTTCCTAGGTGCACTGTTTGGGACATACCCTGGACTTTATCTGTGTTGAATGCTCCGTTGAACCTGAAAAACTAACTGTGGGGAAGAAACTGTACGGTTCATTCCTCAGCCATTGGGGAGAGAAAATAGCTGTCTCGTGATGGAAACTTTCTGTCATCATTTGTGATGAGCAGTGAGCCTTTCTAGGACATTAATTTTTTTTAAAATTAATTATTTTTAAAGAAATGGATACGTCATACTCTCAAAGCGGTCCGTTGTAAGCGGTAGCTCAGGAATGAGATAACCTTACTGCATGGTGTTTTGCAACTTTTTTCAAAGCAGAGTGGAATTAGTGACTCGTTCTTCTCTCTCTGCTCTCAGGAAATGGATATTGTCGCTCTGAAGCTGTTGTTGTCGTTCTGTTGACCAAGAGATCTATGGCTAAGCGGATCTATGCCACAATAGTCAATGCTGGAAGTAACACTGATGGCTTTAAGGAGCAAGGTAAGCCTTGAGCCTCTGAAAAGTGAGATATCTACAGAACTGTTCAGTCTAGAGTCTTTGTCATCAAAAACGGGCTGTTGTGGGGTTCTTCTTTAGATGTGTGAATGGTTTTTGTTTGTTTGTTTGTTTTCCTTTTCTCCTTTTGGTAATGCAAAGTTCAGGACCCTGTTTTGTAAAGAAGCTGAAGGAGACAGGTGGTGGTTTCTACTGTACAAAGTAACAGGAATATCCTGTTGCTAGTTTAGCCTTCCTCAGGACATCTCTGCAGTAACTTCTGCATTGATGGTAGAAATGTAGGTGGTGTTATGACTGTAAGGCTCTTTCCCTACTGCTGTCCTGCTTCTCCTGCTCTCTGGTTATGGAGACGCCAAGTTTCACATGTTCTGCTTGATCTAGGCATCTTCTAGTATTCTGTTAACCAGTATCTTTCCACACTAGTCTAACTCATTGCTTTAGGTCCATTTCTGGTTCCTCTGCTCTTCTTCCAAAGAGCCTGAGAGCCTTATTGTGTTTGGTGCTAAGGACATTGGTGTAAATCCTGAAAAAGTCTCTCTCTGATTTTTTTGAACCTGGTAGCCCCAAGCAGTTGAAAGGGTGCTAAAATTGGAACAGGAAGCATCTGATAGGAGAGAGGAATTGACAGCAATTTTGGTCCTAGGTGTGACATTCCCATCTGGAGAAATGCAGCAGCAGTTGGTCAGCTCTTTGTACAGAGAATGCGGTATCAAACCTGGAGAAGTGGAGTATGTTGAAGCTCATGGGACAGGCACTAAGGTCAGCATGACCCCTTGGGGTCTGGAGTGTTTTCTTCTCCCTTATTTTCTTCCCTTGCATCACTTGCCACACTTTTCCATCAAATCAATCTTTGTTTTTCCAAAATGAGCTATATTTCTCCCTTCTACCAGTTACTAGAATATGTACTGCTTCACCATTTTTGGATTTTGCCCAGACGTCTTAATCTTTCAGATTTCTCTTGTGTGGTGTGTTTTGGGAGTGCTAGCTAATAGCCATTCTGATTCTTTCTACTAGGTTGGAGATCCACAGGAAGTAAATGGCATTGTAAATGTCTTCTGTCAATGTGAGAGAGAGCCACTGTTGATTGGATCAACCAAGTCAAACATGGGTCATCCAGAGCCTGCCTCTGGGCTTGCTGCATTAGCCAAGGTAACAGGTGACTTAAAAAGGAAAATTGGAGGAGGGGGGGAACACAATGGTGTGTGGGTTTTTTAATGTTTCTTTGTTTTAAGGAAAATTTGCACTGATCCAGGATAAGATGTTCACTGGTAATGAGAACAACTCAGGTGATTCTCATTAATTATCTACTTCTTGCTTCACCTGCAAATACTTTTAAAAGCTCAGGTGGCTATTCTGCAAGCTGGACACGAATGCCCAGGTGGCCCTCTGCTGTGTGCACGCACGAGTGTGGACATGCACGCACACTTTAGTTCCCCCTTCCTACTGAATTCTACAGGAGCATAACTCTGCTCAGAATAAATGCTTTGGGATCACTTTATGGATTATCCTTACACTGGACCTTCCAGCAGAACTCTGCTGTGAGTCATTTGAGTTTGAGGGGCGTACAAGTAGAGGGATTTAAACGTTTGGAGTAGTTGGCAATGACCAAAGATAAGAGGCAGTGTGGACTTTCAGTGCCGAAAGAGTTGCTTATCCTTCTGGCTGTTTGTCAGGGATGTATCATCTCTTCCTCTTCTCTCTCATGTTGGCAAGAAGCCAGGTGAGTTCTTTGGGATGAGGCTACCAGCTTGAATAACTGGTTGTCTTAGCAACCAGCCTGCTAACTACTGCTGTAGGCAGACAATCATCTATTGGCTCTGGCTGCTAAACTGCTTAGCAGAGAGCTAGCTAATGTTCACACTTGGTTGTAAGCCTATTACTGACAGCCTTAGAGCCACGCAAATTGAAGTCACGTACACTGTCACTGCTAGAATTTTATGCTCTTTAAAGTGGTTATTGTGACCTGAATACATACAACTTGCTGTGAATAGCCTCATGTGCAAATAAATCATGGAGGACAGCAGTTTCTGTCTCTCTGTAGAGGAAAGTTTACTTTTTTTAGCACCTCTGTCTCTCGGACTGACACCTTCTTCATAGAAGGAATGATAACTGAGTCGTAAAATAAACCTCTCCATCCATACTGTGTTGTACGTTATAAACAGTTTGTTTAGTGCAGTTCTGCTGTGATCTGTCAGGACAGGATCATAACTTTGAGGTACTGTTTCCCTGTCTGTGTTTCTTAGAGGATGCAGAACTGCAAAGACAAAGGCCGCAATTTCTTCTTGAAGACTTCTCTGACACCATGTTTTCTCACTTTTTTTTTTTTTTGGTCAGTTTTCTCACTTCACTTTGTATCAGAACTTACAACTGCAGGCAAAAGCCCATGGCACCCATCATGTCTGCTAGAATATCTTTTTGCTATGCTTTTATTAAGGTGTGTTAGATCTTGTTTCCAGATCTGGCATCTTGAAAGCACCTGAAGCTTTGGAACGATATTGGAAGCTCTGTCTCTGTTCTTGATTCTTTGAAAGTTGGGCAGCACTTGGTATTTTAAGATTTGGAAGTTAATCAGAGTGGCAGATCAAGTGTCCTTGAGACCAAGCCAGAAACTACACCAAGCCCACTGTCTCTTAGACAGTAACTTGTCTCGGGAAGTCTGCAGTTTCCATAAATGTTTTCTTTTGGAATTCCGTAAAATGCTCTTACATGTGAGATGTCAGGAAAATTAAATCTTGAAAGTATCCGATTTCAGACTTGAAGAGAATCCATTAATTATGTGGATAGGTAGGAAAGAAACTAGGGCTTGCCAAGGCCACTTTAGTTAAATTTTAGTAAGGGAGGGAAAACTCACCTGCACCTTTGAACTACTCAGCCTGTCTAATTACTTGCTGTACAGCAAAGACAAAGCTGCTTGGTGGCTCTGGTGTACGCTCACTGTACTATACTCTCAAACTTTTGTAGAAACCATGGCAGACTTAAAAGTACAAATATGTATGCTGTGTAAAGCAACAGCAAGTTCATAGTGCATAGTATTGTAGGTGTAGAACAGTGTGCATGAAAATACTTAGACTGCAACTCTAAACATGCTGACTGGAGTTGAAATCATGCACTTATGCTGGTTGTTCTCCCAGGTAGGCTGCCACGTCTGATTAGTCAACTTGGAAGAACAGTTCCCAAACCAACATCTGTTTCTCTGACCATTTTAGGGTGATGAAGGAACTGCCAAACATACAGAGCACAGAGTGTTTGCAACTGACCTTGTAGTCTGTGATTTGCTGGACTTGTGCCACAGAGGAGTATGGGCTTGGTGTCATGGACTGTTTGTAGAGATGCTGCTGAGAGAACGGAGCTCTTGCTTTTTTGGCACAGCTATTCTAACTCTCACGCTGTTTCTGTACTTCCCTGTGGCTCTGCCAGTTCTGACCAGTCTGCTGTTCCAACAGATGGGTGCAAAGCAGCAAGCAGACTCCTTTACCAGTGCTTCAGCTTGGCTCTTTTGCAGCAAAGGCAGAAATGGAAGCATTCGTTATGATAAGGAAGAGCGTGTGTGGTGGTGTGTGATGAAGGGACAGGATCTAAAAGGGGAGAAAGAAGATGTGATATTCTTAGTAGCCAGGCTGCTTTTCCAGCAAGACTGCATGGCTTTCCAGTTAGAAAGGGTCTGGAAGCTAAACTTAAAGCTACCACCCTCACCTTCACTGTTGACTTCCTGCATGGACTTAAAACGTGCCTGGGTGAAGCAGGTACTACCTCAGTAACATCAATAATGCTATTCTCTGAAGTGTCCCTTTATCCAAACATAGAGCGCTGCTTTAGCGTATGCTACATGGCCATTTATAGTAAAACAATAACAACAAAAGAATGTTTGTTACAAGAAAACGTGGAGCACAGAACACTCTGTTTTTTCTTCCAGGTCATTCTCTCTCTGGAACATGGGCTGTGGGCACCAAATCTTCATTTCAATACCCCAAATCCAGATATTCCTGCCTTACAAGATGGCTCTTTGGAGGTAGTTTGTAAACCAACGCCAGTGAAAGGTGGCCTTGTCAGTATCAACTCTTTTGGCTTCGGAGGTGCTAATGCTCATGTCATTCTGAGGCCAAATGAGAACAAATGCCAGCCTCTGGAGACTTGTAACATGCCAAGACTGGTTCAAATTTGTGGCAGAACCCAGGAAGCTGTGGAAATACTAATTCAAGAGAGCAGAAAACATGGAGGATGCAGCCCATTTGTAAGCCTGCTCAGTGATATCTCTGCAGTTCCTGTATCCTCCATGCCCTACAGGGGCTACACACTAGTTGGCACTGAGAGTGACATAAAAGAAGTTCAGCAAGTTCAAGCGTCGGGTAGACCACTTTGGTACATCTGCTCAGGTACGTGTGCAGCAGTGGGTCCAGGCTTCTGCATTCCTCTGTATATCTGGGGCTTGAGGAATTGCATTATGTGCTCTAATGTTGTTTTCCACTCTAGCATGAGGAAATATCTTGCAGCGCTGTGATATGTCTAGGAGACTCATGTTTCCTGTATTTTATCTAATCCTTCCAACTTTGCTATGTTCTGATGATAGCAAAGTCCAGGAAAATAAAAAGCAGCGCCTAATTTAGAGGATGTCGGAGATGTACTATGTTTTGCTCTTAGAATTCTTTCACTGCCAGAGCAAGTGTGTGGTGTCCACTCCTTTTATGGCGCGTAACTAAAGCTCACTTTCTCCATACCTATCCTGCAGGCATGGGAACACAGTGGAAAGGTATGGGCCTGAGCCTTATGAAGTTGGATTTGTTTCGCCAGTCTATATTGCGCTCGGATGAGGCTTTGAAGAACACAGGCCTAAAGGTCTCAGACCTGCTTCTGCAAGCAGATGAGAATACTTTTGATGACACTGTCCATGCATTCGTTGGACTAGCTGCTATTCAGGTAAGATTCAAATGACTGGTGGAGGGAGTCATGGACTCAATCCACATAAGCATGCTCTGGTAGTGTCTCTGTTTGGCCAGTAACACTTTATACCGATTAATGGAAGCTTGTTTTGTGTAATCTGCAAATGGCAGCTGTTAGAAATATCCCTCTGATAGGAGGGAGTGTGTTGCACCCTTGACAGTTTTGGGCTCTCCCGCTTGGATGAATATTGATCTAAACTGATTTGCATGTGTATCTGTGTGTGTATGTGGGGCAGTTTATCCTTTTTAAGAGACTAAGGAATGTCTTTAAGTTTTATATAAACGTTTGTGTCAAGGAACAAGGTTCCATTGAATGCCTTCTAAAATTTGTTCTGCAAATGAACTAAATGATGCAAGTGAAGTCTTTTTTAATTCTGAGTGTCCATGTGGATTCATTGTTTCTTAATAAACTGGAGGCAGAGCTTTTAAAGTGATCTGGAAAGCTGGTCTTGCCTCTTACTTTGTACAGACATTGTCTTGGCAACCTCCTGTTGTTGGAAATAGCTTCTCAGTGGAAAGCTACATAGTGGAGAGGCCCAAACAATACTGGAGTCGCATAACGATTCTTGGGATTGCTTTGAAATGAGGCTGGAGCTGCAGTGGTGGTGGTGGCGGGGGGAAAGCAGTGAGGCCAAGAAAAACGTCTGTACCAAAAAACCATTTTGTAATGTACTCGCTACTGCCGTGTGCCTTTGAGCCTGACACCTGCTTACTCTGACATGGAATCACTAACCCTACTTTTCCTTGCAGATTGCCCAGATTGATATGCTGAAGGCTGCAGGTCTGCAACCTGATGGGATTTTGGGCCACTCAGTGGGAGAACTAGCTTGTGGCTATGCAGATAACTCCTTAAGTCAAGAAGAAGCCATTCTTGCCGCTTATTGGCGGGGACGATGCGTGAAAGAGGCCAAATTGCCCCCAGGAGGAATGGCTGCTGTTGGTAGGTATACCCTTACCAAAAGAGTGATACAGGAAAGTACATCTGCTCTCTGTTGTATGGCATTGGGATAAAATTGGGCTCTGAAATGTGTTGGTGGAGACAATCATGTCTGTAAAGTTTTGGCTACTGCTGCCTTCCTCTTCTTTTTCTTTTGATGTAGAACAGGTTATTAAATATTGAAGTTGATATAATGGTAGTAATCTCAGACCTGGAATACAGCAGAATTTTGGTAATCCATCCAAAACTAAGTGGAAATGGAGAGATTTATTGATAGGTGACGAATGACAGAGGCCTGATAAATAATCTCCTTAAAAAAAGACGTGAAAATCTAAGGCACTGGGGGTTTTGGCTCTTTATATATAACTAAATTATTAAAAAGAGAGAGATTTCTGATAGTCTGCAAGAGTAATGAGACGTGAAACCAGTAAGCCACTATTATGTAGTGCGCAACTGGCTAGTGGGACTTAATGCCATTAGAACTTACTTGGGCCTAATAGCACTTAGGAAGAAGCTTTCTCCTGAACAAGCTTTGCTCAGTGTTTCTGTAAGTCATGTAGTTTTGCCCACTATTGGGCGAAATTTTGAGCTTTGGACCCAGCAGTTTTTCTTCATGGTGTGGCTTCATGGTGACCTATATGTTTAAAAATAAAATAATTATTGGTAGCATTGTTGTTCTTCTGTTTCTATTATTGAATGCAGTAGTCAATTAAAAACTGAAACACTTAAGAGAAAAGCTGTTGCAGGTCTAATGCAGTATGTTTGACTAGATCACTTGTTATAATCCTAGACTTCTTACTTTAGGTAGGTAGTCCTTTGTAGCATTAGTTAATTTAGCTTTTTTTTTTCCTTGATATTAAATACATGATACTTATCACAGAACTTATCTCGGAGTGCTGCATATAATGTTTTTTGTAATCTGATGTTGAGTTCAAGTTCTTCCTGTGGCTTGTATCCACGTAACGTAGGACCAGATGCTGCATGTGTTAAGCTAGTTTAAGCCACTAGAGTTGTTAATTTCTATGGATGTTTTGTGGCTCTCAGTTTCTGTGAGTCAAGCGTATGTGTTCCCTCTCCTGTTTTAGCTTGGATTGCTAAGGGCAAGATGAGACAAACCAACCAATTCTGTAGCTTCTTTGAAAGTGTGTGAGTTCTGCTCCCCCCCCCCCATCCCTTAATGGGATGGTACAAAGATTCAGTCTTCCGTTGTTGTGCTCAATATCACAGTGATAAATGTCATGTTAAAGCCCTGAGATAAATATCCTTAGCTCTTGCAGAATCCCTTTTGGGGAAAGGGGGGATGTCCATCTTTCTCTTAAGAATCCTTCCCAGTTTTGCAAAATGCTGAATTAAGCACAGTGATTGTGCCGTTAAGATTGCCTCCCCTTATGAGGCTCACTGCTAGAAACACTTGTATTGTCCTGAGGTCTTCCTTCTGCAGGTCTGACATGGGAGGAATGTAAGCAATGCTGTCCTCCAAATGTGGTACCAGCCTGTCACAACTCTGAAGATACTGTCACTGTTTCGGGGCCTCTGGTGAGCAAGAAACTGATATGGTGTATACCAGAGTTGTGATTGAGACCCATGAAGTTCTGGTTTGAAGAAAGCGTGAAGCTGAGTTAAAGCTCAGCTGCTTGCAAAGGGGAGCTGGAATAAAGTGGTGGGAGGGGACATGGTGCTTTGTATAAACTTAAACACTCAAATGTTCTGTGAGAGGAAGTGATGTTAGTGCCTCAGTAAGCTAGTAATAAAAGATCTCTTATGCTGAATAGTCTTATAGCCATGGGCATAATGAGTGATAAACTGTAAGACTGAGAAGGGCAATAACCTTATCCTAGATATGGGTCCCCTTAAGTGGCAAGTGATGAAGGGCATGGGGGGAGTACAGTGACTCATACAGATCCCAAATATGCTGTGAGCTTTTATTTTTAGTTCACTTATATTCCTCTTCTTAGGACTCTGTGAATGAGTTTGTAGCCAAACTGAAAAAGGATGGTGTGTTTGCAAAGGAGGTGCGGAGTGCTGGAGTCGCATTTCATTCCTATTACATGGCATCTATTGCACCAGTGCTGCTCAGTGCCCTGAAAAAGGTAATGTTGCCAAACTGTGGCTCTCTTGGCTTACACTTGAGCACCAGGATTTGAGTATAGGTGTTGTAGAGCTTAAAGGGCTTCCTTTCTTTAGGAGGAGAAGGAAATCTCTTGAAGAGCATGTAGACCTCTGAGACCTAAGGTTTGGAGTCCTGTGGCCTCAAGCAGAAGGATGTCCTGAGCAATCAAGCTGAGAAAAATAGCCTGTGAAAAGGAGGGGCTGCCTGCTTTTGCCTGTCTTATTGTTATCTATGACATGTAACTCTTCCTCCTGTCCCTCTTCCTTGTCTGTCTGTAGGTCATTCCACACCCTAAACCTCGTTCAGCACGATGGATCAGTACATCTATCCCTGAATCTCAGTGGCAGAGTGATCTGGCTAGGAATTCCTCTGCAGAGTATCATGTGAACAACCTAGTGAATCCAGTGCTGTTCCATGAAGGTCTGAAGCATGTTCCAGAGAATGCTGTTGTAGTAGAAATTGCTCCGCATGCTCTTTTACAGGTATTGTATTTGATTGTGTCAGTGTGATACTATGTCGATATGCTGCTGCAGGAAGGAGATTGAGGGTTTGAGGACTAGGGAATACTGCCCCCCACCCCCCTCCCCGCCTTCCTGAGAACACTTTTTCCCTCCAGTACTTTTGAGTCTCTCCCAGTTTTAACATTTTGTTGATGGGGTTTTTTGTGGGGGTTTTGGTGTGATTTTTTTTTCTTTTGTTTGGTTTGGGTTTTTTGGGGGGTGATGTATGTTAATATTTGAAGGAAAAAAAAAAAAACCAAAACCCCAACACTTCCCCATCCAGACGTTCACGTTGTTGCCTTTATTCATTGCCATGCATTTCAGATAGCTGATAGTCAGCACTCTGAGCTGTGCAATGATTAAGAAAAGCATTTCATTGTTTGGATTTAATGGAGAGTGTGTGCAAAAATTGGATTGGGGGGAGAAATTCAAGACTAACGGGCCTTCTGTATGAAAAATCTGTTATCACCATCTGTACACTGAATTTGGTTTGAGGTTCTTGTCTTAGAAGGTGGTGGCTGGTAGTAGTGTTTTCCCCTCTTCTAGACCAAGTAGCCTGAGACCACAGGAGCTTGCTTTCTTCATAAACTCCTTTCCCCTAATGATCAGATCATTATTCCTTTCTCCACACCCCGTAAGAATTGATCTTTGTGGAATTAGCTCCATAGTAGAGGATGCAGAACATGAGGTACATTAGGATGCACTTGCTCCACAAGATCAGTGCTGTGGTCTTGTGCCTGTTCCTTAAGTCTCAAGGACTGGTCTCATTTTATTTGGTCTGTTGCATGCAAGAGGAGGAGTCTTAAGAAGAATCGTAGTTACTTGTGAGTCAAGTTTAATAGTTACACAGTGCTGCTGAGTTCCAATCCAGTGTATATTTATTATGTCATGTTTGTCTTATTTATGCTTTGAAAGTGACTTGAAGGGAGAATCAGAGCAGAGCTTTTAAATTAGGCAGATATTTTTCTCTATAAAAAGATTATACACTTCATGTTAAAATCACTGTACAATTCTGGACTCTAATGCAAGTGACTAAAGACTTCATCAGCTGGGTTTGGGAGTGTTTTGGTTTTCTCTTCCCTCCCTTTTCCCATTTAAAGACTGGGATCAAATTGAAAAGAAGATAGAATTTGGGTCAGATGTTCAAGGCTGCATGTTTTGATTTAATAGCTGTTGCTTGGAAAATGCTCTAGGATGCTTCAGACTAAAAAGGGCTGCTCCTGGGAGTAAGGGCCTAAGCTGGCAGGGGTGGTGCACGAGTGGGAGGCTTGAGAGGGTGATCTTGCAGTTCCTGAAGTGCAGCTTTTGATTCCACTTGACAATCTGCTTGGGAAAGGGAGATTTGTGTTTTGGCAGAATTTCATTAATATTACGTAGGTTCTGCTTTACCAGATGTGCAACTTCTTGGGTTGCTGGAAGGGTATTGTGCTGCTCTTCCTCTTCCCTGTTAAAATGGTGTACGCTCTAGCACCTAGCACAGAACTCTTGGCACAGAAACAGAAGTGGTTTGAGATCTATGGAGAAAAATTCAGAGGCACAGTAGTAAGTAATGCCTTCCGCCAGTGATTTATGGACTCTACTTGACCAGGCTATCTTGAGGAGAACTTTGAAACCAACTTGCACCATTCTACCTTTGATGAAGAAAGAGCACAAAAATAATTTGGAGTTCTTCCTAACACAGACTGGAAAGATTCATTTAACTGGGTAAGGAGACTAAGGGAGGAGGGTGAGTGGGGTATCAGTTAGGAGAGAATTCAAGTCTCTTCTCTAGCATGCATGTCTTCAAAAGGATTGAAATACTCCTTTGACAAACCTGGAAAAAAATGGGGTTTACATCTGTGTTTTACATATTTAACATGCTCACTTACGAAGTGTTGCCTTGGGTTAGAGACTGCTTGGGCTGGGAAGGTGCCTTTTAAAGAGGAGTCCCATTTTAGAGGCCTAAGAACCTGGAACTAGCTCTTGGAAATAAACTTTGCATCTTGTAGACTGTAAGAATTACAAATTTGGCTGCACTAAGTGTTCACAGTACTCCTGAAGATATCTCAGACATGGAGCCCAAGACCAATTACTGTCTGACCTCTAAGTATTATAGTCAATTTTTTCCCCCTTTTTTCCTTCCCCCCCATTGTCTTGATCCTCTTTGTCTTCCTAGGATAAATGTTCTTGGAAATAACTTGTTCCCACTTGTGGAATACCCTGTCCCAGTGGGAACACCCCTTATTTCTCCGTACATCAAATGGGACCACAGCCAGGACTGGGATGTTCCAAAAGCTGAAGACTTTCCAGCAGGTTCCAAAGGCTCTGCATCTGCTTCAGTCTACAATATTGGTGTGTTTGCCTGTTTTGGGGTTTTTTGTTTGTTTGTCTCTTTCCTGCTTTACCTCTGCATTTCTTTTGTAAAACTAGGAAAAGGATACTCAAAGCAGCATCCTTGAAGCCGTCTTCTGAAGCTTCATGTTTGGTTTGGATTGAAAAAGACTGGATCTGCTTCTGAAATGGGGTGAAAGAATATGAACAGAGCAGGAAACTGTCTTGATTCAGACACAGTAGTTTTAAGAGCTGCATGTTGCCGGGCAGGATAGTTGGGGAAACCACTAGAACCTCTTATACACATTGAGGGGAAAAGACCTCTTTTTTTAGGGTGTGTTTATTATTTTTTTTATTCTGCTCTTTATTCTTTGACAGATGTGAGTCCTGACTCTCCTGACCACTACTTGGTTGGTCACTGCATTGACGGCAGAGTCCTGTACCCAGCAACTGGCTACCTAGTACTGGCTTGGCGAACTCTGGCACGGTCTCTTGGCATGGCTATGGAGCAAACGGCTGTTATGTTTGAAGAAGTCACAATTCATCAGGCGACTATCCTTCCCAAAAAGGGTGAGTGAGGAGTGCTGGTACAACTGCAAAACTGTGTAATGAAGATGAAGGGAGTGGGAGGAAAGAAATGCAACGGGAAAGTGAGGAGGAACACAGGAGAAAGAACATAAAGAGCGCAACATGACTGAACAAAGTGAATTCATACAGTCAAGTAATATGTTAAGGTCATCTTTATTACATGTTGTGTGCAGTGAGTCTGGAGACGGTGAAAGAGAAAGCTCTGCTTGAGGATGGTAGCAATGAATGACCTTACAATCCTGTCTTCCTCAATGTTCTTGCAGGATCGGTACAGCTGGAAGTAAGACTCATGCCTGCTTCCCACTGCTTTGAGGTGTCGGGGAGTGGAAATCTGGCTGTGAGTGGTAAGTGAAGGAAGTGTAAGTGTATGCGCTGTCCTACTAAAATCCATTGTTTATGGACGCTGATGATTCTTATTCTTGCTACTGTGCCCATCAGGGAAGATTTCCCTCCTAGAAAACACTGCTCTGAAGAACTTCCATAACCAGCCAGTTGACTTTCAGACTCAAGTAGACATGAGCTCAAAGTCTGGCCTCTTGAAAGAAGACATTTACCAAGAGCTGCATCTGCGTGGATATAACTATGGACCAGCTTTCCAGGGCGTTCTGGAATGCAACAGCGAAGGTGAATTTACTTTCCATAGAAGAATGATGAGCATGGGTATTGTAATGATGAATATTTGATCTTTTAATTCCATTTGTATTAACAGTCCACCTGACTGTGCTTTGTGTGGTAATTGTACTTCGTGTGATAATGGAGAACAACCAAGAGTTCTGACAACAGCTTTCCCAATGCTCTATCTCCAATGTAGAACTGACTATTGGAGTTTACAGGGGAAGCTGGGTACATACAGCAGACTTTGCATTTGATAAGCAGTGACTTCTGGCATCTGCTGAATGACAGAAATCACAGTGAGGCTTCCCCTTCCTCTTCTTCTGCAGCAAGCACAGGGAAGGTTCTGTGGAATGGGAACTGGGTGACCTTCCTTGACACCCTGCTACACATGATAATCTTAGCTGAGACTGGGCGCAGTCTACGCTTACCCACCAGGATTCGCTCAGTGTGTATTGACCCAGTGCTGCATCAAGAGCAGGTGTGCCAATACCAGGACAATGTAGAAGGTAATGTCTCTCTCATGCCTGGGCTTTTGCTAGTTGCTTTGACTGCTGTGTGGATGAATGTGTGACTTCCTAAGAAGTAGGATGGACTTTGGGGGCCCTGTTGGTCTTCAGGCTATTCTGCAGCTCTGTAACAGAAGCTGCTATTCTGCAGCTTCCGTAACAGTCTGACATAGCACTGTTCATCTGATCATCTTGAATAAAATACTTGTAGTGTTTGATGCAAACTTAGATTTCTTTCCTGTCTTTCAGCTTTTGACGTTGTTGTGGACCGCTGTCTTGATAGCCTTAAAGCAGGAGGTGTTCAGATCAATGGTCTTCATGCTTCTGTGGCACCACGACGACAACAGGAACGGATCCCTCCCACCCTGGAAAAATTCTGCTTTGTGCCATATACTGAGAGTAACTGTTTGTCTTCCAGTGTCCATCTTCATGCCTATCTGGAGCGCTGCAAAGGTAGAGTGGGATTGGTTTCTTGTCACACTGGGGGAATCTTCCAGCCTAACAGAAATGTCTGAGAGAAGCTGTTCATACTACTTCAGAACATCCAAGAAATACCAAGTGTTGGTCTCTGTAGAAGACTTCAGCAGGAGTCCTATGTCCATACACTTGCTAGAAGCTAAAAGCTACTTCTGCCTGAGGTATCTCTTAGAATGTGGGTAGGAGTAAAGCCATGGGGATGGGCATCTACCCTTCTATAACAGTCAAGGCAGTGTCAGACGGCACAACCCCCTCTGCAAGCAGAAAGGCACAAATCATCGTCTTTAAGGAGTGTGGTGGTTTAACCCTAGCCAACAACTAAGCACCACGCAGCTGCCTACCCCTCCCCCCTCCCAGTGGGATGGGAAGGGGATCAGGGAAAAAAAAGGTAAAACTCATGAGTTAAGAGCAGGTTAATAGCTAAAGTAAAATAAAATATAATACTAACTAATAATAATAAAAATATAATAATTGTAATGAAAAAGAATATAACAAAAAAGAGAGAAATAACACCCAAGAAAAGACAAGTGATGCACAATGCAGTTGCTCACCACCCGCTGACTGATGCTCAAGCAGCGATCTACCCCTCATGGCCATCTCCCCCCAGTTTATATACTGGGCATGATGTTCTATGGTATGGAATATCCCTTTGGCTAGTTCAGGTCAGTTGTCCTGGCTGTGCTCCCTCCCAGCTCCTTGCATACCTGCTTGCTGGCAGAGCATGGGAAACTGAAAAATCCTTGGCTTAGGATAAGCGCTACTTAGCAACAACTCAAACATCAGTGTGTTATCAACGTTATTCTCACACTAAATCCAAAACACACTGTATCAGCTACTAAGAAGAAAATGAACTCTATCTCAGCTGAAACCAGGACAAGGAGAAGTCCAGCCTAGTTGCTTCAAACACTGACAGGAGAGCCTACTTCCTCAAGTCTTCAGCTTTCTTGTTTTATTTTTCCCTGTGAACTGCCAAGATGGGTAAGCCGACATGTCTGTTCCCATTTGGTTATGGGCACAAGAGCATATCCAAGGAGGGAAAGGGGTTTAGTGAGGCATGCCAAAAAAAGTTTGTGTTTGCTGCAAGAATAGAGTAGGAGCAGCTTAGTCTATTGTGAAACTGATAGCCTAGTACAGTGTTCTTTGGATGGGGAGACATCCACTCAGCTCATCACTTTACGTGCCTTTTCATCAAAGGGAAAAAAATTACTATTTTTTTGAAGTTTTTACTCTAGTGATAAATTTTGCTATATCTTGAGACAGCAATTTTGTTATTCTATATTGTAAAGTGTCTTCACGCTCATCCTGTGATTTGGCAATAGATTTTAAAGATTTCTTTTTTTCCTGCAGTGTCCAAATACTGTCCTCAAAGTTTTTTACCTATGCTGTAGTGGGATTTTTATGTTATTTTTCGTGATGCTGTTCCTGACCTCAGTCAGGATGAGCTATTTTCCATCTGGTTATAAAGCAAAAAAGCATTTTAGTATTTTTTGTATCTGCAGAAATGTACAATTTACCTCCACAACTCCCTAAATCAGTCAGAAGTTACCTGTTAGTTGCCCTCTTTCAGTCAGAGTCTTGCCACAGGTAATTTTGGTGTTTGAGACAGGCTTTGTGCCAAGACAACTTGTTTGGGGGCTGCAACTGCTGCACAATACATAATCATGTGAATGTACGGAGCATGCACTATATCTCTGTGGCTAGGCTAATGGTACAAGATGCTGTAATTTGTGGTGCTCATCAGCTGGTATAGCAAATGGAGGCAGAGGAGAAGAAAAATTTTTGGAAAATCTGACTCTTCCTTTCATTTCCCCTTCTATTCCATAGATCTGATCCAGAACTTACAGGCTAAGGTGGCAGTGCATGGAGTCAAATTAGTCATCCCTGGACTAGAAACGGCAGTGGCTGCTGCAGAGTCCTCACCCATACAGAAGGGCCTTCAGCATATCCTTGCTGAAATATGCCATCTGGAACTCAATGGAAACCTCCATTCTGAGCTGGAACAGATTGTGACTCAAGAGAAAGTGCACTTCCAGGATGACCCTCTTCTCAATGGATTGCTAGATTCTTCAGAGTTGAAGACTTGCCTGGATGTGGCATTGGAGAACATGACCAGTCACAGGATGAAGATAGTAGAGGTTAGCTGGAAGCCTGGGATGGGACCATAGCTAGTGTTTCTAGGCCTTCCAGTAACCTGATCGCATACTTCTATTGTTCCAGTTACAATTCTGGATATCATTCATGTTTCAACTTGGTTTCCCCTTTTCCTTCCCCTTCTTTTCTTACAGGCTCTTGCAGGAAGTGGACATCTGTTCTCTCGTGTCAAAAGTATTCTGAATACTCAGCCCCTGTTGCAGGTGGACTACATTGCCACTGACACCATCCTGGAAACTCTTTCAGCTAATGAAACAGAGCTACAAGATGCTGGAGTTTTATTTAGCCAATGGGATCCATCTCACCTTCCCTCTGGAAATCTGACCAATGCTGACCTGGTGGTATATAACTGTTCAACAAGTGTTCTAGGGAACACCACTGAAATTCTCTCTAATTTGGCAGCTGCAGTGAAAGAAGGAGGGTTTGTTTTGCTACACACCCTTCTTAAAGGAGAAACTCTTGGAGAAATTGTCAGTTTCCTTACAAGTCCAGATCTACAGCAGAAACACAGCTTCCTGAGTGAGGTAAGCCTCCTGGAAAGACAAATACTTTCTCAGTGGGTAGTCTGGAGTCTGCTGCTTGCAGGTGCTTTTGTGATGAATGTTGAGTAGACATCACTTACATCACTTTGCATTTAGACCCTCTGCGGGAATATGTAATAAACACTTCTGAAGAGTTGTGAATTTCCACGTGTTAGGTTGTGAGTTCAGTCAGGAAAGCCTTTCTTAATGCATTGAAAATTATTCATTGTCATTTGTATATCTGTATAATCTGTATGAAAGCATTGGCCAGGACAGTTCCTTTATAGCTAAAATAATGTTCTGCATTGTTGGGTGGGGTACAGCTTTATCACTATAGGATCCTAAAATGCTTCCGTATCGGAATATCTCTCTTCCTTTTGATATCACTGCTGGGAGTGAGACTTTACAAACTAATTAAGTTCTAACATTGAAGTGCTCCCAGAAAGAAAGGCTTTTCTCTTGTACTTTTCTTTTTTTTTTCTTCCTCCTTCCTTCCCTTCTTCATCTGATCCCATAATGAGATACAGCAAAATAAGCCCTTGGAAGTCGGGGGGGTAGGGTGTCTGCTTTATATTTGCAAACCAGTATATCATGCAGATGAACTAATGCCAACGCTGGCACAAGAGGAGGAGAATGAGCGGCTAGGGTAAGGGTGGGAACTGGGACGTCATGGTCTCTTGGCAGCTGTTAGACTAAGCAGTAATGGGAAACTGCCCCTCTACAGAACATATGCATTCTTCCTGATTTGAGGGGCTGTAGCCTCTCAGCTCTTCTTTTAAGGATAAGAAGAGAGCAGCACTTCTAATAGTTTAACTTTTTTGTTTATAATTGCGGAGCGTGGTAGTTGGATTTTGAATTTTGCAATGACATGGATTCTAGCCCTTCACTTTCTGCAAAGGTTTTTCAAGGAGATTTGAGAAGAAAGGGTGAGTTCTTTGGCTTTGCATCTTACCCAGTAAAGAGGGGGATAAAAAGAAGTCTGAGAGATGCTACTGAAGCTGATAACTTAAAACCTAGATCTGTCATAAGCGTCAGTAGCCTGGTATTAGCGAATCCCTTGGATAAGATACATGCGAGTTGAATGCACCTTATCTAAAGAAAATGATACAATGCAGGTGAGAGTGGGCAGGACTTAATATAGTTCTTAAAGTTTTCTAGATAGGGACACTGTCCCTAGTCCTCGACGTAAAGGATCGTGCTGTAAAAACCCTCTGCCATTTTGTGCCTGGTATATGAAAAGCAAATGGATGCTTTTCTAAGAGCCTGCAGTCATCTTTATTTCGTTCAGATAGTAAAGCCTCAGTGTTTCTGGATATGCCATACATGCATTTCCATTCTCTTGTTTTTCTGAAGTGCTATTTCAATGTAACTTACGTGTATAGGTGCTACTTCCCTGCTAGTGGTTGGTTGCTTCTCCCTACCCCCCTGCAGCTGAAGGATTTGGGTGACTTGTTTTTTTGTTTCCTCTGTCCTGCTTTACTTTTTCTATTGCAGACAGGGCTTGTGACATAGACTGGTTACATCTAAACTCAGTGTTTCCACTTCTGTTATTTTCTGTGTTGGAATCTGTACGTTGTGTTTGTCTGTGGAGGTGTGCCTTACTGCTGGAATTAAATTCTAGACACGTTCAAATATCCAATGGCATTTGACAGCATGGTCACTGCTCTGGTTTTTTGCACACCTGGTAGTGTGGTAAGACTAGTTCCCTAACCAGTGCTTCGAGATACTTGTACTACTGCTTTCTGAGGCTCTTTTAGGGAAGAAGGAATAGTCTAGACATGGATAAAATACTGTTATGTTACTCAAATATACATTTGTACTGAGACAATACAGAACAGATGCTAAGATTTCAAGCAAAAGCAAGAAAGAGGTGGACAGTGCCTGTTGTTCCTGGTAAAGCCATCTTTGAGGAGACTTAACATGAAGTACAGATGTGACTTGTATTTTTAATTGACTTTTGACTTTCCTGTTAATTGTTCTCTTACCTGATTTGACAGGCACAGTGGGAGGGCTTATTCAGCAAAGCCTCGCTGAATCTGGTTGCCATGAAGAAATCGTTCTTTGGCTCAGTTATTTTCCTGTGTCGCCGGCAAGCCCCTGCCAAAACACCCATTTTTCTGCCAATAGATGAGACCCATTATAACTGGGTTGAATCCTTAAAGGTGAGAATTCCTGTGTCCTGGATATCTGAATTTCCAGATAGTTACACTTTCTAAATGAGATATTTAGCAGTGTTAAAAGGGGGTGTGGGGGTGTGTGTGTGTGTGTGTGACTTTTCTTAAAATAAAAGTTATTCATCTCTGCCTTAAGGATACAAGGGCTACTTCTTTCTGTGGTTCCTCGTAAAACAGTTTGGGGTTTGTCCTGTAGGAAGTCTTGGCTGACCCATTGGAGCAGCCTGTGTGGTTGACTGCCACCAGTTGTGGGAACTCAGGAATTTTGGGAATGGTGAACTGCCTCCGCCTTGAAGCAGAAGGCCACAGAATCAGGTGCGTAAGCATGCCCTTGAGTCATAGTTGGAGATGAGATATTTTTGTGTTAGCTTCTTTTCAGGCCTGTAGCAAAACAAACAAAATGACAACTCTTCTAGGTGTGTGTTCGTTTCCAACTTGAACCCTTCATCAGCTGTCCCGCCCACGAGTCTTTCTTCCCCGGAGATGCAGAAGATTGTTCAGAGGGACCTGGTGATGAATGTGTATCGTGATGGGAAGTGGGGCTCCTTCAGGCATCTCCCGTTGCAGCAAGGTAACTCCTTTGAGATCTGAGCGTCACTTCCAGGGCCTTGAGTCTGAATGGACTTTGACTAGAAAATGAGTAGCTATTGTTCTGACAATTATTTTTTATTACTATTTTTTAATGGATAATTTGGAATTCTTCTGCTCCAGCTCAGAGTGAACAGTAGCGTGCTTTGGTGCCAGGAGGAGGGATGAGCTATGTAGGGTATGGGTGGTATTGCAGAATAAGAAAGGGCTTTCTGGAGGGCAAATGGAAGAGGAGGTAGCAATTACACAAGGAATTTACTCATTCTGGAAAGTGTGCACCTGTGTTAATGTGTGTAAAGTTCTTATTGTTCCTTCTTCTGCAGCACAACCTCAGGAGTTGACAGAATATGCCTATGTAAATGTGTTGACTCGCGGAGACCTCTCATCTCTTCGTTGGATTGTCTCCCCACTTCGACACTTCCGCACAACTAATCCCAATGTTCAACTCTGCAGAGTCTATTATGCATCTCTCAACTTCCGGGACATTATGCTGGCCACAGGAAAGCTTTCTCCAGATGCTATCCCTGGTGAGTTAAAATTACACTAGAAGAAAAAGTATTTATGTATTACTGTTCTAGAATTTATTCACATAATCTCCTGAATGTTAGTTATGCACTGGCTAAAGTGTATATCAGTTTTTGTTTAGCAAGAAAGCGTACTTTTGAAAAGGAAGTATAGTCCTGCTGCAGGACTGTACACCAAAAACTCCTAAGTTCTACTTCCAGTTGTGGTCCCATTTTTCATATGGCAAAATTAATAAACCTTGCTGTGAGGAAACATTACTAGCCCCATTGCATAGATATCAAGCGGGAGGTGAAGCAACTTGCTAGAGGTTCCAGAGATGGGTAAGGCAGGTACCAAGGTGAGAATGTTGAAGTTTTGTGCTGCCATGCTGCTGGACGTACTTTGCTTTTAGGGGAGAAAAATGCAAGCTGAAATAATTTCCTGTCTACAAAATGGAGGTGATAATATCTTGCCTGATAGTGAGTTAAGAATTAATGTAATGCCTATTAAATGGTTTTAAAGCTCTATTTAAAGGAGAGGGGGCAGAACATGTAAAAAGTGTGTTTGGAGATTCTTATGGGCAACTTGACTAGGGCTGGGTTTCCCTTCATGACTGAGATTAGTCTCTGCCTAAAATGGGTGTTTGCAAAAATTCAGGTTTCACAGTATATTTTTGCTGTGACCATCCCTTCTAGTTTGTGTCATTCTTTTTCAAAGAGGAACAAAATTGCCTCTGAAACAAGATGTTTCCATGAAATTTCTCAGATGAGAACTGGAAACTAAAGCAATATCACCAAGGATACAGAGTAAGACTTAATGAGACCAAGTCCTTTTCCGCTGCTCTTGTAGCAAGAAATTAGCTATGGTGACTTATGAACTGTGTACATAGTAGATAAATCCCAGCACTTTTTCTGTCTCTGGGGTTCTAACTTTCAGGGATTACTGTCATAGTAAATTCTTGACCAAGGGATTTTAGAAGAGAAATTTCCCTTGTAAAAGATGCTAACGTTCTTTCAGGTAACTGGGCTTTGCAGCAGTGCATGCTGGGCATGGAGTTCTCAGGACGGGACCTGGCTGGAAGAAGGGTGATGGGATTGCTGCCAGCAAAGGGGCTGGCCACAGCAGTAGACTGTGACAAGAGGTTTCTATGGGAGGTGCCTAAAAACTGGTAGGTCACCTTCTGTCTTCTGGTTTGTGTATGTGGTTAAGATTTGCCTTCCTGCCTGAGGCTGATGACAGCCCTGATCAGACCAGCGTACTGCACAGTGGGTAGAGCTATAGTCTCCTGAGCAGCTGTAGGAGTTGAGTGCTAGTTTTTGTACAGTGGCTTGCACAAGATTCTCATCTCTTTCTTGGGCTCTTAACTCCATGTGTTTCAGTATACACTTGGATTTCGGTGTTGGTTACGTTACTGGTTAGTTAACTGAAATATTTTTGCAGAACGATGAAACTCTTGTCTGAGCTTGGTAGCTGTGGTAGTCTGCTGTATGATTGAGAACCATTTATACTTTTTGGTCTATCTCGGCAGTTTAACCTTTCCATTGCAGAAAAGCAGATCTCATCAGGAGAATGTAGTAGTCTTTTCCAAGGCTAAAGACGTCTTCTTTCTTTCACTTTGCTTCTTAGGACTCTGGAAGAAGCAGCTTCAGTTCCTGTGGTTTATGCCACTGCTTATTATGCTTTGGTGGTTCGAGGTGGTATGAAGAAGGGTGAGAGTGTCCTTATTCACTCTGGCTCAGGAGGTGTGGGCCAAGCAGCCATTGCCATTGCCTTGAGCATGGGCTGCCGTGTCTTTGCTACTGTAGGTGAGTACTGAGGGCCCAACATGGGGGGGTGTGTGGAATAATATATATATAAAAAATAATTAGAGAGAGGAAATGTGTCTGTGCGCACATCTGTTTATATATAAAAATACATATTTATGTATATACTCTTTCCCCCCAATGTGATCTCCTGTAACTTTGATCTAGTTTCTGGACTGAGAACAGGATACATGGTAAATACAGCTACCGACTATGCGCTTGAAACTTCCACAGCACAGACAAATTTATCTACCTCTGTACACTATATAATCAGAAGTACGGAAAAAGATCAAGGCTTCTTCATTTTAAATTCCGTAATGTGATCAAAGAATGTCTATCCATTGTAAGGCTTGATCTGTTTCTGGTTCTTGCTCTATCTCATAAATGAGCAGTAACAACTAGACAGCGTTTGTCCTAAGGTTTGACACCTTGAGAGCCTGAGAGCTTTGAAGCAAGTGCTTGATGACTGCTCAGACTTACAGTCCTTCAGAAAAGATGTGCAGATGAAAATGGGCTGTTTCATCATAAAAAATTTAACGTAAGAGTACTGGCATCATTCAACCTGTCTTCTACTTCCAGGTTCCACTGAGAAACGCGAGTATCTCCAAGCAAGATTCCCACAGCTGGATGCTAATAGCTTTGCCAGCTCTCGAAATGCTACCTTTGAGCAACATATACTACGAGTTACCAATGGAAAAGGTAAGTTCAAGGAATATTTTTCCTCCTTTTGTCAGCCACATTACACAGTTGCACTTTCTCAAGACAAAATGAGTCACTAGAAAACAAGGTTAGGCTCTCAGCAGAGTTGAGTTTATTAAATCGTTGCTTCTCTTTTCATCGCAGGTGTCAACCTCGTGTTAAATTCCTTGGCAGAAGAGAAGCTCCAAGCCAGCTTGCGATGTCTTGCTCGACATGGGCGCTTTTTGGAAATAGGCAAATTTGATCTGTCTAACAACAGTCAGCTTGGTAAGATGGGGCATCGGGAAACACATCTCATTAGGTTTAAGCAAGCATGACAGCGCAACCTATATACTATCTTAACACAGACTAATCTTCAAATTTAGAAAAGGTTTTAGCTGGAATACTTGTTTCACTTTTATCACTAACAATTTATGTGGTCTTTTCAACAAATACCTTCTTGGAGAAGCATGGCACTCAGCATTTTTCTGGAAGCCTGCATAAAACATGCAAAATAATTAAGTTTACTTCCTCAAAGTCTTTCTTTAAAATCAGTATAGGACATGTTGCCCACAAAGTGTTTGGATAGGAAGGTAGTAAGAAGCAGCATTCATTTCACCTGGCACTGTTTACCACTGTGTCTGTTAGCTTGTAGATTTCATAGATCTGTTAGACTTGACTTACAAACCTTTTGGGATGTAACATATCCATTTGTAATGGCTGAGTGCAGTGTAAAACTTAGCAAATGAAGTTCATAGCTATACAAGCTACAGTTTTGCCCTCTGTTCTGGGTAAACTTGGTAATTTGTAAAGTGAAAGTAATTGGAATTTTTCAGATAACTACAGAAAACCTGATCTTGAGAAACCCTTAATTTGTTACTTCCCTAAATATCTGTGCCATTTTGAATAGAATACGATAGTTCCAGTTGGAGGAAACCTGCAACGATCATCTAGTCTAAATGCCTGACCACTTCAGGGCTGACCAAAAATTAAAGCATATTATTTAAGGGCATTTTCCAAATGCCTCTTAAACACTGACAGGCATGGTGCATCAACCACCTCTCTAGGAAGTTCGTTCCAGTATTTGACCACCCTTTTGGTAAAGAAATGTTCCCTAATACCTAGTCTGAACCTTCCCTGATGCAGCTTTGAGCCATTTCCACGTGTCCTATCACTGGATACTAGGGAGAAGAGATCAGCACCTCCCTCTCCACATCCCCTCCTCAGAAAGCTGCAGCGAACAATGAGGTTGCCCCTCAGCCTCCTTTTCTCCAAACTAGACAAACCCAAAGTCCTTAGCTGCTCCTCATAGGACATGTCTTCCAGCCCCTTCACCAGCTTTGCCCTCCTCTGGATGCATTCGAGTACCTTCACATCCTTTTTAAATTGAGGGGCCCAGAACTGTACACAGTACTCAAGGTGAGGCTGCACCAATGCTAAATACAGTGGGATAATTACCTCTCTTGACCAGCTGGTTATGTTGTGTTTGATGCACACCGGGATGCGGTTTGCCCTCTTGGTTGCTAGGGCACACTGCTGGCTCCTGTTGAGCCTGCTGCCAACCAGCACCCCCAGGTCCCTTTCTGCAGGGCTGCTCTCCAGCCACTCCTCTCCCAGTTTATACTTGCGTCTGGCACTACTTGGTCTCAGGTGCAGAATCTGGCATTTGTTCTTGCTAAACTTCATGTCATTGGTGATTGCCCAATGTTCCAGTCTATGCAGACCCCTCTGCAAGGCCTCTTGTCCCTCAAGAGAGTCAACAGCACCTCCCAGTTTTTGATGGCACAGGGGCAAGATTAACCTGATTTCTCTTGGATGGGAAAACAAATTTGAATGTTATAATGTGATGCGTTAATGAAAAATGACAAGAATGTTCTCCTGTTGTAGAATGATTGCATATAGCAAGTGTTGACAGTCTCCTTTCTTATTCTAATTAAATTTCAAAAGATCCTAGCATCATGGAAAACTTCCTATGAGCAAGAGTTTCCTGTGGAGATGGATGGGATGTACATGGGATTCTAGCTCCTCTGTGACTCTAACTCAGCTGTCACTAGACACAAAATGTCCTTTTTAATGTCGGACTGACCGTGTTATAGCTTGTCCTCTTGACACACAACTTTTGTGAGTGGAGTTTCTGTTAAACTGGTCTGCTTGTAAGAGAGCAACCTAATTAATACCGTATTTAGAGAGTATATGCAGGAATGAGCTTGGAAAATGTAGAATTCTAGCAATTAATGACTGCTTTACTCCTCAGTTGTACACTACTGACCTACACAGAAATGTTTCTGAAGCAGAAGATAGACTCTGTTTTGGAATGTCAGCAGGCTCAGGTCATAACCAAGTTGCTTTTTCTAGGAATGGCTCTCTTCCTCAAGAATGTGGCATTTCATGGGATCCTACTAGATGCAATCTTTGAGGAGGGAAACCAAGAGTGGGAAGTAGTATCAGAGTTGTTGAAGAAAGGCATAAAAGATGGTGTAGTAAAGCCCCTGAGGAGTACAGTCTTCAACAAAGAAGAGGTAGAAGCTGCCTTCAGGTTCATGGCACAAGGAAAACATATTGGCAAAGTTATGATCAAGGTAATGACATAATGACTTTTGATTCTCTGATGCATCTGTCATCCTCTATAGGTGACTATATTGGATATTTTGATCCAGTTGAAGTTGTATAACTAGGACAGCGCAGGGTTATTGTTTTTACTGCTGACGTTGTAACAAATGTAACTGTCAAGTGTTGTCACTGATTCTACAAGGTTCATTCACATTGACTGGAGGAGCATAGCATAGAAAGATAAGAAATGCATTGTGTATCCAATCTTAACTACTTTTATCTTTTTTTTCTTCTTTTTTTTGGGGGGGGGGAAGGTCCAAGAGGAGGAAAAGGAATATCCTTTAAAAAGGTCTGAACCAGTTAAAATGTCTGCCATCTCCCGAACCTCCTGTCCACCTACCAAGTCTTACATCATCACAGGGGGCCTAGGAGGATTTGGGCTTGAGTTGGCACAGTGGCTAGTTGAGAGAGGAGCACAGAAGCTTATACTGACATCTCGTTCTGGCATACGAACTGGTAAGCAAAAATCATAAAGGAACAGGGAACATGACTGCCTTTCAACAGACCTCAATTTGTAGTTTCTCTCCATTTTTAAGTGCCCTATCAGCAAATAATAATGTCTTGATCTCTTTTCTGTCCTCTAATGTATGTATTCTCTCACTTCAAACAAGCTGTTGTCCCCTTTATTCTAAAGGAGGAAGTATCTTTTAACTTGACCTCTTTTCCAGCTACTTCTTTCCTCTTTTTATGCTTCCTAGTTCTATCAACCCATTTTTTCCTTTACCCAGGATTTTTTTTCTGCAGCCTTACTTTTACCCCCTCTACAAAGTCTGTATCTGGCTACCTCACTGACTTGTCCAACGGCTGTAGCATGGTAGATCACATGCCACAGGGAAAGGCCCAAAGATACTCTGTCCCTCAAGTTATATGTGTGGATGCTTGCTCTTGCTCCTTCAGATAGCTCATCTGTAAAGATGTGCCCTATTATCTGATAACATCAGTAAGCATTTTTACTCAGTTTTAAGCCATTAGTTTGATTACAATTGCAGCATTGAGATTTCTTACCAGTGGTAGTCTTCAGTGTTTCCTCGTACAAATTCAGTCATAACGAAACTTCTGTCTCTACAGATTTTTCCTTTCTATTGGCAAGTTCACAATTGCACCACTTGTGCAAACACAGAGATCAAATACTTCTACTTCTCAAGTTTTGGTTGTGCTGCTATAATCTGTTGCCTTGCTCTAATCTAGCCATTCTTTCCTGTCTCAGTACTCAAATTCTTGTTAGGTTAATTTCCCTTCACTGTTGTACTCTTTCTTCCTCCCACCCAGCCCCCTCTCAACTCTGTTCTCCACTTTGATCTATTTAGAATGTTTCTGAAACTCAAGTGATTTCTATCTGCTATTCAAGTCTTGTCCAATTTTCCTCTTGTAGATGAATCAGGAATTATTTAGCTATTCAGTCCCTATCTAGTCAGAAAAGCGTAAGGAGCAGGTTAACCAAAGCCTTATGGTTTGAATGCTTCATCCCAGGCACTGTTCACCTTTATTTCTTGTAGGCTACCAGGCTAAACGTGTTAGAGAGTGGAAGGCACTGGGAATCCAAGTGTTGGTATCTACCAGTGATATTGGAACACTAGAAGGAACACAGCTATTGATAGAAGAAGCTTTGCAGCTTGGCCCAGTTGGAGGCATCTTTAATTTGGCTGTGGTAAGTGACAAAAATGCTTAGGACTTGTAAGAGACAGCAGCCATTCAAATGGCTTTTTTACTGGGGGCAGTTGGGCTTCATACAGTTTTAGATTGCCTCTCTGTGTTTCAAAGGACACCTTGCTTTGGTCTTACCTGGTGACTAAAGGCTTACGGGTCTGGCCCCTTGACCTGGAAAGCAACAGTATTTGGCCAGCACGCTCAGTTCTGGGATAAGACTAATGTTGCCCAAGACCCCTGGGGACAAGAAAAATCCCATACAAAACTTGCCAGGTGAAGGCTGCAGTGGCGGTACTGAAAAAAGCAGACTTACCAAAAGCCATATTGTCCTTGTCATATTTCAGGACATTCGGGATATGTCTGTATTGTAAAGTTACAAAAATGCATTGTGTAGTGATATCCTTTCATATCTCAAACCATGTGGCAAATTTAAATGGAGAAACTGGAGATACTGAAACTGCACCTTTTTTTGTTTCTCTCCCCCCTCGCCCCCTCCCCAATAGGTCCTTAGAGATGGCATGATTGAAAATCAGACCCCGGAGTTCTTCTGGGAGGTGAACAAGCCCAAGTATTTGGGCACCCTTCATTTGGATTGGTAAGTGTCTGTAGAAGGGACAAATATGAACTGCCTTTATGGTCACAGAGCTGATCAAACTTAGTCGTTTTAGTCTTGCGCTAGCCTTCCACGGTAACGCAGTTGGCAGGTTTTTCTGATGGGGTTTCTCTCTCCTGCTCTGCTTCAAGGGTGACTCGTAAGAAGTGTCCAGACCTGGACTATTTTGTTGTGTTCTCCTCTGTAAGCTGTGGAAGAGGAAATGCTGGGCAAAGTAATTATGGCTTTGCCAATTCTACCATGGAGCGTATCTGTGAGCAGCGACATCATGATGGACTCCCAGGTAAGATGATTTTACTCATTCCACAGAATAATTTATCTCATCAAACATCCAGAGGAGAACCAGCTTACGAGAAACTTGTGCACTTGTCTGGAACGATAATGAATGCTGAAGGCTGTTTCCTCTCCTAGCTGTTACCCTGAGTCATTCCTGTGTGAATGAACACTGACCATTTAACAGCACAAAGGAAGTGCAGGCTGTCGCTTAGCTGTTTTTTAACTCCCTCTTGTTGCTGCTATGTGCTTTAGTTAGTTGCCTAGTGTGTTCTTTTTTCTGATTTCTCCTCCAGGCCTGGCAATCCAATGGGGAGCCATTGGTGATGTGGGTATCCTTCTGAAGACGATGGGAAACAGAGAGGTTGTGGTTGGGGGAACCATTCCCCAGCAAATCAGCTCATGCCTGGAGGTGCTTGATATCTTCCTGAATCAACCTCATCCTGTCATGTCCAGTTTTGTCCTAGCAGAGAAGGTCTCTGTGAAAACTGAAGGAAGCAGTCAACGGGATCTTGTAGAAGCTGTTGCTCACATCCTGGGTAAGCACTCTCAGACAAGCACTGCTGGGCAGTGTCTGCCATCTTGATGGTTTTGGAAAGCCGTGGTGCTGCTGTAGGTGCTCTGTTCAGCATCTCCTCCTGATTTCCTCTGTTGTGGGTGTGGTGGTGTTGTGGGACTGTCTGTTTTATTTTTGCCCTTTCTACTGCTCCTTCTTTCCAATAATCAATTTGTTTCTTCAGTGTGTGCTTTTCTCCCTTAGTGTGTTTACATACACACACACACATACTTCAGTGTCTTGGGTTTTGTTTAGAGTGGACTGGTGCCTTTCTCCAAATGGAGAATTGACAGAAAGAGCTCGAAGAGCAAAATTCTGGGACAGCACCTAATAGGGCAAATACATGACTAACTTTCTGAGTACTATTCCAGCTTTCAAACATTCACCTTGAGATGTCTCCATGCTGAAAAAAGTAGCTTTTATGTACTTGGTGACTAACTGGTAATGTATTCTCTTATCAGCTCTGTCTGTCATCCCATGTGAACATCTAGTAACCATAGCTTAACTATGCATTACAAGAAGTGCCATATCCTCCTGTCTGTTTTGAACCTGCTTTCTTTTACCATTGTGTCCCCTGTTCTTGTGTTGAAAGTGAATAATCTCTGTCAAATCTACTATGTCCCACTTCAGTTGTCTCTTTTGCAGACAGAAGTGTGTACTGATCCTTTTGTTTTCTACCAAAAGAGGTACTGATAAATTACAGTCTCCTGAATATTACTTAAGGGATTGTGTGCAGTAACTGACAGCAAATCTGACCTCAGAGAACAGACGTGGCTTTTAGAAGTCATAAGAAATTGTCTGGGAAATTGTACCAGCTGTAGCATTAGTTAGGAAGGAGAGAGTGTGTGAAGACAATGAAGGGAGAAGCTAGTAAGAAACCTAATGGTGGGAAGGGTGGCAATATGGGGCAGCACAAGGTGGAGGAGGGGAGGAAGAGCTGTAGGTGCAAGTGTTGTTATGAGAAGTCTTTTACAGGTAAGGAAAGGGTGAGAGGCTTGAACGGTGTGAAATTTGAAGGGGGAGAGGCGATGAAGACGAGAGGAATCACCTCCTCCTCCAATGTGATAGACATCAAGTGTTGCAATCAACCATCATTGACACTGATAACTGTTTCATCTCATGTTCTAGCTGAGGATTAATTGTGTTAGGTTTAGGACTGCAGTTTTAGTTAGAGCCTCCAGTATGTGAAATTCCTCTAGCTGACTGTTCTGAACTTGGTCTAGAGCTGAAGTGACAATGTTCACAGCTATTTAGCTGGGACTGATGTATGCCCTGTCATAAAGCTGTGCATGTTTAACATCTGCTCTAAAGACCAGATCCCATATGACCAGATGTGCATTGTAGAAGAGGTGACTTGTGAAAGCATTAGATGATCCTGAAAGGTAATTCTCTATAGCTGCAGTTTATTCAGGTTTTAGGAGAAAGGAGGAAGCTGAGAAGACTGCTAGAGAGGCCTAGAGCTGAAAAGAAGTCAGCCTTTTGTTAGTGTGCTGTTTTTTCTCAGGTGTCCGTGACGTGAGTAGTCTGAATGCTGAGAGTTCCTTGGCAGACTTGGGCTTGGATTCCTTGATGGGTGTGGAGGTGCGCCAGACACTGGAGAGAGACTATGACATCGTTATGACCATGAGAGAAATTCGACTCCTTACAATCAACAAACTGCGTGAACTTTCTTCCAAGACCGGGACAGCAGAGGGTATAGTGTCTGGATTAGGGTTGCTACCAGTCACCTGAGTCCAAACAATTAAGCTCCCAATCCATTGCTTTCATCTCTAGTGACATAAGCCTCTATCAAATCATGGAATAAGGTTATAGCTGAAAGGCTTTTAAGTGACAGACATGTCACTGAAGGGCATTGACCATTACGTCAGGCCCATCAGTTCTGGGGGCAGGGTATAAGAAAGCGTGAAAGCTGCTTTCTTGCCTGGCTAGTGTCTGCCTGCATGACTACTTTTACACAGCTGTGCGCGGGACGTAATCTGAGACCTTTTATCTGTCTGAGGAATGAATGAACAATGTAATGTCATGCTTAATGTGAGCTAAAAGCATATGCAGTTGCTGCAGAGCAACTGACAATAGGAAGATCCCTATGTCTGTGCCCTGATGATTTAGTGAGCCGATGGGCTAATCCAGAGCAGCCCTGAGATTCTCCTTTAGGACTATGGCTACGTGACCAAGACTGATCCTGAATCTAATTGTGTTTGGTGTGCTTCCCTTCAAAGAGCTGAAGCCGTCCCAACTGATGAAGACAGGCCCAGGCAAACCTCCAAAACTAGATTTGAACAACTTGTTGGTGAACCCAGAAGGGCCAACGATCACCCGTCTCAATGATGTTCAGAGCACAGAGCGCCCTCTTTTCCTTGTTCACCCCATTGAAGGATCCATTGCAGTTTTCTACACTCTCGCCTCCAGACTTCATATGCCTTGCTATGGGCTCCAGTGCACAAAAGGTATCTCAGTTCTTCAGCATCTTGAATTTGTAAACATAACATTCTGAATTTTTAGTTGCCTTAGAGAGAGCTTTGTTTCTAGACTCTTAAACTCAGAGGATCAAGCATCAGTACCCATAGTCTGCCTAGGGTCGTGTCAAACATCCCCAGGTAACAAGAGAAGTACTAGGTTAGATTGAAGAGCTTATGTATGGGGAAAGGGAACAATTGGATGTTGCACTGAGTCCCTGCCAGCAGATAAGCATGCAGGAGAAAAACAAGGCATTACTATTCCTTGTCCAAAATCTAAGTTGCTAACTGTAATTTAGAAACTTACCTTGAAAATAACCTGGATGTTTCCAACAGGGTTGTTTCTGAGCTCATGAAAACATAATTGTCTCTGCCCGTGTCTTTTCACCAGAGTCTGTTTCTAACTCCCTTCCGTGTTCTAGCTGCTCCCTTGGACAGCATACAGAGCCTGGCAGCCTATTACATTGACTGTATGAAGCAGATACAGCCTGAAGGACCTTACCGCATTGCTGGATATTCTTTCGGTGCCTGTGTAGCCTTTGAAATGTGCTCCCAGCTGCAAGCACAACAAAATGCTTCCCATGCACTCAACAGTCTATTCCTCTTTGATGGGTCTCATTCCTTTGTGGCAGCATATACTCAGGTAAGAGACAGAACGAAAATCGTCTGTCTGGGGACCATCCTGTGTCATCAGGGCTCATGTTCTGGGAGCTTACTATTCTAGATATAAGCCATCTGAAAAGCTGATAGACTTTCCTTGACAGGGGAGTTGCGAGACAGCTGTAGACAGTGGATGCTTAGGGATGGCTGAAGGGCGGAAGCATATGGGGGGTGGTCTTCATGAACTGGTGAGGGCTAGGACACAAATGTTGCTCTTACTATGATAAATCATAACATTAGTATGTCTTCTGGAAGATCGTGGAGCCTGCAAGCCAAGATCCTCAGGTAGGGGTGCTAGGAAACATTGCTTAAGCCTTCTTTTCCATTTTTATTGTACTTTCTAAAGGATACTAGGCTCCTGGCAATTGCCACCTGTGGATTTGCTTTCTAATCTGTCCTGAAGGGATCTTCCCCCACCCCAAGCTTCAGTCTGTCTTTTTTTCTTCTTCCCCCTTCCTTTTTCCCAGTTCAAAGCCCTTTGTTCTGTAATTTTTTTTAATCTAAAATTCAAGATCAGGCATATCCCTCTCATGTTTGCATTTTATTCTTCTCTTTTCCAGAGCTACAGAGCCAAGCTGACCCAAGGAAATGAGGCTGCATTGGAGACTGAAGCATTGTGTGCCTTTGTTCAGCAATTTACAGGCATTGAATACAATAAGGTAATGTTTCTTTTGGGGGTTTTTGGTTTTTTTTTATATCCCTTTATGTTGCACAAGAGGGGTGTGGTTTTTTAACAGAGACGGATTCTCAGATATTGAGACTAATGGGAAAAAAAATGTTAATATTTCCAGCTGCTGGAGGTTCTTCTGCCCCTGAAAGATCTGGAGGCTCGTGTGAATGCTGCTGCAGACCTGATAACTCAGATTCATACAAACATCAATCGTGAAGCACTCAGCTTTGCTGCTGCTTCCTTTTACCATAAACTGAAGGCTGCTGACAAGTATATACCAGAGTCCAAGTATCATGGGAATGTGACACTGATGCGGGCAAAGTCTCACAATGAATATGAAGAAGGTCTGGGTGGAGACTACAGACTCTCAGAGGTCAGTCTGAGGCCCACTGGTGATTGTTGAGGTTCTCCGATATTTGGGGGAGCAAAAGAAAAGCATGGAAAATCATCCTTACTGAGGGAGAAGGGACGAAACCAACCTGAAAGAAATTATCATTTTGGAGCTCTTGTGCTCTAACAAGACTTAAAAGTCCCCAAAAGCAAATGAGTTGATTGGTTCCAGTTCCAGGCATTTTCTCAGGGTGGTGAGGGCCAGGAGAAGGTCTAGCCTCTATATTGGATAAGTAAGTACTTTCTATAGCTGATTCTTGCAGCTCTCTAGATAGACTTTAGATAATAAAGATGTTAAAAGAGAGTAACATGATGGAAGTAACTTTTAGTCTCCTCCTTTCACTGTAGACCCCTAAAGTTTGTCCACTGCATGAGGGCAGACTTTTGAAGAGTAAGTGTCAGCCTTCTGACAATAGAGGCGGCTTTTTCTTAGTTACCTTTTGTGGACCCCTTATAAGTTAGTGTGTCGGTTTCTTGTGGGCCTAAAAAAATTAGGTTTTCAGCCTATAGTCCAGATCAGGTCACTGTTCTTTAGCCCCTGTTCACGTAAAAGGGTTGAGTGTCTTACATTATGGTACAGATACCAGGGAAAAGAAAGCAATTTTTCAGAATTACCTTCCTGCTTCTGGCATCTCCTATCCCTTCAGACTTCTAACTTACATTCATTATTGATTCCAGGCTAACTTGTATGTTACTAAAGTTACATAATGACCTTAAAGGAAGATTCATGGTGGTGGGAGAAAGATTAGGTGGAGGGGAGGGTTATTTGGTTTTCTTAAGGGCTTAGAAGTAGCTACTTTATCATTCATTCTTTGATATTGTAGGTAAATTATTCTATTAGTATCAGGTTGGTTGGCTTCCTGCCCAGCTTATATTTGAGTGGATCACATGCCAGGCGGTCAAACTATCATGCTTTAAAACACTGGTTCCAAACAATGCCCTGCAGCTGATTTATGAAAATGTGTCAGTAAAACTGGTGCTGTTTTCAGCTGAGTTTGATAGAGACAGTGGTGTAAACTGTGAGTAACTTAGAAGACTGACAAACCCAAAAGAGCTAGATGACCAGCTGGTCGTAAATTGTGAATGTAAAGTTTTTCTTTTTCGTATCTATGCAGGTATGCGATGGGAAAGTATCTGTCCATATTATTGAAGGGGATCACCGCACCTTATTGGAGGGAGATGGCGTTGAATCAATTATTGGGATCATCCACAGCTCACTGGCAGAGCCACGTGTCAGTGTCAGAGAGGGTTAACGTCTGCTTGCTTACTGTCAGTGGTGAAGAAAATGCCAACAACATTCCTTGTTATGACAGACCCCCAAGGAACTCTTCTTGTTGTTCAACATCTCATCTGCTCTGCTGCCAGAACTGGGAAGTCCAGCTGAACTTGATTGGTCTTTTTATCTCTCTCTCTTGCTCATCTTTTCCTTTCCCAACTTTTATGCGTTCTCTTTCCTCCTTCCCTTCCTATGCTTTGTTTTCCCCTAGCATCCCTGTCCATGTTACTCTAGTGCTGTGACTCTGTCACTGTGCACTGCTATGAGGGTTCCCCACTGATGGTTGCTTCCTACACCCTTGGCAGTGTGAAAAACAAATTTAGGAGTAGATTTCTTGTGCTCTATATTGTTTTGTCTTAACAGTATTCCAAAGGGTATGTGATAGCACTTGTTGACCAAGCCCAGTGAGCAGGGAGAGGAGCTGCAGCTGATTTCGGAGATACCTTTTGTCTGTGAAGAATCTGTCTGTAGTTAGGTCAGAAAGAGAGTTCCATTGAGGCTTTTGTAACTATATTTTTTTAATTTGATATATTCTAAGTATTTATTGTGTCAAACCAGAGACTTCTTACTTGGTTTTAATTTATCGTGGGTTATAGGAGAAAAGAAACATCCCTTTTTGGAGGGGAAGGTTTATTCTACAAGGGGAAGTTGCACATTTGTTAAACCAAAGTGCATCTTTGGAACAGTCTGGTTTCTTTTGTTTGTTTGTTTGTTTGTTTTTTCTTCTTCTCTTTCTCTCACTGCCCTGCCCTGTTCAGAAAGGAAAAGGTAGAAAGGAGTGTTCTTGCCATCATCCACTCTTTTGAGGAGAGAGGGGGGTGGGGGGGAAGGGTGGATGGTTTGACAGATGCCACTGTATTGAACAGCCTTAACTCAGGCTTGATAAAAACAGGCAACGCTGTCCCTAGGTAGGTACTTTGTTTATATTTGTGCAAGGTTCTGTGCGCTGCTGTATCAGAACCTTAGTAAAGCGTTAAGACTATTGCTTTACCTTATTCCCTCCCACCTCCAGTCTCACCACCCAACCAGACGTTTGGAACGGGGATGGGGGGAGATAGAATTCTTCAATGATAACTGAACAAATCCTCCTACCCCTGCTCTTCCATAACCAAAGTTCAGGCAAACATACAAGCATCTACCCAAAGCCCCTGTATATTTCATGTAGCACAGGGCTTGCTTAAGCCTTGTGTATTCATTTTCCTCTCAGTAATGAGACTGGAGATCCCACATAAGTTAGCTAAGTAATCAGTTGGATGGTATGATTTTAAGCTATAGTACCTTTTTAAAGGAAACTTGCATAAAATTCAATTAAACTTCTTGCCTTTGCTATGCTGGATCTGTCTTTCCCGAAATCAGTAAATCCTTGCTACACTTATGATACAGAGGAGACCTGGGTAGCAACAAAGCACCAACTAGGAGGAGCTATTGTGCCTCTCGGAACTGCTGTAAAACCCAGTTCTCTCTATCTTCATCCCCCAGTGAAGTATCCTGGTAGTACAGGAGCATTCCAGTGACAGGAATGGGTGGCTCTTCACTGCAGGTTCTGACCTAGTGTCTTTTGCTTATACCACCCTCTGTTGATAGTGGCTGGGTTAACTGGTTTTAGTTTTATAAAGTATTTCTTTTGTGAAATCTGAAATAAAACCAACATAATGTCAGCTTAAAGCATTTCCAAAATAAGTCTTGTTCGTTTTTTTTTCTTTTTTTTTTTTTTTTTACTACTTTTTGGTCTGAGTGTCTTTTTCTCTTTTGGCTTTCCTAGTATTAAACAGAATTGATCACTGGTTGGCTTTTTGTCTTATTCTCTACCACCATTTCTTAATCCTGTGTTTCATCTGGAATCTCTCATTTCTTGGTATAAAGCAAAAACTGCTGCTGGCATATCTGATTTGGAGTCTGTAGAAATAACAACAATAATAAAGAAGACTTGTTATTCTGGAGCATGGCTTCTTGTTGCCATGATTTTGGTACCTTAGATACAGCCAAACTACACACCCACAAGATTGAAGTGGAAACTCAAATTCTAATTCTGGTTCCATTGTTGCTGTTTTGGACAAGCCATTAATACTACTGCCTCAGTTTCCCCATCTGTAAAATGGGACTAATAGCATCTACCTCAAGGTCGTTGAGAGTGTTAGATAGGCAATGGGTATAAATGCTATTAAGTTGTTAGGTATGATGACTAGGTGTTAGGTGGTAATGGAAGGAGGGAAGCAGGTAATGTGTGAGGGTGAGGTGCCTTACAGCTGCAAAGAATCTAATACTGAAGAGTGGCTATGTGAACTGGGCATATGTGCATGCTATGGGACCTCATTGTATCTACTGCATACTATCCATGCACATCCTAGCTACTTGTTTTACTACATAAAACAAATGTGGATTGGTTGGTTGGTTTGTTTTAACTACTGGCAGTTGTAGTGAGCCTGAAAAAAAGAGTTGAAAGAATCCTACTTGCCTTGGTTGTATTGAAAACCTAGAAGGAAGAAGAAAGGAGTGATTAAACTTTAAGCAAACAGGTACAATAGTTCTGTGCTAAAGTGTTTAACAAGTCTGAATGGGCTATGTGGAGGGAGCAAGGACTAATGCTGTTCCAGCTGTCGAAGCAGGAGTTGGACAAGTTCTCTGTATAAACATAAAGGTGCATGGTCTCATCTAAGCAAAGCTTGAAGATACTGGTTTAGTAATAGAAGTTCCTCAAGAATTACTTATAGCCTGTATGCTCTCAATGTTCTTGTGGTTGTTATTTGAAAAGCAGAAGGTTGTTTTGGGGTTTTTTTTCCCCATAATTGTCTAATTATGAGCTGGTGCCCTGTAACCCGTTATGTAACTGGCTGCTGAATACAGTGTGCCAAAAATAAAAACCTTATTAGCACTGGTACTGCTTGTTGTTTCTCGGTAGTCTGCCAGATAGACATAGGCAGAACAATAATACTGTAATGCAAAATCAAATACTGCAGTTGCTTATTTTGAGAAGACAAGGGCAGAAGTGAAGTCCTTCACATCTACCCTTCTATGTGAAATGGAAGTGGGAGTCTCTTGTCAACTGATACTTGCTTTCCATCCTGTTCAGCTAGCTTCTCACAGGCTTCACTACACCATGCTGGTCTTAATCTTGAGACTGAAAAACACAGTCCCCTGTTGGCCCTATAAACTTACTTAGGCTCACAAACTCACATTGCTATTCTGAAATGGTGGGCAGTATACCTTCAATCTGCAATACAGCTTTAATAGGAAGAATGAGAACGTATGGCACATAGCTTTAATGCTGATGACTACATGTGCTATTATTTTCCTTTTCTATGACCTTCCTGAGGGGAAAGAAATACGCCTCTCTTGCCAAAGACAACAGATTAAAAAAAAAATGCAAGAATGGTTGCAGTTTAACAGCACTGGTAACTTTAAACAGCAATACCAGACAGCAGAAGTAGAGAAGCCTTCTGGTGCTGAGATGGAGATCAAGTAAAACCCAAAACATTTAAGGTAGAATAGTGATAAAGGAAGCAAGTGTTTCTTTCTCCTGCAATTAGTTAAGTTACCATAACTGAAGATCAGACACTTTGCCAGCAAATCAGGGTCGAAAGAAGAAAAAAAAAAAAAAAACAAACAAACCTGGAGCAGCTGCATAAGAGGAAATGGAAGTGTTGAAGGAGAGTTGGAGAGGCTGTGTATTTAAAATAGCAGGACTGGTTGTTTAGGCCTTTGGAAGGTAGTGGAAGATGGTAGAAAAGAATCAAAAGAACTTGAAGCTTAGCTATTTCTTGCAGCAGGGTTCATCACAGCCATGAGTGGTAGAAAGTTGGAGAGGAGGAAAGAAATGTAGGTTTTGAAAGTGAACTTGAACTGTGAAGGTTGTCGATGGAGAGGCTCTAACAGACTTACTGAATAATTGGACTATACACGGAACCCTGCTTAGGCTCTGGTGCTTTGTTGTATAAATGATTTTGTTTCAGTTTTTCGCTTCTGAAGAAAAAACATCTAAAGCCCTATGACTAAAGTTACATTGAAGTTTTGACTGGAGTAGAGATGCAGCATTTTTGACGTTCTGGAAGGTACTGGCAGATGAGAAGAGGAAATCCTCCACTGCCCTCATGCCGGTGGCGGTCAGTAGCTTTACAGAATGCTGCAGAATGAACAGTTCTGTCACGTACATTGTTATTTTTGGTTCCGCTACGTGGACCGTTTCCACCTCTCCGCCCCGATCATCTGACACCAAGGACTGGTGAGACCCCCTCGCTTAGTCCAGGTTCTTGCAATGCTCAATAACTGCTCCACCTTGGCATCTCCTGAGGACGGAGGCCAAAGTGCAAAGCCGAAAACGCTTCTCGGGAGTCGTACACTCGAGGCAGGGAGCGCGGGCGCGCTGCCAGCCGCAGCGGGATGCAGGGCGGGCTCCGGGACAGGGGAAGGCCGGCCGCTGCTGCACAGGCCGCGCTGCGCCAGGCACGGACCGGCTGAGGGCCGCGGCCGGGGCTGCCTGTGCTGGCTCGCGGCCCGGGGGGCAGCCCCACGCGCCGGGGCACCGTGCCCGTTCGCCGGCGGGGAGGCCGCCCATGCCCGTCGTCACGGCAGCCGCCCCTCAGGCGGGAGCGCCGCGCGGGTCTAGGGCGCGCGCGGCTACGCACGGCCTCGGACCGAGGCCGGTGCGGGGGGGTCCGAGCGCCGGCAGGCGCTGCGGAAGGGGCCTGTAGCGTCCCAGCCAGTGCCCGCCGCCGCGACGGGAAACCGGGGGAGCGCGGCCTCCTCCCGTCACACGCCAGCCCTGCGGCTGCCCGGACTCTTCCGCGCGCGGCGCCTGATGGCAGCGCCGCGGTTTCCGGAGGGGACGGCGCGCAGCTGCACTGCTGAGCCGGCCGGAGCGAGATGGCGGTGGCACCGTCCGGCCGCCTCGGTGCCCTGCCGGGGCCCAGCGATCGCGCCCGCCTCCGGGCCTCAGGCGGCGGCTGCGAGCCCCGGTAGGGCGGCGCGGGGCGGCAGCTGCCGCAGCGCTGCACGGGCGGGCAGGCGGGAGATGCGAAGCTGCGCGGGGAGGCCTTCTGGAGGGAGACGCTGCGGAGCGCCCACTACGTGGTGGCGCCCATGGTGGACCAGAGCGAGCTGGCCTGGAGGCTGCTGAGCCGCCGCCACGGCGCCCAGCTCTGCTACACACCGATGCTGCACGCCCAGGTCTTCCTCAGGGACGCCAACTACCGCCGCGAGAACCTCTACGGCGAGGCCTGTCCCGAGGACCGCCCGCTCATCGTGCAGGTGAGCGCCGCGACCGCCCGCGGAACGCCACCGGCGCCCGCCCCGGCCCGCCCGCTGCGCTCCCGGAGCGGCGGCGCCTGCCCGGACAGCGCTGGCACCGGGAGCGGCGGCAGGGACTGCGGGGAAGAGCTTCCCTGGGGTTCGCCTTGCGGTGCGCTCTTGGGTAGCGCTACAAAAGCAAGTCAGCGTTGCCAAATGCGCCCTCGCCCTCATCGTCCACCCCGTTTGTGTTAACAAATCCAGACGGTTTCCAAATGCGCATGAGTTCAACCTAGTCCATCTCACCCAGGTTTTGAAGTGGTTATATAGGATGACAGAAACTCATTTTCTTCGCCTAAATACTGCTAACGGTACTTAGCTCATGAAGCTAAGTGTGTTTTTCTGTTTACGCCTTGTCTAGCGAAGAGGATTTGGTGTGTTAACCACAGGGGCCTGGAGCACTAGACTTCTCACAGGGTTTCAGTCCTCTACACCTCATCTTCAGAGACAGATTGCAGCTGGTCTTCTAGAGTCAAGGGTTGTTCCAGATCTGATACCGCTCAAGGAGGATCACAGTTTTTTGAGTAGTTCTCTGAAACCGTGAGCTCAGTGCTTAGCTATAGATAAAGGATGCAAGGAAGATAGGACACCCTTTTAAGCTTGTGTTGCTTCTGCTTCTTGAGTACTGTGTGAGGTACAGGTACTTCACTCCATCCCAAAGAGGGAGAGGGGCCTGTGGAGCTGGAGAATAATGCAGGGGAAGACAGTCAGCATGAGCAGAAGAATGGCATGATTTCCACATGTGGAGCAGTTAAATGGATGAGGACTCTTCACCCTGGAGAAGAAGTATCTCCCCTCACTGAGGGGAGAGATGAGAGAAGTCTGTGAAAGTATGACTGGCTTGAAGATGACGAATGGGAAACGAGTGTTAAGTAAGGGTAGTGATAGTTGTAAACTGCAAAATTCATTACCATGGATGCTGAAAGATTACAAGAGTTTAGAAAGCAAACGAAGGAAAACTCTATTGAGGGTCATTAGGCGCAGGAAACACCACTTCTGCTTCCAAAGTCCTTGAAGATGCTTTCCAGCTTCTGCTGTTCCCTAGACATCTGTTGTTGACCATCATCAGAGCAGGATGAGGTGGACCTTTGGTCTGTCTCAATACAGCTTTGTATATTCTCCTTTTTCCATGGGAGGCAGTTTCGTTTGCTACAGAAAAATACAGGTGGCAGAAATTTAAGTAGTCTTAGAAAGCCAGAAGTCTTTTGAACGCAGATCTTCAGCTCAGTAAGCTGTGCGTTCTGGGCGAGCCTACCTGAAGAGTGTCAGTTACTGTGAGCTTGCTGTATTACTCTTCTTCCCACTGGTCGCTATTGGACATAAGGCACAGAACTAACTAGATTAATCTTTGGATTGACCCAGTACGGCAATCCTTACTGAGTTCTGCAGTATTTCTGGGCAGGCTTGGGTTTTGGTCACAGACTCTTGGAAATAGATTAGGCAGAGGTACATCTGAGCCCAGCCTGCTCTATGGGCTTTGTTTACTGTGTAAAAATCCTCACTGATGTGTCTTGGTTGGAGGCTTTCCATTGTTTCAATCATCTCAGAGAAAGCAAATGCCTTTTCTGGTTTTAGTTGGTGTCAGCCGTGATTTAGGTAGTGCTGCACGGTTTAAGTAACGCCTTCTGCTCACACGTGTTTGAATTTAAATCCATATTATTTGAAGATGTGATAGAATTGTTTTTGTTAATAATGAATTTTAGAAAATCTGTTTAAAAGCATAAATGAGAAGAATAGTCTGGCTCTGTCCTCTTCAACAAAGCAGCTTCAAATTAACCTAGTTTTTCTCAAACTGATTTTTGCACTGCACTTTAAATGCGATATTAATTATATTTAATACTGAGCATTTGACTAACAGCCCAATGTGTCTATTTCACGCTCCACACTGATGTGAATTCATTTTAGAGGCAGTGGTGCTTATTGGTATCTACAAAGTTTGAATTGTCTCAAGACCTAGAGACACCACAGGTAACTCTTTTCTTCTGCACCACCTTTATATATTAAAATGCTACAGCTGTTTGTTCTACAGGGGATTTTAAGAGTTATTCCCTCTTATTCTTGGGTACTACATGTAAAATATTCTACAAATATTTCTTTGCCTCTTGAATGCTCATCCTTCTCATTTTGTCATTTGAAGGTTGAGGATCTTTAGCTGGTAAGTGTCACAGCTTTTGTTTGTTGGGTTTTTTGAGAAATGGTGTTTGCTATTATTAACTGTGCATATTATGCCTGTTTTCTGTAGTAAGTAGTTGCTTCATAACTATGTCATAACGTGTTGTCAGTATTTGAAGAAAGCTATTGTCTAATTATTCCACTTTTCTTTGTCTTTCTCAGTTCTGTGCCAATGACCCTGAAGTCTTTGTCCAAGCAGCCCTGTTGGCTCAGGATTATTGTGATGCCATAGACCTAAATTTGGGTTGCCCCCAAATGATTGCAAAGAGAGGTATGTGCAAATCTGAACCCTGGGTAAACAGAGAAATGGCATGTTTCAAACATGAACACTGGCAGTGAAACATCAGGAGGACCAAATTAAGCCTTGGTGTGGGGGGGTGGCTGCAGTACTGCTGAAGTCAGACTTAGTTACACCCACTTTAACAGATAATGCTTTGTAGTACCTAAAGCAAAAATTAGATTTACTAATAATTAATTCCAGCTTCTCTTGAGTGACAGCTCTTATGTCTAGAATATCCTTCAGAAAAAGTATTTTTAGTAAGAGCTTGATTTTCTTTCTGATTTCAGTTGCTCAAACAGCCTAATTTTGCAAAACTGCATTTAAAATTATATCATGCAGGCACTTAGCGTCTCCTATTTCCTTGATACTTGTACAGAGTTTATTCACATTAGCGTATGAGAGGATAACACCTGCTGAATCCCTCAAAGATATTACAAAGATGGCTATGTTTGAAAACCAGAACCAGTGTTTGAAAATTTTGGATCAGTTAGGATGTTGAGGAAAGATTTGTTCAGTAACTGCCCATTCCTCTTCTAAAATGTCTTTCAAAGACTAGTAGGAAATGATCAGTGGTGTACAGGGCAAATAGATCTTTCAATCTGATCAGGTTTTTTCCTGAAGGGAATTTTTAAACACCTGGTATAAACCCCTGAAAGCTGGACTTCGAGCTGGCAGTGTCAACACACCAGCCTTAGGGAGTAGCAGTGAAAGTAAGGTGTGGGGACTCATTGTTTATCCTGTAAATCTAGGGTGGCGTGGGGAACAGAATGATCCAACTCTTCCAGTTTGGGCAGGACAGAACAACTCTGTTTCTGCCAGTGAGGCGTATGAGCATCTGGATCTTTGTATGTGAATGTTTATGAAAGCTGTATACTTCAGAATCTTACTCTTCTGTACAGGTCTGTCATATGCTATTTTATTATAGGTCACTACGGAGCATTTCTGCAAGAGGAGTGGGATCTTCTTCAGAGAATGAGTAAGTCTTTAGAGAGGCCTCACTTTAGAGAGGTTTCACTTTTGGAGGGAATGGGATGAACTCATCATTGAGAGGAGGTTTAGGCATTTTTGGGGAAAGGAGGTGCAGCATGTTTCTTTGGGGAGGGTTGTGGATTTCTGCCCCCCCCCCTTACTTACTGTATTCCAGTGGCACCCTCAAGATACTTGGTGGTATTCCTCTACAAACTCGTGCTAGATCTGCTAAAAGACTTCAGTACCTGAAACAGACTTTAAGTGAAAGTGAGTCACTAAAGTCCCAGTCTAATGATGGCTTAGTGGCTCTCCAACTCTAGAAAAAGCAGAACTCCCAGTGCCTTACTTTCTCACTTTGAAGTTCTCGGGTGCCAGGAGTTGTGTTTCTGCTTGAAGACACAGTTGCCCTTTTCTGATCAACTCAGCGCACTCTTTCTGTCCACACCATAGCAAGTTATGCCTCTCCTCTCCTAATTTGTGTAGGATGATTTCAGACTATCGGTAGCAGTTGTGAACAGTATCATATTTTTTTAAGAAATACATTCAGAACTGATTTAAAAAGCAAGGTTTTGGTCACTGCGTAGAGCTGAGAATATGCCTTCACTCCACTTCAAAGCAAGTGTCTGAACCGTGAAGTTAAAGAAGTTACTTCTGCTTGTGTTCCCTGTGGTCCAGGGAATCTTGAATGATGTTTGGCACAAAGACACTGCTGAGAACCTGGAAAGATAGAGAGTGCTTCCCTGCCCAGCATGTAATGTGGTTGTTAGGGCACTTTTCTTAGGAGCGAAAGATGCAAATCAGAACAGCCTCAAGGTGAGAAGAGAACCCAGGTCATCTAGTTGGGTGAGAACCCAGGCTGTCTAGTAAGAGAGTTGTCTTATTAGGCTGTTGTATAAAAGGTGGGCAAAGCTTCCTCTTCCTCCTTCTCCCCCAGCCTTCTTTAAAATGATGGAGTACTATTTTCTGCTTGCACCTGTATACACCTTGCTTGCTCCTTTGAAAGGGTGATAGGAAGTACCTGTCATTAGAGTTCCTAGGATTTGGATTAGAAGACAGCAGGTGACTTCCTACATTATACATCCAAACTCTGGAAGAGAAGAGAATTTCAGGCATGCCATTGCTCAGTGTTTTCCTGTTGGCTGTCTTTGTTAGCTCTCTTTTTAGTAGTTTTCTGATTCCGTGCACTGTGTAAAGACTATGGGAGTTTGACATGTTGGTCTAGATTTCACCCTGACTCTGTAACCTACATTTACTAAATTGGGTCCACAGCCTACCTCACTTGATAAGCCTCTGCTTGCCATGGACAAGACTCTACTTGTCATGATTATTTGGGTGATAATTTGGAAAGAAGGAAAGCATCTCTTGTAGGAAAGGTGGACAAGCAAGTGTTAATGTTGTTGGCAGAGCAGGAGGAGTACAATAGCCTGTGACGATAGTAAACCTGTATCAATGATTGAGATTTGAGGGGGGTGGTCCTTGAAAGAGATGGTTTGATGCAGTGGAAACGCTAGGGCTATTAAATGCTGACTATTTTATGCCTTCTTGCTAGAACGCAGATTTTGTGCTTCGTGTTTTACTATTACTTGATTAACCTATGCAATAAGGATTGCAGAGGACATTGCTAATTGTTTAAGCTGTGAGAACTGCATAGCATTAACTTTTCAGGCTTTTTCCATACCACACCCAGTATTAGACCTTGAGGAGAGCAGGCACTTTTCATAGCATTGTGCAGCCCACTTACCTGTCTTTTCAATCTTTCCCAGTTTTACTGGCTAACGAGAAGCTCTCTGTTCCCATCACATGCAAAATCCGCGTTTTCCCAGAAATTGACAAGACAGTGAAGTATGCACAGATGCTGGAGAAAGCTGGCTGCCAGGTAAGGAGGCAGCTGCTCCCTGTACTGTTGCATTGGACACGTGTCTCTATGTAAAGCATCTGATGACCAGATCTTGGTGTACTGTGGAGATGAATAGGCTACATTGATTTACAGACAGAGAAAACGGGATGCAGAGAGATTGTATGTATATGCAGTCATAGGCAGCAGGTCAATAGTATGATATGGAAGACATCATGATTTCAGAGTCTCTCTTGTAATCACTGCACAGTGCGGTATCCTTCACTGTGATTGAGCATCTCAGTCTAACATAGTGCTGCAGGAGGCAGTGTGAATGCATGAAATCCACAGGGCTATAGAAAAAAACAGTATCAAAGATGACCACCACTAGTGAAGAAATAGGCAGCCTTCTAGGATTTAACTCCAGTTAAATTGGAAGAGATGGTCTGTAGTTAGAGCCAGTGCTGAGAGTATTCAGGCCTTCTGCTGAGGAGCAAGCCAGATCAATATATCACAAATTCCAAAGTGAATCACAAATGGGAGCCAATGCAATAGGAAATCTGTAGGTTCTCCCAAGCTACGATCTTGTCATGCGGTGGAATAGCAAGCTGAAAGAAGCCCAAGACCATGCCATGGTAGGTGAGCTGCTGATATCTTTCTGTGCTACCAAAGTCCCTGCACTGTTGAAATAGCAGTGGGAATTCAGTGGCATCCATGAAGTGTATGGGGTGAAAGGAAATTTTTGTCAGTGGATTTGTTCCAGTGGTTCATACACATGAAAAGTAAATGTAACTTTGTGTTCTAGCTGCTGACTGTGCATGGCCGTACTAAAGAACAGAAAGGACCACTTGCTGGCGTGGCATCTTGGGAGCACATTCAAGCTGTCAGGTTAGTGAGCAGTACCAATCTTAGCGGATTTCTGCTAACATGCTATGAAGGTAGATTTTAAGTGGAGTGTGCAGTGGCATTGAAGAGCAAACAAATTTGTGCGACAGGAGTAGAATTTCTGGGTTGACTCTAATTCTCGATTTTATGCATCTGTTTTATTCACTGGTATAGAAAAGCTGTAAGCATTCCTGTATTTGCAAATGGAAACATCCAGTGTCTCAGTGATGTGGAAGAATGTATCCGTAAGACAGGAGTGCATGGTGTCATGAGTGCAGGTAAAGAAAATGAACTTTTACTCATAATAGATGAGAATATGAACTGTTTCTTACTCTCTTAGCAGCCCTATATACATTTATTAAAAGCTTACGTCAGACTGACTTGGTGAACAGCTTTGATTGAAAGCTGAGTGGCCGTTCTCTCTCCTCTTATACTGGCCATCTCTTCCCAGGACCAGGAATCACTTAAGATTTGTAAGAATTGTTATGTTGGACTTGTGGTACCATTGATTGGACAGCTCAAATTACTTGACAAAGGCACATGGGAATCCTGTTGTCCTGGAATATTTTCATGAGATCTGTTAATCAATGGAATGGTTTTTCAATGGGTCTTGATGCAGTAAGTGCGTCCACTGATTAATATTCCTGCAGGTGGTTCATGTTGGGTTGGGACAAGAAAGAATTGACGTAACTTCCTACAGGAAGAGCTAGGATAGACATCAGAAAAAGCTTCCCATCACTCACACAGTTGAAGCAATGAAACATATTTTCAGGGGGGTTGTAGACTCTTATTTTTAGAAAATAATGGTTAACAAAAGACTTGTGAAGCTAGTAGAGAAAAGCATAGTGAGAAGCAGTATCTGTAAACTTAGGCCAGACAAATGTCAATACAGACATAAGGTAAGACACCCGTTGTCCAAGTATTTAACCATTGGGCAACAGAAGCAGTGATTTCTCTATTTATTAATTCTTTTACTGTCTTTGTGTCAAGATTGGATGCCTTTCTGGAAAATGTACTTTAATTAGATATGAGCTATTTGGCTCAAGAATTGTATAGTGAAATACAGTATCCTGAGCTTAGGCTAGAGTTTTATGGACCCTGTGTTCTTCTTTGTGAGTACATGGGTGATGTGTCTGTGACTGGCTGGTAGAATCACAACAGAGCTGATCAAGCTCCAGAGCCTAGATTTTGTTTTCTGTTTCAATCCTGAAATGAAAGTTTGAGTATTTCTTTTCATTCCCTAGAAGGTAATCTTCATAACCCAGCTTTGTTTGAGGGCCGAAACCCATTGGTGTGGGAGATGGCTGAGGAGTATCTGGAGATAGTGCAGAAGTACCCTTGTCCATTGTCTTATGTTAGGGCTCATCTCTTCAAGCTCTGGCATCACACGTGAGTATCTCCAGAGAACTCTTAATGTTTTCAGGGCTCGTCCTGCTTAGCAAGTGTCTGGCTTTTCTGGACAAGGATTTGTTTGGCCAGAATTAGTATGCTGCAAGATTTTTTTTCCTGGACGTGGCTGGAGAAAATGTGGACTGAGGCCTTTACCTTTCACTGCATATCTGGGAAACAGGGCATGGGGAATGAACAAGTTACCACAAGATAAGCTAGGGCGTGAGCTCACAGCACATCAGCTACCATGTGGTAATTGCCCATATGCACACATGCACTTCATGGCAAACGTGAGTTAACTAATTCCTTGTTCATTGTGAGGCAAGCTGTCTTGCATTTATTGTGGAGTAAGAGCATGGCCATGGGCAGTTACTGAGGAGCAGCTGATGCACTGTACATTCATGTTAGCTTATCTCAAAGTACCTTGGTTGTGTGCCAAGTATTTATTTGGAAAAGAGGAGCAGGTATGTGTGCTTTTCTCTGGATTTACAAGAAACAAGACAAGCTTCTACCAAAGGCAAGTGCAGCAAGAAAAATCTATAAAAAGCTTTTATAAAGACGTTTTTAGTTGCTCTCCTCAGTCTAGCAATAATGAATAAATATGACTTGATGTTTGGGATTTGCCTCAGGCTTCAAGTTTACCAGCAGCTGCGTGAAGAATTAGCAAAAGTGAAGACTCTAGAGGGCATAGTAGATGTCAACAGGGAGCTGAAACTACGATGCCAGGTACCAAGATGGGCCCTAATCTCCCAGAACAACACTGTCCGCACTTGGTGGGAGTTTACAATGTATGTCATGCAGTGGATGTCTGTTAGTCACTTCGCTGGAACTTTGTGGCTTACTGTTGTGGTTTAACCCCAGTCAGCAGCCAAGCACCACACAGCCGCTCCCTCGCTCCCCACCGCTCCCAGTGGGATGGGGAGGAGAATTGGGAAAGAAGGCAGAACTCGTGGGTTGAGATAAGAACAGTTTAATAACTAAAGTAAAATATAATACTAACAATAATAATTATGAAATATAATAATAATAATAATAGTAATGAAAAGGAATATAACAAAAAAAGGGGGGGGAAGGGGGGAGAAAAAAACCCAGTGATGCACAATGCAATTGCTCACCACCCGCTGACCGACGCCAGAGCCGCGATCCGCACCTCCCGGCCAGCTCCTCCCTCTTTCTATACTGGGCATGACGTTCCATGGTATGGAATACCTCTTTGGCTAGTTCAGGTCAGCTGCCCCGGCTCTGCTCCCTCCCAGCTCCTTGCACACCTGCTTGCTGGCAGAGCATGGGAAACTGAAAAATCCTTGGCCTAAGATAAGCGCTACTTAGCGACAACTAAAACATCAGCGTGTTATCAACTTTATTCTCACACTAAATCCAAAACACAGCACTGTACCAGCTACTACGAGAGTTAACTCTGTCCCAGCCGAAACCAGGACACTTACCAACCTTAATATTGGTAGTTTACTACAGTAGCAGCCCCTTAAGCCTGAACAGCTTTACATGGGATAAAGTTGATTTAGGAGTTACGAATCTGCTTCAATTCATCTGTCTTAGTAGAGGGTTTTTGCCTACATTTAACTGTCAGTAACTGTTAGTTTAAATTCCAACTTGTGGTTTCCTAGAGTTTGAAGTATTATTTAGAGTATTTCCTGAGAACTCCAGGAAAACTGACTGTAACTCTATGCTGCAGGAAGAAATAGCTAATCAGAAAGAAGGAGAAAAGCCAAAAGAAGGGTTGCCTTTTTTCCACTGGATCTGTCAGCCATACATCAGGCCAGGGTGAGTTATCTATTCTAACATGGACAGGTACCCATAGGCCTTTCCCACCCATACTATCAGTACAGAGCCATCCAGTTCTTTTCTAGGAGCTTACATTTATTTGAAAGTAAGTGAAGACTTCGGATTATTTTTATTCTGGTTTGTTTTTTTCCTGGTTATTGCTTTGTTCCTGGGGATGTTTCTCATTGTACACATCTTCTGCTTTAGATCCTCCTCAGATTTCTCTCTCTCTGGAAAGTAAAAACCAAGAATTCCACTGCAGCTCAGAAAGAGAACCTGATGTGCAACAAATATGCTACCTGACAGTACTTTATTGTTATATGTAACACGAATGTTGCTGGTAACTGCCAGGGTAGCAAAGATGGGAACTAAATTTTATTCTATAAAGGATGCTTGTGTTGTATGGACGAGCTTTTCGGATAGCTTATTCCCTTTCTGTTGTGAAAACTGGGCTGAAGAAGAGAACAAGCGTGTCAAGATTAATACTTAAGTAAATACTTAAGTAAATTAAATAAATACTTAAGCAAAACCTGGGAATAACAGGTTAGCAGGTGCCTAACTAATTTAACTGGCCAACTTTCATTGACTTTCCAACTGATATATCTGACAGTGTGTCTAACAGCCAATGTTAACAAAAAAGTTAGGTTTTTCTATTCCACTTCTAAGGGCAATGACACTTCCTTGTAATTTAGCCATAATAGAAAGGTTTACAGTTTACCCAGATTTCTGTAAACCAGAATAGTGGCCAGGGAGCACCTACTTCTTCCCTTCAGCCAACTTACAATGATATTCACTGTTTCAGGCCAAAGGAGAGATGCAAGGAGAATGGAGCCAGTGGGACTGAAAAAGGTGTGCGAGGGAAACGTGCTCTAGAAGAGGAGGAAGATGGAAATTCTGAGCTTCTGTCAAAGAATAAACAAAAAAAGAAGTTAAGAAATCCAAATAAAAGCTTTGATCCATCTTTAAAACGTAAGTTCCATTTATTGGCATAAATGCATGGAAAGTTGCTGATATCACATTTGACATAAATTGCCACTATTTATTTTCCTTGTTTATGTAGTTGTTGAAACTTCTTTAAAAAGAGGGGATTATCGTGAAATTTCAGTAGTAGGCAATGTGATTCAAATTATGTTCATTAGTAAAGAAGACAAGGATCAGAGAATTAGGTCACTGATCCACTATAAGCATCTTTTTAAGATCAAAATGCTTTACAAACTAAATTGTAGCTGTCACTAGTATTTGAAATTGAAATTTCATATGCATTTCAAGCAGATGTCCTCCTCTTTTACACTTGACTTGAGGATTAAAATTTTCTGTTTGGATTTAGCTTAGAGGCACTTAAAAAGTCAAAGTATCTTTACCTTTGCACTGTTCTTCGAGGTACTGTATTTTTATTTCAAAAAGAGTCTCTCTCTGGCTAGAAGAGTGCCAAGCTTTGTCTGATCCTGATTTTTTTTTAATTTGCTTCTTCCACATAAAAATACCGTTGCTGAAATCAGGTCTCTCTCTCTCTTTTCCAGCCAAATATGCAAAATGTGATCAATGTGGAAACCCTAAGGTAAGTCAGTGCCAGTGTCCATTAAAGCATTTCCATTAAATGGAAATTAAATGACCATGTAGTGGTCAACAGCTCAATGTCCAGATGGAGATCAGTGACGAGTGGTGTCCCTCAGGGGTCTGTATTGGGACCAGTACTGTTTAATACTTTCATCAATGACATAGACAGTGGGATTGAGCGCACCCTCAGCAAGTCTGCAGATGACACCAAGCTGAGTGGTGCAGGTGACACGCCTGAGGGACGGGATGCCATCCAGAGGGACGTGGACAAGCTCGAGAAGTGGGCCGGGGTGAACCTTACGAGGTTGAACAAGGCCAAGTGGAAGGTCCTGCACCTGGGTCGGGGCAACCCCTGGTATCAATAGCTATCATCAGGCTGGGGGGTGAAGGGATTGAGAGCAGCCCTGCAGAGAAGGACTTGGGGGTACTCGTGGATGAAAAGCTGGACATGAGCGGACAACGTGCACTCGCAGCTCAGAAAGCCAACTGTCTCCTGGGCTGCATGAAAAGCGTGGCCAGCAGGTCGAGGGAGGGGATTCTGCCCCTCTACTCTGCTCTGGTGAGACCCCCCCTGCAGCACTGCGTCCAGCTCTGGAGTCCTCAGCACAGGAAAGACATGGACCTGTTGGAGCGGGTCCAGAGGAGGGCCACAAAAATGATCAGAGGGCTGGAACACCTCTCGTATGAGGAAAGGCTGAGAGAGTTGGCGTTGTTCAGCCTCGAGAAGAGAAGGCTCTGGGGAGACCTTACTGCAGCCTTTCAATACTTAAAGGGGGCTTATAAGAAAGATGGGGACAGACTTTTTAGTAGGGCCTGTTGCAGTAGGACAATGGTTTTAAACTAAAAAAGGGTAGATTAGACTAGATATAAGGAAGAAATTTTTTACGATGAAGGTGGTGAAACACTGGCACAGGCTGCCCAGAGAGGTGGTGGATGCCCCATCCCTGGAAACACTCAAGGTCAGGTTGGACGAGGCTCTGAGCCACCTGATCTAGTTGAAGATGTCCCTGCTCGTTGCAGGGGGGTTGGACCAGATGAGCTTTAAAGGTCCCTTCCAACCTAAACTGTTCTATGATTCTATTCAATGATTGTGAATCCTGAGGGAGGTCCATGCCAATGTCTGGTAATGCATGCATACCAAGTCCTGCTGATAGAGGGAAAAAAAAAGTCCATACTTAGGCAAAAGCCTCTTAACTGTAACCAATCTCTGAGGTGAAGGTGCTGCACAAAAATCACTAACATATGTAGATTCTTTGAGATCATTTGCCTTCCTTTCCAAAAAAGCAGTCTTACTGCTGCTGAGGTTATTTATTGCTAAGAGAGTTGAGTGAGTTAGATGAACTTCCCAAGATCTCTTGGAAACAAATCTCCAAACTTCCAGTAATTACACCTGTATATTCTACTGTGAAATTAAAAACAAACCCCCTCTTACTAGGGTTAGTGGTGGGTTGTGTTTTTCTGCAAGGATTGAGAATTTTAATAACTGGTGTAGTTCTTGGTGTACTAATACAAATACTTTAAAACATCATCGCAGTATAGTCTGTAGTGAGTGTCAGGCAGCAATCTGCAGCTGTGGTTTTTGTTGGGTTTGGATCTATGCCCTTAATCAGAAGAAGAATAAGCACCTAGTCATTCTCAGCTCTGGTTTTGCTAGTGGATTAACATCAACTTTCACCATTAGCAATGATAAACAAGCCAGCTGTTTTCCAGGTTGTGTATAGCATATATATTTGAAACTTTATACATGAAACTTCAAATATTTGATATTTGAAAAGAGTTCATTGGGTTTTTGTTTGTTTGTTTTGCCTTGGGGAACATAGCTGTTTCCTTGACAGGGAGATGTTGCTGAGCTGAGTGAGCAGTGTATTATTTATTGCTGCTAATACACCTGTGCACACAGACATACAAGCAGGGTGTAAGATGCAAGGAGTAATTTTGTGTTCTAGCTGAAAAAGTAGCATTACAGCTATGGGGGAGACAGGGGCACTGGCGTGTGGTGGTGCTCTCTTTTGTAACATGGTTACAGCACCTTAGAAATAGCAGCCAGCTGGGGCTCAATTTGGAGCTGCAGCTACAGAAGAAAACGTTTTTCTTGCTGTGTTCATTATTGGGAAAACATTGAGCATTCATCTGGCCTGCTTTCAAAGCCATCCTGTTTCATAGCTAATCCAGGTGACACAGCTTGGTGCGTCAACCATGATTGTCTGAAGCTGGGCTTAGTCTCATTTTTGTTTTGCTCTTACATCATTGTAATGTTGCAGGCAGCCCTTGAAATCTTGTGACTGGGCCTCTATTTTTTTTTTTTTCCCCCCTCCTAGGTCATATGTTTCTAAGCTATATGTCATGGAATGGGGGGAGAACAAAAAAAACCCAAAACTGACAACAGTTCAACCAAGGGCTCCCTAAACATGAAGGAATTTTTAATCGGGGTGCAGAGAGACACACCAAACAACAAAACCCCACTTTCTTAAATGATCACTCAGCACGTGTGAGGCAAAGCACCACAGACACTCAGTCTAGTACAGCCAAGTTGTCAACTATCCAAGACTCAACTGCTGCTGTCCCCTAAGGGTCATACATTGTATTTTAATATATACTCAGGTATATTTTAAGCTGCAAGTAGGGAAGTAATTGCTGTGGTAACATTTATTGTAGGCATGGCTACAGATGGTAGCAAGCCTATCAGGCACTGTTTCACATACTGCTTTTGCAGAGAACTACAGCAAGCTCACCTGCAACAAATGTCATAATGCTTGTTCCAAAGTGCTTATTGCACTTGCCTGCTTGTGTTGTGTAACTCAGGCTGCCCAACAGATTACTGATGTTGCAGAAGTTGAATGTGGAATTTTTTTGTTTGTTTTTTTTTGTTCCCTATGTACAAACAGTTGATAGCTGGGGCTCCCCCCCCCATATGACATCAGCTCTGTCATCTTCATTAGACTGAGGTGTGACTGCCTAACATACACATTCATGTTTTTTTCCAAAGGTCTGAATGTGCAGAGCTGTATTGTTGTTGCTTATTATAGTAAACAATAATAATTTTATTTTCACTGATACAAGCTTCTTTACACCCCCATCCCAACCTAGGGCAATAAATGTGTGTTTAACATGTGCCGAGGATGCTGTAAGAAAAGAGCGTTCAAAGAGACAGCAGACTGTCCAGGTAAGTGCAGCTGTCCTTACAAGTCATTGCGCAAATGTCTCATCTCCCATGTATATTCATTACTTTAATCTTTGGTTTATGGGGTGTGGGTGTGGGTGTTAAAATCTACATACATAGCTATCTAAAATTTTATAGTACAATTTCAAAAGCTTGCTCTTCCTTCTATGTACAGTATTTCTTCTGCTTCCAAAGCTGTGGGATGCATAGTTTCCAGACTATGAGGACCCATTCTTTATAACTATAAGGAATGAGCTGTTCTGTTTACCAGTGCAGTCATCTCATTTCAGGTTTTTTTGTTTCTCCCCCCCCCCATCCTTGCTTCTTCAGGTCATGGATTACTTTTTAAGACCAAATATGAAAAATCCCTTTCATGGCAGAGTAGTCAAAGAGTAATTCAAAACCCAGAGATCAGTCGGAGAGGAGATGTAGATGTGGGGGAGACTGCTGTACTGAAGGAGGCTGGTGACAGTGCAGTGTGAAGCTTTGGAAATGAATAGTTAAAGAGTTCCTGCCAGGCCTCTGCTTCCCTGGGCCAAAGAACATGCCGTCTCCAGCTCACCGTCAGCTGTGTGAACTTGTTCCACAGTTTTATTTTAAGTTCTGGAAAAGTTTTATTTAAGTAAAAAGCTGCTTACTCAGGGAATTATCCTGCATTTGAAATAAAAAGGATGCAATTAAATTTCTCATGCTGTGTTTTAAAGACTGAAAATGCTGCATTTTTGGGTGGGGGAAACCTATATAAGCTGCGATCACAATCTGCCTCTTGTATGATCATTAACCCTTCATGTCCTGTTTTTAATATTGGGGAATAAATGTCTTGTATTAGAACAGCCTTCTGGCACGCTAAAAATAGCAATGATGTCAATGACTTCTTCACTAACAGAAAATGTGTCACATTTGTCTTGAGTTTCAGCAGGCCATGTTTTCAGTGCAGAAAGGAATCTAGCAGTATATTGAAAATGTGAATGTAAAACTATAAGATGTTGCTAAACCATATTGTGTATTAACAATTATTAGTTTTATACAGTATGATAAAGCTTCACAGTCTCCCATGAGCCAAAGGTTGGGGGAAAATGAAATCTCTATTTTAATAGAGAGGGTTGTCTGAAATTACGTGCAAAGTTAGAACCAAGTCCTTCAACCTTTTCCTGCTCAAAGTCTCACACTTCATTATATGATCGTTCTTTCTCCTTCCTACCTGATAAATTCTGTGAGAAGTGTGTCAAAACCAGGTGCAGGTCTACCCATGCAAGACCCCGACCTGGCTTTTACGCTTTTTCCCCATGGGCTTTGTGTGTCTCCTAGGCACTCGGTCAGTGTAGCCTTCCAGTGCTCAGTATGCTGTAAAGAATGTCCGCGGCCAAAAAGAAAAATCACCAATGGTATGCAGCTGTTTAATGGACTGAAGAAACAGAAGTCAAACCATCCCATCTTAAGCTAGAATAAGTAAATAAAGCTTAGCTCAGCTTTGAAAATTTATCTCCCTGTGGCCTGTTTTCTGAATGCAGTTTACTTCACTGCATGCTTAGTGACCCTGCTCCAGGGTATGCTGCCATTTCCTGCAGCTCCAGACTGAGCATCTTTGCTGCAGAGCTGCTAGCACCTTCTTAGCGTGCAGGCTAAAAAAGCAGCAGGCCTGTTAATGCTTTCTTGTCACATGTAGTCTACTGAAGGGAACAATGCAATGACGCATTGTGGAGCCATGCTTGGCCTGGCAAAGCTGGCACGTTATGAACAAGCCCCTGTATAGCACTAGAGCCTTTAAGACCTGCTAATTTTAGTTAAACTACTGTTCCTCCAAGGGAAGTGGAGAAAAGAGGAAAAAAAAAGGGGGGGGTGAAAGCTGTGGGGGGTGTGGGGGAATGGGCAGGAGAAAGAAGGAAACGGGGGTTGGGGGGGGAAGGATGACACGGAGTTATGTGCCTGGCCTGGGTCCTGAGCAACTGTTCCTGCCCATGTAAAATGGCTTGCCTGCAACTGAGAGCAGGTCAGGCTCTGATGGGTATAGGTCCCAACCACTGCACTATCCAAGGACCTGCTCCCAGCAAGTCAAACCTCTGCTTCGCACGGCCCAACCATCAAGAAAGAGATCTGGCATATGTTTACGAGCATGCCCTGCTGGCTAGACTAAGTATGCCTGTTTTAAGCCAGGAAGTTTGCCTCCATGGAGGCAGGCTTTATTCATAACTGGTCTTAATTTTTTTTGTTTGTTTTAATTTATTCTAGACTAATGTGTAACCTAACATTTCTCTAACAGCCTACTGCAGCACTGTACTAGCCAGTAACAAGAAATCAGGTTGTGGTCGAGCTGTCAATTTTGTAAGCAAATAAAGCAAGCAAATTACCAACAATGTCTAGCAAGTGGACCATCTTACTACTATGTAGTAATGTATTCTGAGTGCATACTCTATATTTTCACTTTCTGGTCTATAGTTCTGAATAGCTGATGGTTTGGCGGGGGGGGGGGGCACTTCATTTCACAAACAAAACAGCTCATCCTGTTTTAGCTGGTGCTGTGTTCTTATGTTCAGCCTGTGCAACAGAACCTCCACAAATTGGAGCTGACTTAGGTGTGTACCTTACACAAATTTAAAATAAAATCGGTCATTAGCATCAATGCTGGACATGGTATAGCTGTTTTGAACACAACTGAGAGGACAGAAGCCAGGAGGGAGATTGTATGGTTTCCTTCCTTGATGCGTCATCTGGCTGACATTTATTTTTCTAGAATCCTGATTGCAGAGATTCTTCCTCTGCCTGTCAGAATCTGTCAGATATTCCCTTTTGGAAGTTCCGCTGGGTCTGAAAGGAAAGGAACAGGAAACCCAGCACCCAGAATACTAGGTCTGCATAAAAGCAGTGGCAAAGTGTCTTCTCAGCACGAAAGAGCCCTTGCCTTGGAAGTGAAAGATTACTGAACAGTAATAAACCAAAAATCAAAAGTGCCTCCAAGGTCAGAAAACAGATGCAGCACCATGCATTTCTGAAAACAGGGAAGACCCTTCCCTGCCCCACTCCCAATCAAAAGAGGGGCTCAAGACTTTTTTTTTTTTAATGACAGAAACACAGCACTTTCAGGAATCGGGAGATAACAGCATGCCCTCATTATTTTATAAACCATTTTTAACACCTTTTTTTGACTTCTCAACAACCATTCCCTGCTTATGTGTGTGTGTGTGTTCATGCATGCACACACCCCCTCGAGCCCTGGCAAGATCAGTTTTTATTTCCTAACCTGCATTACAAACCATGTTACAGTTTACAGTCATGAGTTCATACATGGACTGGAACAGTATGCTGAAAAAACACCCTAAACTACTAGTAGCTGTAGACTTATTCAATCCACGGAGAAACGTTCTCATTCAAAGCGTTAACAAGAGAGCCCACAAGCAAGATTAACAGATCACAAAGCTGAGCACCGTACGTGAAGCAGATACCTCGGCCTACCCTTATGTCAGTCACCCTTGCGCTCGCTTTCTTCTATTCTGTGTTCAAATTTTCCATGCTGTTTCTTCAGGCACCGTCCCTACCACATGATCATGTGCAGCTTAATCTCTTTGGACATTTGTCTCCATCTAGCTAGCTTTTATCTAGCTGTTCCCATTCATTCACACTAAGTCCTCTAGAGGGACCACAAGAGGTAAGAACTTCATATCCATTTGGAGCCTGGACTTAAATGCTGCCTAACATTTAGTTGTGGCTTTCTACAGATTACGACAATAAAAGTAGTTCAAACTCTCCTATTGAGTCTTCCCATTTCATTTGCTCGTTACTTGAACAAAATATTTTCCACGATGTTCTGGGAATAGCATTTTCCAACCTTAATCAGCTTGTTAACCAAGACTTTCAGCAGCTTTCACAATTTCTTACTACCCTTGTATTCAAATCAAGTTTAGACACTAAGCTGGTATGTGTTATTCTAGCTTGCCTTGTGAATTGGAACTAGCACAGAAACCGAGGGGGAGGGAAAGGGTGTGGCATTTACCAAATAGCCCAGTGATTAGTGTGGGACAACGAAGTTGAAAAATGCTTCTCTGCCTTATTTAAAGATGGGAATTTGAAACCGTGTCTCCCACCTCCTGTGGAAATAGTCCACTTCTTCCCTCGCACAGGCATACACTTTAAAGCTGTCAAGTATTCTGAGTTCCCTGGTCTGTTCGAAAAGCCCCTCTTCTTATAAAAAGCTAAACGTTCATTATAATGGAATTTCAGACTGCTTACCTGGCCCCTTCCCGTTTACACAGTTTCCCCAAAACATCAGAAAGCTCAGTCATTCTCCTGCTCGCTGTGCCAGAGAAAATTTACAAAGTCAGAAAAGGTGTTTGCATGAGAAACATCCACTGTTACAACATAGTAGTGGACTGGTGCTGTGTGAGAGATTCAGGTTATATTCTTAACCACACAGTCGGATTTTAGAACACATCTCTCACAAGTACAGTCTCATCAGAGAATCACTTACCAGTGTGAAGAAAGGATCAAGCTGACTTTAGGCTCCTAAGTTCAGGAAGGGCCTTATACTTCAGAATCCTAATTGGACACATTTCTATGCAGAATTAGTATTTAAGGCATATTCGTCCCAGCCCCTCTTCCAAGGCATTTCTTAATAGGCAATGCAGATAGATGCACGCTTATCTTGTTAGCTGCTGTCCCATGACATGGCAGAAGGCTGCAGTGCTCCTAACACAGGACTGGAATACTGTTCAGTTAGGCACTACAACACAAAACTCCCTTTGTGCATCTAACTACAAATCACCACGCTAATGGAAAAAAAGTTGCAACCTGAACTTTCAAACAGACTTTCTAGAAGATGATAACCTTGCAATTAATAAGGTAAATATGACCAGTGTATCAATTTCATAATAAACAACGCTTGTGAATTAGGAGGCACTATTACAACATGAGTAAAGCCAAGCCATTTACCATTCATGCTGGGCACACCTGCACCTACACTAACTAGGGAATACTTTCAGGCTAGGCAATATACTAATTATCCTGTTTGTCTCTAATCAAAAAATTGCAGCCTGCCAACTCAGCAAGGTAATGTCCTATTTTGTTTCTGTTTCACAGGCCCTCAAGAAGATATATACTATTTAATTTTAATGGGAGTAGGGGGAGGAAAAGGCAGTGCTCTGCATGTAGAATGATGGTGAAAATGATCCTCAGTCTTTGGGTTTGAGGGAGATTGGATTCTTGTATCTAAATCCATTTCCAGAGGCACACACGAAAAAGTAGTAGTAGTTCACCTGACAGAAAGCCAACTGCCTTTATTTGGCAAACAGCTTGTAAGATGAGAGATCAGAGAATTTAAAAAAAAAGACAGAAGTACATCAAAACAAAGATTGAAAACCCTGGATCTCAGCATGTATTTACAGGGTACAAACTTTATGTACACATAGACTTCACAGTTACATAAACTACAGGCACATGGAGTATAATAGTCAAAGCTATAGCTGCAGAAGTATTAGAGAACTGAAACAGTGATATCTGTGGGATCAAGGACAAGATTACCTAGCCTGATCTACCACGTAAGACATTTTCAGGTCTTACCACTTGAATTCTTGTTTGAATTAGACCATCTTTTGCTAATGCAACTACCCTTCAGTCTGTAGCTTTTAATAAGTCTGCTGAAGCCTAAGCTTGAATTCTTTGCTGTCAAGAAACTGTCTTACTTGCATTATGAATTTATCAAACTTCTAACTACTGAATCTCATACATTTCTTAGAGGTTGACATACCCTATTAGCCAGTTTCTGTTCCCTATCTGATTAATTTAGCCTGATCAAGTTATCCTATGAGATAATCTAAAGCTAGGTTGTTCTATCAGACCCTATGAAATGTTGAATGGAATTCACAGATCCATAGGAACACAGAAGCCAAAATAATATCAGTTGAAGTACAAAGCTCATTTGCAAAGCAGAGAGTAATTCATCCCCTATTCCCTAACAGCATCAGAGATAAGCGGAAGTCAGTTCCATACCAGTTTGGTGTTTCTCACCCTACTGCAAATTCACAGTTGATGGACTACTGAAAAAATGAAATGCTGACTTGTATTAGTCTCAACTCTCCCAAGGGGGTGGCACTAGAAAATACTAAGCACTGTCCTGTGGAGCACACTGCTCCCCCATTGTCATCTGCTTCATATAAAAAGTAGTGGAGATGGCACAAGAACCTTGAATAGCCAAAATAAGTTGGCTGAGACTTTACTATTTAAAAAAAATTAAAAAAAAAAAAAAAAAAATCAATGCTTGACCAGCACTTTCTACCCATGCATGATGGGTCTTTGTCAGAAGCATTGTTGCTATTATTAAAGTTTCCTCATTTGTTTTTCTGAAAGTTTGTATTACATTGCATGTATGAGAAATAATACACTATTCAGCGGCAGTTTTGGGAGCTGTCCAGAGGACGGAACAATGCTGAAATTTCAACTAAGTTAGGAAGTAACGCTGAGACTGTTATGGCAGAGTCCCAGAAACCAACGTACAGATCATACATGCATGGAGCAAAGACAGAACTCCCTCTTACTTTCTCCCTCATCCACTGAAGTCTCTCAGATGACAGTAGCTTACAGATGATGCTGCACCCAGGCACAGCCCAAGCGGTATTATCATCTCCCCCTCTTATAGACCTCCCTCTACAAATCTTAGCAATGCAGACCACTATGCTGGACAAGTTCTGGCCAGAAAATTACCAATCATCCCCAGTTAGTCCAACACGAATCTCATAATGGCAGTTTCTACATTACCACTAAAATTAGTTGTGCTAATTAAAACTGCCTTTGCCAAAAGAACCAGGTTCTTTCCAACTGTTTTTCCTTTATCACTAGCTAGATCAGGTAAAGAAAGCAGGATTTACACTGCATGAGGACACCATCAATTATGGCCTACCACTGGCATCTCCTTCCTCATCAACAAAAAGGTGCTGCACAAGTTCATGAAATACACTTAAATAAGTTCCTCTGACCATATCCTAGACATACCAACATGCTACAGATCCCACAAAACTTCATCCACTGAATTACTTTGTTGGTCACAGGGAATCACTGGAAATTCATTCTATGTGAGTCACTATTTTCCCATTTATTACTTGGGAAATTACTTAGAAATTTAAGGTAAGAATAATCTTTCATCGCGGGAAACTGCTTATGAATGCAAGTTATACAGAACTGTATCTGTGCTGTGTTATATTTCCTGATTTTTGGACTGGCAGGTAGTTAGGACTGAAGCAGGCGTTGAACAATGTCTAGAAGAAATATGCCTGGACAGCCCTGACTCACATCTACAAGATCCTAAAGCAGCTTCTTTCACAGGCTAAAGGGAAGAGTTACATGCCAATAATTCTCTACAAAAGCATACACTATGCTTGAACAGTGCCAGTGAATTAAGCAATAAAAGAGAAATGCTCTATCTGTCCAAAAGAGGTTGTAAGCATTTTTGTCTGGAGAGAAGAAACTGATCACCTCTGCCCCAGCTATGGAACTGCCTCGGGCCACAGCAAGAGCTGGAAACTGCTGTTGCCACCTCGTGGGCTCCATGCCGACTGCTAAAGGATAGGCACTTCCAGCCACTTCCCGAGAGTAGACAAGCGCTCGTGTCTGGAAGAGCAGAGACTCTCAAGTCAGCGTGCTGAAGACGTCCATTTACAGTTGAGGATTCCTCCAGTAGAAAGCCTCCAGGAAGGAACAGAAGTAATCTAATAAAATCAAGAGTGGAAGCTGTGTGTAAGCAAAGATAGCCAGCTGACATGATGCACTTAGTTGGGTTGCAAACCCATCTTTTCCAGAGCAGAGCATAAGATCTTTTCCTTAGAAATGGTATCAGTGGCCCATTTTAGGAAGAAAGCAAGAACGTTTTAGTAGTAGTATAGGACTGAATGGCTTTCCTTCAGCATGAGCAGAAGGCATTAAAATGACTTTCCCAGCATTTCTACAAGGCTGTACAGCAATTTGCCTGAGGACGCAACTTGCCTTTCTCACTAAACTGGCCATCGGTGATGCCTGACTCAAAGTTCTTGATTAACTAGCACTCTCCTTTCTCCCCTCAAAAATGGGAGAATTTTTCCATGCTTCCAAATGGAAGACATTTAACCAAAGACCTCACAGGAACTATTGCTTCCATTTTCAGCACCTAAGTCATAAAAAGCACGGAAAGCCAGAGGGAGAGAGCACGTTGCAATTTAGCAGCTGTGCAAATGCAGTTCAGGAATTTTGCTGTTAGAACGTTCCCTCAAATTGCACTTTCTTCACAGTTCATCCAAGCTGCATCTCCAACCAGATCAGAAAGCAAAATACAATGGCCTACAGAACATCATCAAGCTTAGCAAAAAACCAATGGCTTGAGATCAAAATACCTAAACCCCAACTTTAACACAAAACTCCAAATACTCAGAAGCTTTTTCATTCTGCTGTTTAATGCACTAGATATAACAACTTATTTTAAAAAAAAAAAAAAAAAAAAAAAAAGCATTAACACATTAACAGTAACATCTGTAGTCAGTTGCCAGACCAGTCAGGGCTGGATCAAAATTCTTAGCTTGCCTGAACTAGATGAATGCAAGGCTGCAGTGACTTCAGAAAATTCAGTGCGTATCTCCTTTCATTAACACCGAACACACACACACACACACACCTGGGCTGCCACTTTAATCCCTTTATAAAAGGAAAAGCAGAATAAATGCACCTGGAGAGCAGGCACCTAGACTGGCTGCTTTCAGCTCTTCCACAGGACTCGAGTGGTATTTTATGGCATTTATCCATGCTACCAGAAGCAACTCTTGCACATGTTGGGAAACCATCACACACTATGGCAGTAAGACTGGACAAGCAGCAATATTTGCATGAAGTAGAGATTTACTGCTATGATAACACTGGACCCCAAAGCCAGGCCATGCACAAGTGGGAAACACATCAGGAAACAGGTCTTTAAAAACAGAGACCAGAGAGAAAGAACCTGGATCCAGGTAAACGTAACACCCTAAAATAAAGGCCTGTGGCTGAATGCATGGAAGCGGTGCCATGTTTTCTGGTGTAGGTGAAAAATCATTAAGAGTTTCTCAAAGGAAACCTCCTCTCCCATCAGAACTCTAGCTCCATAATTGAGAGCAATGCACTTCTAAGTTTATCTGGAATAAACAGAAAGCTCAGCATTGCTCAGAATCAAGGCAATACTTTCAGGCCAGCGAAATTCATCTTAGATCACGCCTGTCCATTCAACTTACCACTAACTATTTTTGCAGCTTCGAAACAAGAAAACTAATAGCAGCTGAAAAACTCTCAAATCAGCATCTGTATGAATAACCTGACAAGCTCTTTACGGAGTGGTGGAAGAAGGAGAATGGAGGAAGATGTTCTACCAAAACTGAAATGATGACCCATTGCAGGGATGCTGTTTTTAGAAAGAATTACTTTTCAAGGAGAATTGAAGTTATTGGAATATTCATATTATCCACCATCAGCCCTGACCCTCTCAATCCAAGCAAGAAGTGAGGGAGACAGGGACAGTTTGTGAAGCTCAGCAGTTAGTGGGTGAGACACTGGGTACAGTCCTGGAGGGACCATTTCTTTTGGTAGTCCACGAAGTTTTTCACATGTTGGTGCTCATCCTGGACTGGCTGTTAGCTGGAGTAAGCTCCCCTTGGCTACCTTCTCTTGGAGGAGACTGCAACAAGACCAAAATCCTAGTTAGTGATGTGCAAATATCCTGCAGAATGCTTCCTGAGAGACCAAATGAAGCACAGGTGAAGCACAGCAGGATAGCAGCAGGGGCAGAGCATAACCCCAACTCACAAATAATGATGGCTTTGCAAAAGCTTTGTGTTTACAACTTCTATAGTTACAGTTCACAAGAACTGTTCCTAAAAAAGTCAAACCAGAACTTCTAAGCCACTCTTATTTACTATGTACACGGTGCTGTTGGCCCCAGAAGCTGAAGCCTATCTGGCATTTAGTGATCACAGGGATTAACATACTATAGAATTTAACACGTTCTGTGGCAGATGGCCTATCCTCCCTAAGGGTATTCTTTAGGAACTGCATCCTGGAAGAAATACTCCAAGCAATTAAATGCATTTTTTACCTCCTCTACTAAAAAAAAAAAATACTTCAAACAATCTTTGTTTTGATAAAAGATATGTGTGTCAAGAATTAGTCAGAATGAATTAGTTAGAATCAACCCAAGCATATAAACTTCAAAGGACATTCTGCATTGTACAAGCAGGTCAATGTATTGGCTATAAACACTTGTTCCGTATATATTTAGTATTTACTATTGTAAGAATTTGTCCAATCATGAGCACAATAAATCCATTCCTCTCCAGAATCTTCAATTCACCAACTTTTATAGTTTCAGTTAAAAAAAAAATTAAAAATCTTAACACTGTCTCAAAGTCCACATTTAATATTCCCATACCTTGACATGTATCTGGTTGCGCAAGACTGCAGCTCGCAGGATCATAGCTTTGGCACGTCGCTGAAACTCTTTGCCCATTAGTAAAGACTTCTCAAAAGTTGTGCTGCGCTGATCTACATCTCGAGCATAAAGAATCTGTAACCAATACAGAGAACTGTACACGGGAGCTATGACAGGGTTCCACAGCAGAAAGCCCTTTCTGCGCAAGGGAACAAAGCTAAGGTACCATGGAGCCTGAGTTTACACACAGATCAGCCCTACTGAAAATACAAGTCACAACAGATGAATGCAACTTCAAAGTGTCCCAGGAATGGAGAGTTTCTAATCTTAGTACAGCTGTTCAGTCTATAATCTGTGGCTCAGATGCACTCACCTTACTGTGCGAGTCTATTCTGGCATTGATCAGTCCCTCCAGGATCAGCTGAGTAAGTTCATCTTCCAGAGCAGCCACTGTGGTGTTAAAAGCAGTGGCCATCTTGCGCATATCTGCCGACACATAAGGGCTGAAGTACTAGGAAGAAGAAAAAACTCAGTTGCTAAGTGTACTCCCCACCCTCTGAAAAACCATGGGAAAAGCAATTACAATGAGATGGCCTATCTCACTGTTCATCCACCTCTCGGGATTACAGGAACAATTACCTGGATAAGGGCACGATTTCGAATCTGGGTATAAAGTGTCCTGACATGAGGTGCAAGGTACATATCCAGTAGCAGGTTGTCCTGTGCAAAAAAAACACATCAGAAGCTGAGAAGCAGCCTGGAAAAATATATTATTCCTATGTTCTGAAATGCATATGTGTATATACTTAAACCTTAAGGATATTACACTACAGCAAGACAATACCATAAAACAAGAATGAATAAAAGAACTAGCAATATATTTAAAAAATTTATCATTTCTCCTCACCCTCTACTGCTAAACTACTCCCAGTTTCCATTCACCATGTCAGGAGACAGAAGACAGAAGAGCTGAACACTCTTATTAGCTACTTTTAACAGTCACTGCTTCTCACAAAAGGCTAGGTGAAGGGAACTTTTAGGGTCTGTTCTGCACTGCTCCCCTGCAACTCACCTTCATCTCATCCAGCATCTTCAGGCATGAAGCATATTTAGATTCATAAAACTTGAAGATGATGTCACGAACCTGTGGCTCCAGCTCCAAAAACAATTTGAAGGAGCTACAGATAAAGATGGCAGTGATCAGACATTGGAACCCACCACTTAAATACCCCACAACCCCATCGCTCCAAGTTGCAAGGTTACAAACTCTCACTATCATTTGAAGATTCCAAGAATTTACTCTCTAACAGACCAGAGAGCCCATTTTCAGCAGAGCTGGGAGCCTGGAACACAGAGAAATGCAGCACAGCATCAGAGCTGTGGTGAAGGAAGGCAAGAGACTTTTGACAAATCAAGCAGTGGAAGTGTTTGTCCACACAAAACAAAAAAATGAGTGGGAATAGGTCAAAATCAGGATACACCACCAGAAAACATAGGCCACATCTGTGCATGCACCCTAGTCTGTGCTGGCCAGCTTTGTGTTCCCTTTCAAAGCACAGCCTTCACTAAGTACAGCATGAATCAGCCAATAAAAAAGTCAGGGTAACAACACTTTTTCCACATTAATTTAAAATTAGTGCTTCCATACACTTAGCTGACAGGAATTCAGTATCATTGTAATTCAATCTATGACACACAAATATCCATTTTCTTCCAAAGACTGTAATTCTCTTAACCTTGTATATGTCATAGTTAGATTATGCTGCAAGTTGTATTAACAATTATTAAATTGTATTAATACGATTAACGTACACCAGGACAAGTGGTAACATGAAGGCAAATTATCTTACAGCTGCCTTCTGTAGGACTCTATCCCTCTGATTTAGTATCTGATACGGACTGCTGAAGGAGATAGAAAATTGGGCTACGTAGATGTTGGATTTGACCTGGGTTGGAAACTTCCATTATACTACGAAAATTTCAGTTGTGATTAAACACTGTGTTTTAGACAGTGAAACGTCACCTAATGCTATAGCCAAACTAAGGCTCAGTGATTCCTTCTCTCCTGTATGAGAAAGCTATTACTCCTGCCAGAAACCACGCTCAACCAAAGTCCCATGTCCCAAAAGATGTCCAGTACATACGAACTCCTCTCAAGGCATCACTTACCTGCTGGAGATAACATTTCGTTGCAGTTCCTGACGGTCAAAGGTAGCAAGGGCACAGAGACCACCATACACAGCCACATTGCTAGGAGATAACAGCTAGAGAGAGAGAGAGAGAGAGAGAGCTGTCACTGACTACTAAAATGGCAGAAGGTTGGAATTAAGTATTCTACCCCAGGCCTTTCCTTCACACAGTGACAAGATCAGTCCTTGTCAAATGCAGTGGAACCGCTCAGCATGCTCTCAGGCATTCACCCAGAGCCTGAAGAGTGATTGTCGACTGCTAAGAGAGCAGAAACCAATTCCAACAGCCAGTCTCTTGATTGAGCTACAGAGATACACAAATCTCACAGGTAATTCCTATGTGATCTAGAGTAGATCATTTAGAGAACCCAAGGAACAGAGACTTTTTTTTTTTTTTTAAAACAAACAAACAAACAAACAAACATGGTTCACAGCACCACCAAACTATACAGGAGCACTGTGAGAATAACTACAATATCTGAATTTTACAACATAATACTTAGAAGAATTACATCCCCTCCAAGACCTGCACACAGCTCCCTCTTGGTCCTCACCTCAGGGAAATCACAGTGATCAAATGATGCCAACAAGAAACACTTTGCTGCCTGTTTGTACTTCCGAGCAGCTAGTTCGGCCAAGCCTAGGAACCAGAAAAAGTTAGTCCTTTGTTTATAGCATACAAATGAGGAGAAATTGCAAAATCTGGGAGTAGGACAGGCTCCCACATGGTTGCTAGTGCCTTCACTACTGAAGTGAAATGAGACTCTCAGACAGTATCTAGCATCCTTTGAACTATGATGACTCACACTGGCATCCTGTCTGAAGAAACTTAGGGAGAAGAAAGAAATGGCAAAAACAAGTCAGCAGTTCCATCTCATCAGCTTTATTAAATTTTGCATTTCTGGTGAGAAAATACAAAGTCTGTCAAATCTGAGAGAAAAAATAAACCAAGCACACACTATCATCAAAGAGCCCTACGGATAGCTGACAGGCAGAAAGATGGGCAGACAACACAGGAAGCTGAAGGATTCACTTACCTGCTGCACATTTCAGTTTGGTGAGAATTGCTTGTGTCTGGCTGTCTCTTTCTCCTCTTTGCTAAAGGATAAGAAAAAGCAGTAGTGAGCAAGCAGTATGAAAACCATTTTGATTACAACTGTCCTTGGGATATTTTATCCTAATAATTAACTTGCAAATCTCAACAGCAAGATAACTTCATCTTATTTGTCTTGGGAAATATGGCAAGAACTGAGGATGGGAAGTCTCTCTGTTTTTACCATGAGTCAGATTTCCTACACACTATCACTGGAGAAAAGCAACAATGAATCTCAAATGAAATAGTATAGCAGCCAAGGAGGCCGGATTAGAGGAAGAACAGACTGTAAGATGAAGAGAGTCTTACAGGGAGCAAGTCGTAAAGGGAGAAAGGAAGAAATCATTTTACAAATTTTGGAGACAGAAAACAAAGGGAAAACTCATGCAAGTTAAAAAGCAGGACCTTACTTCTGCAATTTCTGGTGTAGACTCAGCCTTGCTTACATAGCTCAGAACATGAGACCAATTCTGGAGGTAGACACTGACCTGTAGAGAGCCAGAAACAGTGTAGAATAGGCATGGATAAATGGTGTTACTTAGATAAGCAGCATCACTGCAGACACAAGAGGTGTAACCAGAGCAAAGTACAGGTGGACTTTATAGCAGATATCAGAAAGACACCAAGTACCATTTCCTGCAAACCTTCCTACCTTGATGACATTGAGACACATGTTGATAACATGTTTAGCACTGGTGCAGTAATCACGGGCTCGTGAGTAACACTTGAGAGCGTTGCTGAGGTCCCCACAGTCAAGGTAATGATCACCTAAGTCATCATGGCCTCTCCTGGAGCACAGGAATTAAAATACCAATGAACTGTGTGCTCAGAAAGGGACACAGTCAGTTTGTTCCAAACAAGTAACTCAACACACTGACCTAAGGCACTGAATGCAGATGACATCCTGTGTTAGGTGCCTGGAGGAGCAAAATGCTCTTCCTTGCTCCAGCAGAGCCTTCTGCATCTCACCTGATACTCTCTTTGATGGAGTTCCCTTTGTAATTTTTCAGATCTGTGTCGAGTTTCTCCAGTTTAAGAAGAGCTTTTTTGCGTGTAGCTTCAACCCAAGCTGTGTCAAGAGGAGGGGGTTCAATTCCACTATCAGGGACAGCATCAGGTGTATTCTGCAGTTCTCTGAAAGAGTTTGAATGGAGCTATTATGCTGCAAACTTTTCAAAACAGAGGTCTGCTAAGTACCTGGCACTGTTACCCTAACAAACAGTACTGCATGCACAAAATAGACCAAAGAGAAAACAAGGATGGTGGGGAAAAAAGAAAAAGACTGTGAAGATTTCCAGTGAAAGCAGTAACATAAGCACCACAGATGTTTACAAATTCTTCTCAAAATTATCCTGATGATCTTTTGCAGGTATTTTATTAACAAGCAAGTCATTGCTAATTTTAAAGAAACAACCTGCTCTATATATCAATTGCAAGCAAGTTAGTAACAGTGCTGCAATGAATTATTACATTCTATGAAAGTATTTAATGACTCTTTAGAGTCATTGAATCCAATCAAACGTCTCTATATGGGTCACAGGGTGCACATGTTTACAAGTTCTCTCCCCAGCTATTTTGCAATGGCTTGATAGCAAAGCTACACTGTACAGATACTACCCAACTTCTTTTTCCATCCAGCTCAGATCAACATATCTACTTGCACTGAACTCACTTTCCAATATTTTAAACAGAAAAACACATTCTGAGTTTTTTGGGGTTTTTCTTTGTTGGTTTTTTTTTTTTTTTTTTACCAACAGTCCTTTTCACATATAAGCAAGCAATGAACATGCCGTCACACATAGTAAAGACTCCCGGGGCAAAACAGACAAGAAATCAACAAATATGCATAGCAAGAAAAATAATGCAAAGACAGAAAGTGTGGATGGATAAGTGAAGTATCAAAGGCTACCCTTAACAGCAAGCCAGGGCCGGGGGGGCGGGGCAGGGGGAACCAAACCAAAACAAGGCAAACAGTTAGATAAGGTTTTGTTTTATGAACACAAGAGCATCTAGAAGAGGCTTCATCTCCATAATCTACCTAAGGAAAGACAACCTGTGTTCATTAATATCTCAAGCAGTTGCAAGGACTAAACTCTCCTCAATATCTACCTGTAGCCTTTTAAAACACTAAGACTTCAGAATGAGATAATGTCTTCTGTGTTTAAGCTTTTAGAAAAGCATGAGACCTTAGGCCTGAACACACACATATTTCACTGCTATCAAATTCTAAGGGCAAAGACAATTTGCTTAAGGAACACGCTACTATTACATGCAAAGTCCCCCATTGTGGCACATTGGTCTTAACTCAGTCAAAAAAGCTCCCGACGTTCCCATGATCTCTTAGTACCTGGTGGCCTCAGACAACTTTCTGTGGATTTCTTCGTACACATCAACATTGAAAGTTCTCTGGACAAATGACAGTGCCATCTTGAGAGCTTCCACCCGCAGCTGTGGGCAGTGATCAGCAATAAATTGCAGCCGCTCAATTCGCATCAGACCACTGTAGCTGGACGCATACTGCTCCAAATCCTGCAAACAAAACCTGGTCTTAGAAGGCGAAGACAGCAACACTAAATCCGGCTACTACACTGTGACCTGCACAGGTTTTCCTGCAGTCCTGACCCCTTCATGGAGGGCAACATGACTCAGACAAATAAAAAATCAGGTAAGGTTATTCTGTTTCTGCTTTCTTCAAATGTTAGTAATTTCCTCAGAAATACGCAGTACATTACAATTTACCTTTTTTTATTTCAGTTGTGATGCTGTCCATTCAGGCTAATCAGCTCACCCACTTTAAGCATTGGTTATATCACCTGTTAATAATTTTGTCAAGATGCCACCATTTGAGCTGAAGTTTCCGAAACCAGACAACCATTCTAGATGTAGTTTTTCCTTGAAAAATAGTTTCCATATGACAATTTGCATTCTTTTGCTCATACTAATTTCTTAAAACATCTCCTTTGAGAACAAATAGGGTCTCTTACTCTTGAGGAAGGATCTGAGGTTTCAATTCTGAACACTTAACAGATTTTAAGCCTTGGGGTGGCGGGGAGAAGAAGAGCACAAAATGTCTAGTAAAGATATGATATGGCATTGCAAGGAGATTTCCTAAAGACAGAAGTACACACGCAAACAACCATAGCAGAATGTTCAGGGCAAAGCCAAGCATTCAGGCAGCAGGAAACACTAGGTTCAAGTTGCCTGTCCACATTTAACATGCATCCTGTGTCATGTCTGACTCCCTCACCCCTGTATGTCTAAATTAAGATACCACTATAGGTGTCACGGTAGCATTTTCTAACATGATTCTTGCCTGATTCAGTGCAAGAATGATCTTGCTCTGAGACCAAAACAGGACCGTGTGCACTGAAAATTTGTATTTAGGATTCCTGCTTTATTTGCTACAGAACTTGAAAAATATAAAGGCAGGAGCATTCTTTCTTCCCCAGTTTCATGCCCGATGGTGCACAATACTCCTGAAATCACTGAGTAATTTCACTTTACTCCTCAGCTCTTTGAATGTCAAAGGGGAATTATGGTCCTTCACATCAGTTACGGTGAAAAGAAAATCACTAATTTTTGTGGAACACTTAGATGCTGTAGTACTAACAAAGACATAAAGGTCACAACATAATTGCTTCATCACTCTAGCTTCGTAAGAGAATTGAAACGCAGTGAAATCAAACAAGGTATCAGGTCATATGCTGAAAAAAACCCAAACCAAAACCAAACAAAAAAACCCAACAACAAAAAAGAAGGCTGTGCAGTAAACAGTGAATGACCATGTGACAACTGTCACAAGGCACGGGGCCAAGAGGAACAAATTAAAGCTTCAGAGGTTATATGAGATCCAAAGCTTCCTAACTGAATGCTTTATTTTGCAATTTTAATGTTGCTTTAACTTTTTCCAATTAACATTTTTGTTCTCTTCTGCAACACCCATTTCTCACTGTTACAGAGCTGATACATAAAAATTGGCCAAAATCTCAAACCATTAACTAAAAATTGAAGAAACTGATATAAGCAAATACAGCTCTGTGGGTTTTAGTCAGTCTCCAGAGGATCAAACAATTGAAGAATTCTATCCTAATTATATACTTAAAGCACCCGAGCCTTGCTCCTCAAAGAACAAGCCTCAGAATAAAGGAATGATGTCTCTGTAAGTAATCAGAGATGTACTAAACTATTTCAGAATGGAAACTGTGTCAAAAAGGCAGCACGCAGCAAGTCACAAACCAGCAATTCCTCCTTCATCTCAGAAGGTGCAGCAGAGGTCAGTACGTGACAAGGAGCTACAGAAGAGGTCACTGCTGTTCCTACTCCACCTTGCTTTGAAGAGAATCTATTAATCTCTAAATAACAATTTGACAAGGAGTAAAATGAGGGAGTTTTTCAAAAACCTTAAAGGAAGAGGCCATGCCCCAGAAATGTAACCCACTAGCCCTCAACCAGCACATACCAGAGTGGGGTTCTCCACCACATAGTTGATATCAGGTGCATTTTGCTGATCTTCTTGTGGATCTACGTCAATCTGCATGGGCTCTACTGCACCCTAGAATAGCAAAATGAGGTCAAAAGTGGCTTATTACATTTGAGCAGGAAACAACTATGTGATTCAATCTATGAAGGACTTGCTTAAATACACATTAAATTCTAAAAATGAAAACACACTTCTCAGTCTTTAGACATGTTTAGGATTTTTCTCTGGCAACACCACTACTCAGCATGATGGTTTGTCTAAAACAAGCAGCACTAAGGCTCAGCATTCCCACAGAGTGTTTTATTTTGTTTGATAGATTATCAAGCAAGAAAGCGAAGGGGTCAATAAATCTGATTCTACAAAGTATCTCAGGCATGCATGCTAAATTCCAAATGACATCGCATTTCTCTTCCTTGAGCAAGAGCAGGCATTAACACTCAGCTCAAGAAGCTCCAAAAGTCAAAAAAGTACCCAAAAAGTTCACCAGAACCTTTCAAAGCTGCTTTAATGCTTAAAAGTAATATTTGAGGGGGGGAAGACGACAACTGTTACGCTTTTTAAAAGTATTAAAAAAATGTAAAGAACAGAACGCAGAATGGCAATTCCACAGTTTCTAACAAATACTGGGGAAAAGTTTATCTGCACTGCAAAAATTTACCATCAGTTGAACTATCCTACTACAGTTATCCAACTGTTTAGGTAGATTCTCATTTGTAGGAACAACAGAGTTCTATTCTCCCAGTGTATCTTGCACTGCTTTGAACCACATGAGGAATCATACCAGTACAGTGACCTCAGTACAACTGCATCAATACAATACCTGTGCGTGTTCCCATTTAAGACCAACTTACTATGCAGTCGCACAAACAAAATGAGTATGCTATCACGAAATTCTTTTCCTCCTCCTAGTCAAAAGTGTGCTGAACATTCCCCCTAGGTACTAGCGATTTAAACTCAGGAAAACCAAGCTGAATGTCTTCTTATAAAATGCTGAATATGTCCAGATATTACCATAAGCAACACCTGATTGGGGGTAAATTGCATGAGTGGACCTTAGAAAGGACAAAAATGCCAACCACCTTGCCCCCACCAACACCAAATTATTTCCATGTTTTTATCGATTTTGCTGTCTGTTAAGAAATCAAAGATAGAGGAGTTTGGGGGTTGGGTTGGTGGTTTTGGGGTTGGTTTTTTTTGAGGAGGAACAGCGCAGATCCAGATTTCCTAACTCTAAAAATTGATATATCTTGTATTCACCCACAGCCTTGTTTATTCTTTCACAGACTGGTATGTACCAAATATGCACGTATCTCAACCCTGATGTGAAATCTCCCAAAATCTGAAGTAAAAGCAAGTAAAGCATATAAAAGTTTGTTTCCTAGTTTGTTATTCTCTGCGTGAAGGAAAGGGAGGGAGGGTGCAAAGGAGAGTTTGATTGTCCAGATCACCACTCAGGAGAACTGTGCGTAAAAACATTTAAGTCACCATACATTGAGACCATTACTTTTTCCATCTTTATCTACCTTATCTGTTTTCTTATATAATAAACACTAAGTGTCAGGGTTGCTTTTTTTAAGGCTGTGTTTGCCTACCATAGTAAACACCCGATATAGACTCCTTAGAAATCAGCATTACAGAAACTAACAGTAACTCCAGCTGGTGGAACAGAACGAGTCGTGTCCTGCTACGCCGGTAGGCTGTACTCTGCATTTCTCCCTTAACTCCCAGACAAGGAAAAACACAACAAGTGGCCTGGAAGTCCCACTAGGACATGCAAACTCGGACATTTTCAAGCTAACTATTTTGAAAGGAAGATGCAAGGTTTACTTAAGAACTACTCACAAAGCAAAAAAAAAAAAAATGCTCACTCCCCAAGATCTTCTGAGCCCAGAAGGGCGCCCTGTTGGAAGGTAGCTCATAAGGCCTCATACAAGCTGATAAGCTGGCACTCCAGCTGAAGTCCCCTGCTGTACTCGGGAGGAAGAGGTGTGACCTATTGCTGGAGGGGGTGCAGTACAGATCTGTCACTGATGAAGAAGCTGAGCTGGATGCTGAACTACCCCTCATCCTGTCCTGACTTTCCGCACCCCCGCGCCCTGAGAGAGAACTTGCTGGCTGCTAAAGGGAAGAAAGACAGTTAACTCGCAAAGGGATCACCTGTGCGGCTACTGGAGGTCCAGGCTCAGTACACCGACCCCCTCTGGGCTCCTGCGGTTTTCCCCCTGTGCTGCAGACTCTCAGCTCCTCTTCATCCGCCACCTCGTTACACCCTCCTCTACTACCCAAGCCCTACCTACGGCACGTACAACGCGAAAATCAAGCAAGGGGGCCGCGGCAGCGGCGGGGGACGCCGCGGGTGCCGGAGGCCGCTCGGCTGGGCGCCGCTGCTCGCGAACGGCGGCGGAAGCGACGCACACGGACCCGGCGGAAGGGCGAGCGAGGGCCCAGGGCCGGCCGGGAGCGGCTCCCCTTCCCGCGAGGAAGCCGCGGGCGCGGAGCCGACGGGGAAGGCCGCACCGCGCCACCCGGAGGCCGCGGCAGGGCAGGGCCGGGCCGGGCCGCGGCAGGGCTGGGCCGCGCGGTCGGACACCGCGCGGGAGGGACGCCGAGCGCGGCCGCGGCGGCCCCCGGAGGGATGGCGCTGCCGGGGGCGGCGGGGGGCGGCGGCCCCATACCTGCAAGTTAAAGACCTGGACGGGCAGCGGCATCCTTCCCCTCGCGGCCGCCACTTCCGGCTGACCTCCCCGCCTCTCCCGCCGGCTCGGCTTCCACTTCCGGGTCGCGCGGCGCCGCCAGACCGCATCCGACAGGTGAAGCCCTTAAAGGGGCCGCGGCCCGTCTCGCCTCTCCCGCCGGCGCACCGGGCGGCGGCGCGGGCGGGGCGGGACTGCGCGGGGCTCTCGTCGCCCGCGGGGCCCGGCCGGGCTCGCCGGGCCACGCCGCCCGGGGCGGCCTCCCCCGCGGGTCAGCGCGGCCTTGGGGCGCCCGGGCGCTCCCCTCCGCCGGCCGCGGGGGCTGCCGCCGCCGCCGCCTCCCGGAGCGCGGTGGCCGCCTGGCCGGGGCCGGCCGCTGCCGCGCGGGGGTGGGGGGCGGCCGGGCTCCCGGCGCTGGCCCGCCCGGAGCCGCCGCCCGCCCGCGGGGCCATGAGGCGGCCGCGCAGCGCGGCGGGGGCCCGCGGGGCTGCAGCATGAGCGGCTCCTGCCTGGGGCTTCGCAAGGCCTGCTTCCTGCTGTCCGTCAGCGCCGCCGCCCTCCTCCTCCTCCTGCTGCCGCGGGGGCAGCCCCCCGCCGCGCCCCGCCGTCGCCCGCCGCCCGCCGCCGGGCCCAGCGGGCCTCCGCCGCAGCGGGCGGGCCCCGGGGGGAGCGGCGTGCCCGGCACGCGGGCGGGCTCTCGCGGGGAGCCGGGCGGCGGGCCGGGGGCCGGGGCCGGGGCGGGCGGCCGCGGCGGAGGCCTCGCTGGCAGCCCGCAGCCTGCGCGGAAGGGCCGCCTCGGGCCCGGCGGGGGCTCGGCCAGGGAGAGCCTGGAGCTGAAGGACATCTTCATCGCGGTGAAGACCACGAGGAAGTACCACAGGAGCCGGCTGGACTTGCTCCTCCAGACCTGGATCTCCCAGGCGAGGGGACAGGTGAGGCGCCGCCGGTGGGCTGGGACAGGCGGCCCGGAGCCTCGTCCCTCTCTGGTCCCGGGCAGCCGCTGCGCTTTCTCAAAGAGTTTTTCTTTGTGTGTGCTAAAAACATCTCTCCTTGTAAGGCTGAGGAAGGCTGTCTTGCCTAAATAGTTCCTCTGAACCTACCTCCAAAAGAGCTCCTTGTCGATTAAGCTGGTTACTTGCAGTCTGGGATCAGTGGTCCAAGCAGAAACAGTTTGCTGACTTTTGTATGACTCTGGAAAATACTACATGATAGTGAAAGATCCCTAGCGCTGATGCATCTAAGCTGATATTTTGGACTAAGTAGTTCAGCGACTTAGGTTTTTCCATAGAACAAGGTAGAATTTGTTCCCTTGTTGGGGAGTTTCAGTCCATTCAAGCATATTAATGCAATTTTGTCCAGCAGCTGGGACAAGACAGTGTCACCACCTGGCACTTTCCGCCCTGACTTTCATTCTTTCCTTTTAGCTTGCTTAACAGCTGTGGATGACTCCTAGCCAGAGAGAGGAGGTGAAGTTGCAGAGGGAGGTACTACCAAAAAAGACAGTCATTCCTATCTGGAAATTGGTTGTCTGTACCCTGAGATGAGGGGAGTAAGATCTTGGATGCTTTACTGAAATGAGACTCTTCTGGTTTGCAGTGCAAAAACTTATCAAATAAGGCAAGGGCTGAAGTTGCTGGGGTTCTCTCCACCACCACTCCCCACCCTGCTCCCAATGGCTACTGTGAAATAAGCTAACAAGACAAAACTTTCAGAATTCTGGCTGCAACTGAGCACAGTTGAAATTAGTTTCTGAAGTTCTCAAACGTGGACACACCATTTTTGTCTCCCACAGACGTTTATATTCACGGACTGGGAGGATCGGGAGCTACGCCTGAAAGCAGGTAAGCTGTGTAGCATAGGTGCATGCCGTCTGTTATAACTGAGTTTTGTTTCCGTCATACTTTCCCTAGAAGTCCTTACTTCATGCTGTACAAGCAATTAGGAAAGTTAAGATGGAGAAAATGGAGAAAACTTCTCCTTTCACAGGAGAATATGCTGTTCCTACTTACCACCTGGACAAGATGCCTGGAACTTCCTGAATACTGGGTTCACCTTTGCACCCACTTCCTTCCTGTTAGTAAGCTTAAGTCTATCTGGTCCGAAGTTAAATTAGGTATTTCCTTTGTACACAGTCTCATAGCACTATTTATATACCCTGCACTCACACATTTTTATGTACTCTACAGCTTGCATGCCATATGCATAACCCATGAGCCCTGCCTGTCCTGCAGTTTACTCTCCATGTGTGCACCATATGCGCTTCAGATGTACAGTATTAGTGCCAAATGTGCACTTCTTTTGTAGTCTTTTTTGGACTACACATGCTTCTCAAACCTGAAAGGCCTGATCTTTATTTTTCTAGGGGATCATATGATCAACACCAACTGTTCTGCTGTCCATACCCGGCAAGCTCTCTGCTGCAAGATGTCTGTGGAATATGATAAATTCCTGGAATCTGGGCAAAAGTAGGTGAAACACGTTGTTCTGATTGACTTTGTTTCTTCCAGTTCTGTGTTCACAGGAAACTTGAGTAACGTTCTCTGCTCCAGTAAGGAATGCAGTATTAGCTAAAACGCGGTGGTGAGCATAGGCAAGGGAGCACAGCATGAAGCAGTGTTTATAAACAAGCATCACCTGAAAGGTGGAAAGGATGGTAATCTAAAGGGGGTTATTAATTTCAGAATTAGGATCTGTGGGTGCTTTCAGCTTCCAAATTCTGTAATTCAGGACAACGGGAAATACTTTCTGCTCCAAGCCTGAAAGACTAAGGCTCAGCTGTAAACCTGTGACTCATTTCTTTGTCACTGTTCTGCAGTAACTTTCTTATTTTGTTTTGTTTGAAGATGGTTTTGCCACGTGGACGATGACAACTATGTGAACCCTCGGACGCTCCTGCATCTCTTATCTGCCTTCTCACACAGCCAGGATGTCTATGTGGGGCGACCGAGTCTGGACCATCCCATTGAAGCAGCTGACCATGTCCAAAGTGATGGATCAGTAAGGAAACTTTGCAGTTAGTCTGAGAGACATCCTGACCTTCTAAGCTTTTAAAACCTTGAGAGTTCATAGGATTCCCCCATAAAAAAAGAAGTGATTTAATCTGCAAGCAATGAACCTGGCACTGGTAGTTTTCAGAGACAGCGTGCTGGGTTAAATGAACCTTCGATCTGACCTTGTATGCATATGTACAATAGAATTTGTCTCCTGGGTGGGTGTCTGTTTCTCTTCCTTTACTCACATGTTGGTGCTCTCCATCACACTGAGGTGAGTAGGGCCTCCACATCTCGACTCTTCCTTTAGTGTTTTTGGGGGCAGTGTTCCTTGTTTTAGGCGTTTGGGGGTTGGGGTTTGGGTGGGTTGGTTGGTTTGTTTTGAGAGCAGTATCACGTTGTCATCATCCTGAACCAACCTCAGATGGGTGACAAAGGCTCTCTGGGTATATAAGGCATTTCCAATACTGAGTGGTTACTAGGTTTCCAAGAAGTGGAAGCAAACATATCTCAGTCACAAGATACGTGTGCTAAAGGCCAAGTCCTCACCAGGTCACCTATACTGACAGGCCTAAAGATAAATCAGTCCACTGGCCAGAAAGTCAGTTACAAAGCAGCTTGTTAGGGAAGACTCTGCACAACAAAATAGTCTCTTTGGACATGGAGCCAAGTGACTAATGGACCACCTTTTTTGTCAGGAACACTGAGCCCTTGGCTAGAATGACCAGGGGACAGATGGAATTGGGTAGGAGTGGGACTATAGTTTCCCATTTCATGTGTGCTACCTCAGTTTTGCTGACTTGATGGTTCACCTGCTGTCAGTTCCAGAATAGTTTCATTTGAGAGAACAGCTAGCTGGGCTTTCAGCAGCCTAAAGAAATAGGAATTAATCTGTGTCTTGTTCTGACTCAGGTGCAGTATGTGATATCCAATAGAACGACAGGTTCCCTTCCCTGCCCAGCCAAATGGAAAAAGCTGATTATCAGTAACTACTGTGTGTTTTTCTTGTTGCTCTTCAGAAGACAACCGTGAAATTCTGGTTTGCCACAGGTGGAGCAGGGTTCTGTATCAGCAGAGGTCTTGCCCTGAAGATGAGTCCCTGGGCCAGGTAAACACTGTTCCTAGCTGAGCTCCATCAATATGTGTTTGGTGGGCTTTAAAGCATGTTTCATCTTGTCTCCTGTGCTCTGTCTCACAGCCTGGGTAATTTCATCAGTACTGCAGAAAGAGTGCGTCTTCCCGATGACTGCACTATTGGCTACATCATTGAAGGGCTGCTGGAGGTAAAGCTGCTGCACAGCCCGTTGTTCCATTCCCATCTAGAAAATCTGCAGAGACTACAAGGCGAGTCTGTGCTGCAGCAGGTAGGGCTAAGCCTCATGTCCTGTTCTTGTAATTGCGCCTCAATCTGATCAGAAAGAATACCGTCCATAGACTTAGCACTCTTCAGCAAAGAAGGACGTCTACAGGCTCGCTCAGAGCTGTGTCCTGTCCAATTCCTTCACTTAGGTAAAAAGCAGACTGTCACCCTAGCCAGGTCATATAGCTGTCCCCTCCTTTGGGGACACATTCTGCTGCATTAAGCCTAATATACGGTGTTCCCCATCTCCTTCTAAACTCTGACCTTCCATGAGTCACAGTAGCAGCAAGTGTAGAAGGAGGCAATATTTAGTTTGCCTGCCACGTAAGAAAGTATTTCTGTCTTTGCCTAACAAAGGCTCAGTCTTAATTCACGCTGTTCAAAAAGACTAGTGTTGCAGCTATGGCAAGTACCTCTTCAATAACTGAGACACAGTTAAATGTTTGACTGTTTTTAAGAATAACTTGTCTGAATCTCAAGAAACTTAATCAACGTTTCTTAGGCAAAATCGAGTAGGTTTTTTAAGTGCTGGGATACCTTTTTACTCATGGGCAGTAGATGGAGCTGTAAGGCTATCCAGAAGCTTTGTCTGCCTCTTACTGTTTGGCACCATGAAAAAACGAGAGTGCGGTTTTGCCCCTACAAACTGCTTGGTTATATTTTCCTGGCAATTGTATTAGGCGGCAGAAATGTACACTTGGGGCCAAATTCCAGCGTGATGTAATGTCCTTCATGTTAGTGAATTTAACTGTAGGCCAAATACCACCTTTCGTTGGTGATCATTGTTTCCCTGAGACTGTAACAGCTAACCCAAAATCCAGGAAATCTACAATTAGGAAGAAAATACAAGTCGTCTTGTATCTGGCACCTGAAAAATCTCTTAATACAGTGTTTGTGTGGAAGAATAGCACTGAATTGGAGTTCCAGAGATCTAAATTTTGTTGCCAGGTTTGTCACATGGCAGTCCTTTGCATGCCATTTAACATCCAAATGTTTCTGTTTTCCCTCTGTGCTAAGACACTACTATTGCAGACTTCCGGCAATGTCTGGTGGGGATGAACAGATGTTATTCAGTGAAGGTACAGACATTAGCAGGATTAATGCCCTTACAAAGCTTCCAATTGTAACTCATCTCATCCCTCAGGGCAATGCAACTTTCAGCTCCTTTGTTTATTCTCCCACATTGCCTTTAGATGAGCAGTCTTTGATAGCTACCATTTGATAGCTACCATTCAGTGCCAATATTGCTTATGTCAAAACTAACCACTGTTTTTCAAATGTAATCCACCTTTCAGATTAGACAGGATCCTTGGAGTCTTTCTTCATACCGCATTAATAATCCTGCTATCCCCTCTCTGGTTTTCTGCATTAGTGTTACAATTTCTGAGTATTTATTTGCTTTTACAGGTAACCCTAAGTTACGGGGACCCTGAGAACAAACACAACGTTGTGAGTGTGGGAGGAGTGTTTGGCCTTCAGCAAGATCCAACCCGGTGAGTGTCCGCTTCCAAAACAAGATCTCTGTGCCTTGTTCATGTTTATCAACTGTAAGATGATCAGACCCACTAATGGGGTTGTTTTCTCATGTCAGCTCTTGTTGCTGTGCCAAAGGCAGGTAGACCCACCCTCTCTGCTCTGTGAGACTGCTGCACATTCGATGCTAGTACGTTCCTTGTCTAGAGAATTCCAATCTAATATTTTCTTTTTTTTCTTCATAGATTTAAATCTGTCCATTGTCTGCTCTATCCTGACACTATTTGGTGCCCTGCTAAGAAGATGTCATAATTCTTGACCAGTCATTGACACCTATGACAAACTATGTCTAGTTTGCATAGGACAGGAGTTGTGGTGGACTTTTGGTGGTTTTCTTTTCTTCTTCTGGGAGACAACCAGAGGTTATCTACAAAGGAGGTAGACAGACTCTGTTTACAAAAGCAAGAAGGTGTGGTTTGTTCAGCTGCAGCCTGGGACACTCCAAGAAGAATCCTTGTTCTTTTGTCCAGTGGGTCTTCGTATAGTGACTACAGTCATACATGTACGAGTCACTTTACACTTTCATCTGATGTCATGTGAATCTGTGCTTGGACACATCCTAGGCAAATGCAGTACTTGGAATGATAGCATTCTTACTACTGTTAGGAGCTTTTAGAGGCCATTGTCTTGAAGCTGGAGTGCTATAGCAGACTGTAGTCCCCATGGTGACAAGAGAGGGAAAGTTTTCACTCGTCTTTTTTGGGAACAGAATTATTTAAAAGCTTCTGTGGCCTGCCATACTAAAACTCCACCTGTGGGCCAGAACAGGGTCTGTTCGTAAACACCAGAAATCCTGGAATCACTAGGGTAAACAAGGCTGGAAGCCTTTGTCATGGGAAAACCCTGTGGAAGGGTAAGCTTACTCAGGACTGGATAAGAGTTGCTTATAGTGCACTACATTCTCCCCTGTAGTCCATGCATACCTCCCATGGAGGTGATTGTCAGACTTGGCTCCCTTACCAGCTGAATTGCAGTGGTTGTTGATTATGATGGTGGTCTGCCAGGTCCAAGACTATTCCCTTGATATTTGATACTGAAGAAATATTTGCCAGACTAGGTAGTAATCATTTCTCCTGCTTTGCCCACAGCAGGTTGTATGAGCTAGAGCATGCTCATTGGCTGATGAAACACACCCTGTTTCTGAAGTTGTGCTGTATCTTTTGCTGTCTGTGAGGGAGGAGGAATGCTAGATAGCTGTAATGCCCTGAGGAAGTTTTTGATGGTATCATTTGAGGACCTTTAATCGTATGACTGTGGTTACTCCACTTCAGCTTCTTCAATACTCTTTTGATTACCTTAGGGTCTAGATCAGTGTTTATTTTTACTCCTTAATGTTTCAATAAATAGTTCATGCAGTCACTAAAAGGAGACTGCACACTCACACAAAGGCAGAAGTTCAGTGCTGTAGCAGTATCGCCTGCTGCTGCTTTTAAAATAAAGTAAGCTTAGTTTTGAAAGTGGAAGAAATGGGGCTCCATATGTTTATTTTTCTGTTAGCCCAAACTTTGGCCATGTGCAATCCCTACCTGACATGAAGAACAGCATAAAAAATGACTTTGCAAAACCACTGCTTACTCTCACAAACTCTTCAGAAAATACTTGCTGGTTTAGTGCTAGAGTCTGAGGCTGAATTAAGGGGAGAATAACAGAATGACATTGTGTAACCTGGAACTATGATTAACGGCTAGAATGTGGACCTAGCAAAAGTTTCAGATTTCTAAACAGCTGTGCTGAGCTGTACTGTGGACTTAAGCTAGTTGCTTAACTTCCTGCCATTTGAAAAGTGGTATAACGTAGGCAAACGCCTGCAGTGTATTCAAGTATGAAACTTAGCAGAGGTGTCAGCCTCCTGAAATACGCTGTTCCCTGCACTCTATTTTTAACACAAACCTTTCAGCATTTACCTGGGTATGTTGTCCTCTCTGCATGATTTTAGTTAATTCCACTGAGGAGCAAACAAGCTGACTGCTACTTGCTACAGTCCTGCAGCTCATTCTTCAATTTCTCCTTTCCTTCATGTCTACTAAGGTGATCATGAGGTATGGGAATGAGAATGCAGCTAGCACAGTGGCTGTTCCATAACAGGTACACCTGCAACACTGACAGCCTGTTACAGAAAACAGAGGAGGACTTGTGGAATAGTAGGTTGTGGTATGTTCTACCTCTTTATTAGGTCTTCTGCTCGCTAGAACTGAGGCATCCTATGGTTTAATGATTTGTTGTTAATAGCTCTGGAGATTCCTGGTATCTATATAAATACTTTTTTTTTTTTTAAACACTTGTTAGGTTCTTGTTTTCAACCTCCTGTAGCAGTAAGCTGTGAAACCATGAGCTCGATGAGATTTTGTCTTCAAACACTGATTCTGAACTCTTCTGTTGGAGCTTTTCTTCCTCTTCCACTGGTAGCAGCCTCTTGTAAGGTATCACAGACAGCATGGACTGGGTAGTGATTATGTGGCAAACTGCAGTTCAAAAGTGACAACACTTCATATGGATGGCAGCAAAACTGAGTAGTAGAAGTTTCACGCTGTAGTCCCTGGTCACCCTAAACTAGGTGTGCCAAAGAGGCAGCATGCTCTGAGCTGGTAGGGTGTTTATTAAACTGAAAAGGACCACATTCTCCTGCATGGCAATACAGAACTGTTCAATGTGTTCAAGCTTCTTTAAGGTTTCTTATGTTGACAATACAGTAGGCTGCGTGGATGTATCAGGATGCAGCTTTTTAATCAAACTACTGTCTCATACATAAAGTGATTCTACAAAATAAATATTTAAATATGTCAAAGGCTGTGTTTGTCATGTTTCCTGACGCATTCTCTACACCAACAGTGGACCATAAACCCTGTGATCCAGAAAACTGGAGCCTCCTGTCAGGCTGTTGTGATGCCAAAGGGCCAAAAAGCACATGAGATGACTTGGATGTGCAGAGGAACAAATACGGATGAGAAGAATCCTTGCAGATGATGATTAACAGAGTTAAGTAAAAGAACTGAAATAAGGAATGTTAGTTAATCGTTGTAAACTTGTCACAGCACTTTCCTATTCTGTTTCTGTGCTTACTAAATATGCCACAGGAGCTCTTAAATGTAAGAGTCCTCAGAAAGCAACGTCGGAATTGGGTAGTATTACAAACAGACCTGTTAATAGAGTACATAATTGTCTCTGCTCTTCTGCTGTTACACAATGCCAGCTCTGCAAATCAGGAGTTGGAACTGCCATGCTATCACTGGAAGTAAACTGTGGTGCAGTAGGTTATCTATGACCTCTTAACTACCCCTAGCCTGTTTTTCTGTTGTACCTTCCAGCACCCTGCTGTTGTCACACAGGTGCTGCATGAGAAATCCTGTATGCCTAGGTCCGCAGGCAAGTGGTGCCTGCGTACTTGCAGCTGATTTTGCAGGCAGTGACTATTAGACTAGGCCTGCCTACAAACTTCATCAGCAAAGTCAAGGGGGCAGAAAAGGCAGGTCTTTTCATCATCTGGTAAAAAGCCTGTTTTTCTGTGGCCTCTCGCTACGACACTTTAGTGAGACTCAGAGCCAAGAAAATTCATCTCTGCGTGCCCGTCTCTCGCTGGGTGGGCGCGGAAATGGCTCCTCGCCGCGTCCTCTCGGGGGAACCAGGGCCTGCAGCGGGTGGGCCTGCAGCGGGTGGGCCTGCCTTCTGCTCTCCTTGCAGGCGCCTTGGGGGAGAGGCGGCCCCGCCGCAAGGCAGAGCGCTGAGCGAGGCCCGAGGCCCGCACCGCCAGCTCTCCATCCCCGGCCGGGGAAGCGGGGGCCGTCCGGCGCCAGCGCGGGGCAGATCCCGCTGCCCGCCCCGGCCCTATCAGGCCGCCCCGCTCCCGGGCCCCGCCCGGCCCCGGCCTCGGCCCCGGCCCCGGTCTGGCGGGCCCGCCCAGGCCGCAGTCAGCCCGCAGCATGGAACCGCATCTCAGCTTCCGCGGCCGCCGGGCCCTGGTGACGGGGGCCGGCAAAGGTGGCCGGGCGGCGGGACGGGGGCCTGGGGCCGGGCGGGGGCCCGGGCCCGGGGCTGACGCCGTCTCCCCGCAGGGATCGGGCGCGCCGTGGCCGTGGCGCTGAGCAAGGCCGGGGCCCGCGTGACCGCGCTGAGCCGCACCGCGGCGGACCTGGAGAGCCTCGCGCAAGAGGTACCGGCCGCCGCCCGGGACCCCCCCCCCCCGCCACCTCGGGACCCCGGCCCCCTCCCGGCCTTGGGGCCCCCTCCGGGAACGCCTTCCCCTGCCTCGGGACAGCCCCCCGCCCGGGATAACCCAGAGCCGCCCGCCCCCCCCCCCCGCCGGGCCTCCCGGCTCCCCCGCGGCCCCCGACCCACGGAGGCCGCCCTCGCCGCAGTGCCCCGGCATCGAGCCCCTCTGCCTGGACCTGGCCGACTGGGACGCCACGGAGGCGGCGGTGGGCGCGGCGGGGCCCTTCGAGCTGCTGGTGAACAACGCGGCCGTGGCGCTGCTGCAGCCCTTCCTGGAGGTAACGCGGGCGGCCCTGGAGCGGTGAGTGCCTCGGCCGCGGCTCCTGCCCGCTGCCCTCGGCTGGGCTTTGGGCCCGGGGCGGAGAGGTGCTGCCTGCTAAGCCTTAGCAAGACTGCGAACTGAAAAGTTGTGGCAAAGCGCTCCAGAAATTGGTGTCTCTTGCGAAAGGAAGCAGCTGGCGCACAGGCACCAGACAGACACGCTTTTAGAAATGCCTAACGGTCCCTCTCTCAATGGTTTGTTGATTGTTACTGCTTATGGCTGCTTTCTTTTCTTTACTGTGTTTTCATACTTTACATAATCACCTTTCACCCTGTAAACATCAAAAGGAAACCAAGCAAAGCACTGACGCTGTTCCACACTGTTACTGAGTAGCCAGAACCTGCAATTTCATCTCTTAGATGGCGGTGTGCACACGCCATCCAGCCTACACAGGAAAGAAGAGTGCCTTTTGCTGTTAATCAAGCTCAGAGCTTCCAGTCTAGCTTCGACTCAGTCTCTGCTAAATTGAAAGGCAGTTGTCGATAAGACAATTCAAATATAGAGAGGACAAAGCCAGGTAAGGGAGTATAAAACTGTCATGGTGGGAAATTAAATTTGCTTACTGCAATAACATGGTATCTTTTTCTCTCAAAAGATCCATAGTTCCAGTTGGGGGGTGAGCTTTAGGATACAGGATACGGTGAGTCTACTTCCTTCTGAGAAGATGGGTCATGCTTTGTCCCTACATTAAGAATGGCTGTTGTGCGTCTATAATAAAGGATTCGTTTGTGACTAGAATATAAAATGTATGGATTCTACTACAACCATTCTGCAGAACCAGCAGGTAAAAACCTGACCAAGGAAGGACGAAGTGGCAAACAGAAGAAAAGCTGCTTCTACCCCTCTTATAGCAGATTTGCTATTTTAAAGCCATGTGAAGAGTTTGACCTAAGAAGGGTCACTGGCTGAGACCCAGGGGTCACTGTTTAAACTTTAATAGAGGAACTATATTAGTCTGCTAAAGAACAGAGTCCTGCCAGAAGTGTGATGATGCACGAGTGCACCTCTCCCCCTGCACACTAAATAGCTTACATCCAGTGAACGGTTTATTGCTGAAAGCATGCCTAATCATTCTTGCTAGCCAGTCAGCTTGGCATTTCTGTCCGTCTTCTGGAGTATCACCAGTGTTTCCAAGATACCAGCAGCACTTGTCCTCTGCTGCCTCCCAAAACAACTCCTCTCTGGCCCGCAACCACTCTGTAACTTTTAAATTTGATTTATTTGTAGGTCTCTTGATGTGAATCTTCGGGCTGTGCTTCATGTTTCCCAGGTGAGGAAGAATTGTCAGTGCAGTTGTCTCCATGAACAGCAGTGACTAAGTGGTTCTACACGGGAGAGTTAAGTGTCCACTGTGGGGGCTAAAGGGACTGTAATCCAAAGTTAACCTGACAATTTGCGCGTACAGCCCCTTCACTCTTGTGCTTTGACTCTCTCTCTTGTAAGTGGGAGGCGGCGAGGACTTAGTTCCTCTGGATGTTTTTGCTCTTTTGGCTACCATAATAGCCCAGCAAGATTCCTACTGAATGAAATAATGATTTCTCCTGTTACGATTCTGGCATCCCTTTTTTTTTTCCCTCCCCCTTTCACAGATTGTTGCTCGGCAGATGATTGCACAGGGGGTGCCAGGTGCTATTGTAAATGTCTCTAGCCAGGCATCTCAGCGTGCTCTGCGGGATCATGCTGTTTACTGTAAGTAACTGTAGCTTTGGCAGTGCCCCTCTCATTTTTGACTAGCTGGAGACCCACAGCCACCAAGCTGCTGGCTGCCAATTCTGGGCAGTGAAATATTTCTGTGTGTTCCAGACCAAGTGCTATGCACTTAAATGCCTCCTATTCTTCCCTTCTCTTGAAGGTTCCACAAAAAGTGCTTTGGATATGCTGAGCAAGGTAATGGCAATGGAACTGGGACCCCACAAGGTAGGATTCTTTCTGAGAGAAAGAAAAGAGTGAAAGCTGAACCCAAGCATTTCCTCTCAGAGCAGTCTGTTTAGATTGTTTGTTGCTCTTGGTCCCAGATTAGGGTGAACACTGTGAACCCCACAGTGGTTATGACTGACATGGGGAGAATTAACTGGAGTGACCCTCAGAAATCTGCTGCCATGATTAATCGGATTCCGCTGGGAAAGTTTGCAGGTCAGTGGTGCAGATTTGTTGCCAGCCTGGGCGCTCTGGTTGTATCCGAGCCTTCCCTCTAACTGACATCGCAGCCGTAGGTGCCTTGCTGCTTTTGTGGGCAAAGTCACAACTCTGCTGAATGGCTGTGGTTGAATTCCTGAAGCATTTGATGAAGACAGGGCGAGAATCAACCTTGTCTCCCCTCTTCTACAGCCTTCTCATCTTAGGACCAGTGAAATGCACTTACTCTCTTGTTCATAAATATGACTGGGAGGGGAGCATAGGTGCTTGCTGTGAACTAAGTATCCTTTGATCACAACAAGGACTTTTTGATGTGCAGCTCTCAGCCACACTGTCCTGTGTACTGCATCAAGCACAGTTTGGGGGCGGAGATATTTCCCTGCTCCAGTTACATGTATAGGTCAAAGGCATACCTTTTGGGATGCGTGTTTTTCTAGTACAATTTGAAGGGTGCATTGGATGTTCTCTGTGTTTGATTCCAGAGGTGGATGATGTGGTGAACAGCATTCTCTTCCTGCTGAGTGATAAGAGTGCTATGACAACTGGCAGCTCACTGATGGTTGATGGGGGATTTCTTGTCTCCTAAGATGACACCTGCATTTCACACCTGGCCTTAATTTTCCTACTAGTACTGCATAGATGTAAACTGGATAGAAAACAGCGACACAGACCTAGTCTTGCTGGAGAAGAGGGGGAGCAGGGCTGCAACCTGTATGAGAAGTGAGGCAGAAAATTACCTTTAGAAGGCTGCTATGTAATAAAGCTCACATACGCCGTCATGGAGAATGTTTATTGCACCAAATAAGGTTTTATCTTGTCACTCTACATGATGATTAGAAATTGGACCTGTCTTTCTTCCAACCCTATTCCCCCCCACAACCCTTCAGAAGCTCTCCCTGTTCCATCCAAATCCATAGAGCCTGCCTGCACTTTCAGTGGGAAGGGAAAGAAGAAGTTAGCAGACTCCTCACTGCTTCCTTTGCTGTCTTTAGTAGAAAAAAACAAAACAGAGGCAACAACCACAGCCCTGCTCTGCAGAGACTGGATTTGGGGGGGGGAGGCCCTGCTAAAGACTGATGGGGGGGAGCAGCACCACGCTGTCCTAGGGTGTGCACACACGAAAAGGCAAATACATCGATTGCACAGAGCTGTTTCACTCACTGAGTTTGGCTAGTACCCAATAAAGCACCTAATAATTAGTTCTTCAGCTTCATATCTCATTTACTTCGCCCCCTTCTGGGGCTGGTTATGATTTCTTTAACAGTCTCAGGCACGTATCTGCTAGAGCACCAATTTGTTAACTATTAGCCACAGTAGGCCGGGCAAGGAGACCCTACCACTCTCCCAGCTGCTCTCGGCATTCAGCACCATTCCTATCGGCTCCCTCCCCACTCCCACAAGGATCTTCGCTACCCGTTTCACCTGCAGGTTGAAACCACGTGTTTCCAGGACAGGATGGATGTCTCAGCCCTTTCAGCTTGGAGTTCAGGAGAGCCAAAACAGCCTGTTGCCCCAAGGAGCTACCTTGCCTTCCCCATTGTACCTCCCCTGGGGGCTGTACAGCCCCCAGCTAGTCTCCTGCCCCCACTGCCCCTTCACATCAACACTGACGTTAAATCAAAGAGACATTTAAAAAACACTGACTTCGTACATGATGAAGGGCCCTACACATCCCAGCCCCCTCCAGAAACACCCAGCTAATATGCAATCTGTCAGAGGACAACAACATGCTGAGCCAGCACCTAGGCCACAGCCCTCAAAACACGGTACACTTTTTGCCGGGCTTCTTCACAGGCGGTGGGCAGAGCACAGCCCGGATGGCTTCATCAAACACCGTCTTCAAGCCCCGCTGCGTCAGGGCAGAGCACTCGAGGTACTTTACCGACCCTAGGGGAAAGAGAGCTCCAGCTCAACCACTCCTGTCCTACCAGGACATACGGTCCCTCACCCACTCCAAAAAAGATAAAAGCTCAATGCCCTGGAGACCTGCCAGCACATGAGACTCACCAATCTCCCGAGCCATGGCCAAACCTTGGGGGTAGGTGATGGGGGCCAGTTTCTTATCACGTAACCTTTCAATGGTGTCCTTATCATCCCTCAAGTCCAGCTTGGTGCCCACCAGGATGATAGGTGTATTTGGGCAATGGTGTCGGACCTCAGGGTACCACTGAAACAGAGAGGCATGGTAAGAAAAGTAGCTGTAGCAGCAGATGCAACCATGAGGATGCATGTACTATTAGGAACAAGGTTTTTACTACTATCTAACATGGTGGCAACACGTGAACAGGATACTTCTGCCTACAGTTCTGAATATGCTCTGCAGAAAGAGATTGGTGCAGATGTAATAATGAAGGCACTGAGACATGGAATCATGACAGACAGTGCCAGCCAACTCTGCACACAGCGCTTCCCTTAACTGCATTTTAGCTTCTAGGACATCCATTATCTTCTTTAAGATGCACATTCAAAAAGGCAAAAACCTAGCCAAAGAAGTCATGAATAAGAAGTAGGCCCCTCTTAAAACCTGCAGGCTATGACCTTCCCCTATCAAAACATGACTACTAGAAATTTTGGGCTCGTAGGTGTGGTGCTGGGTGGGGCAGGGGACGTCACTGGTTCCTCCCTTCCACTGTTTCACCCAGAAGGGGAATACTTTACCTTGGCTCTGACATTCTCAAAGGAGGCTGGACTCACAAGGGAGAAGCAGATCAAGAAAACATCCTGTGCGGAAACAAGAGGGTCAGCCGTGTAGAAACAGCTAGAGATAATGGAGGGAGGGTGGAGAGGGAGCCTTACAGAGGACAACCTCCTCCCACAAGCAAGGACTGTGGCTGTAAGAAATTCCTCGCCATTAAGGGTGCTAAACTAATTCAGAGAGGGAAGGAATGGACTTTGAGTGTACGAATTCATCTTCTTTTACAATACTGGGCTCTGCACGTTAAGAGCCTGTAGCCACAAATACCTGAACAGTGCTATGGGTTTCACCCCTGGGAGGGGGGCCACGTAGGAATTGCTAACAGCCAGGGAAACACTACTAGTGCAGCCCAACAGAGAGCTGTGCCGCCAAGAGAGAATGGGAATATGGAACGTGGCTCGGCTGCACAGCAGCCCCACACCATTGTGTTCACTTGAGCCTCCCTATGGCATGCATAACTGTTCAAACACCATTACGAACCAGGGACTAGAATAGGACAATCTCTTAGGAGAAATTCAGCTGTGATACTTCTTGAACAACTAGAATTATGGCTGCAGCTGCAGGAACTTAGACTTTCCTCAAAGGAAAGCAGCCTGGCTGTCCTTGTGAGCCTCCCTGTCCCCAAGAGGGAGCAGTTACAAGCCAGTCCAAGCCCAGCACTCACCGTCTGTGGATAGGAAAGAGGCCGCAGTCGGTCATAATCCTCTTGCCCTGCTGTATCCCAGAGGCCTAGGTTCACTGGCTTTCCATCTACCATGACATTGGCAGAATAGTTATCAAACCTGCCAAGGAAGAGGCCCCATCAGTGACAATCTTCTTCTGACCCACGCATCTCTTTATACGAAATCCAAGGGGGCAGTGAATCAGGAGAGGGTGCCCAACACAGTGCCAGTGGGGACAGTCTGCCCTCCTCACATACACAGCCATACCACCAGCATCCTCCTTGTATGTGGAGTTCATAGACTGATTTGGGACAGCCTTCTCCTCACCTACAAAACCAACTTTTACACACACGTGCATACGGAGCAAAAAGCAACTGAAGCCCAAGGCCATTACTCACACAGTGGGGATGTATTCTCCAGGAAAGGCATTTGTGGTGTAACTGATCAGCAAGCAGGTCTTCCCTACAGCTCTGCGGAGGATAAGAGTGACAAGCATAAAGAAGGGTACGGCATGAAGCACTGAGGGAGTAAAACTCACCCTTCCCCCACCCAAAAAAGAGGTTCGGTAAAAAGTTACCACGTGAGAAAACAAACCTGTAGCAGGCTGGAATTCTCTAGCTGTCAGGGACCAGGCCTGAACTCACAATGTGCACCTTGCCTGAGCACTTACCTGACCCCGCTCTCTCCCACTCCTTTTCCCCACCCATTTAGCCTCAGCAAAACACCAGGCAAAATATATTTGTTCCAGGAACCAAAAGAGAGGGAATAAATTAGGGTTCTGTGCAGGGCTCAACACATCCATAATAATCTAGCAAAATGGGTAAACAGTGAGGTGAAAAAACATGCAACAACACAGAATTATTCGAGCTCCTCAGATACAGGAATTCAATGTCAATAAATACAAAGGGGGAAAAATAAGTATCTGTAAATAAAAATGAACTTTAAAATTGACCACTGTCAGCTTGGAAAGAGATCAATGTAGATCACTGAAAATATCAGCTCGGGGCTTTGCTGAAGGCAGGGGGGATTGGTCAGCCCAGGGGTGGCAGCTCGCAGGGGTTGGGCCTGGTTGGCAACAGGGTAAGCACGTGAACTTCAGTTAGCCCTGTGGCATAAGGGAAAAGCTTAGTTATAAGAACAGAGGAGTACCAGGAGTGTAAACAACCTTTTTATCACTGTGAAAGTTCTGAACTGCAGACAACCTTCCAGAGAAACAGACTGTGAGTGCCAGTGACAGGGAAAGCTGTCTGTTAGCTTTTAGAGCTGTTAGCTCTACCCAATTCTGTAACTGGAGTGACATAAGGAAAGACTTCAGGAGTAAGCGAGGGACCCCAGGGGACCCCACAGTCCTACACCAGGATGACACAAAGCACAGCGAGAACCACAACAGCAATCCACCCAGCTTTCCCCCTGGATCAGGTCCCCTCTCTTGGAGAACAGGGAGGTTGTGTACGGAACCGCTACGCTGACTGGCCCGACTTTCCTCCTGAACCGTGACCTCTCCCCCACCAAACCGGGAAGTCACGTAATTCACAAAAAACACACGTATCTATGATTAAAGTGTTTCGGCATCTGAGCTCATTTAGTCTCTGCACTGTCAGTTTGCTCTTAAAGCAAAACACGGGACTGCAAACCTTTAGCTGAAGTCCATTTCCAACATGCTGTGCTCCCAGTTGTTGCTCTCCCCTCCACAATAAGGCTGTGCTGTTTTGGTGGGTGGCTCTTTCTCCTGCTCCCCTCTTTAGCCCCCACAGGCTAGAACCCGGAAGGCCTCCCTCCAAATGTGTATTTGAGGGGGCGGCATGCCTGGGAAGGTGGAAAGACCAGTCCCTGCCTAAGACCATTCCACATTTAGTTCTCCCTATCTCAGCTCTGTGCTTGCTGTGGTGATGAGAAAAGCAAACAGGAATTATGAGGAAAAATATGCAGGACAAACTAGGAAAAGTTACGAAGCACCATAAGTCTACTGCCTGCCTGCATCTTGCATACAGATGTGTTCCCAGAAAAAAGCATATAGGAAAAGCCTAAAGAGAAGAGCAAGAAAGATGACAAGAGGCACATGGTGAAATCAGAAACAGCAACATATTTCACCTTGGAACACGAACAACAAAAGGAGATACGAGAAAAACCTGTGAACATCAAGATTTTTAGGGAGGACTTTGTGATGAATCACACTTGTATGATGAAAAACACACCGAAATCCAGGCACCTAATGAAATAATGAGGAGACAGGTTTAAAACCCAAGGAAAGAGGTGTTTGTTTTCCAGGCAGTACACCACTAGATGTGAAACCGAACAGTGTTAAGAGACGACGACTCAAGTTTATGACCTAAGGAGGGAGCGGGACGCGCCGGGCAGGACCGTAACGGCCGCCGCCGCCGCCGCAAGGCCCCGATCTCCCGCCGGGAGACGGCGGCGGCGGCGGCGCCCGCTCGGCCTCGGCTCGCCGCCCCGACGCGGCGGGCGGGCGCGGGGCAGGGCCCGCGGCCCGGGCGCCCCGGCTCCTCACCCGGCGGCCGCAGCCGCCGCCTGGCGCGTCTCTCTCAGGCGCCGCGGCCGCCCCGCAGGTGAGGGGCCGCGGCCGGCCGGGCCACCGCGGCCAGGCGGGCGCGGCCCCGCCGAGCGCCCGCCCCACCCCGCCCGGGCCCCGCGGCGCGGCGCTCCGGGCCGGGCCGGGCCTCGCCGCCCGGCGCCGCGCCTCCCGCTGGCGGAGCCGGCTCTGCCGGGCCGCGGGGCGGGGCCGCGCCGGGCCCTCCCTCCGTTCCCCCGGCGCCGCCGGGCCCAGGCCCGCTTTGTGCGGGGCTGCGGAGGGTCGATGCGCGGCCGGGGCGGCCCCGCCGCCGCCCGCGGCCGCCGCGCACTCACCCGTCGCCCACCACCACACACTTGATCGCCTGCATCTGCCCGCGATGGCGGCGCCGCCGCGACTCCGCCGCAGTGACAGCCCGCGCGGGCGGGGCGGGGCCGAGCCGAGCCGAGCCGAGCCCAGCCGAGCGCGGCCGAGCCCAGCCGAGCCCTGCGGCGGGGCGGGGCGGGGCGGGCGCCGCGCCGGGCCCGCCCCGCCGGGGCGCGTGTCTGCCGCCGCCCGCGCGCGCCCGCCCCGCGGCCGCAGGCCGGTCCCGCCGCCGGCGCTGTCCCGAGGGCCGCCCGCAGCCCCCGCCGCGGCGCCGGAGGCCCAGCCGGGGCCGTCGGAGCCCTCTGCAAAGAGCGTTGGGAGAGAGAGGCGGAGCGCGCGTGCAGCGCCGTCCCGCCCCGCCCTCCTGCGGGATCCAGCCCCCCCCCGCCCCGTCCTCCCTTTCTCCAGGCAGCCACCGGCTAGCTCCCGCTGCTCGCCCCCGGCAAGTCACCTTGCGCGCTGCCCCTTGAAACAGCACGATGGGTGTCGCTCAGAGACTTGCAGAGGACGGTTCCCACACCGTATGGCCACCTGCCCAAGGATGAAGCTTTAAAACCTAGCTGCAGATTTCACTGTCATCTGCCCAGAGCTGCTGAGGAACAAAGATGCAGCAGCAAAAATCCTACATAAAGATAGCTTTTGGATTCCTCCACCTCTCCCACTACTCCACCAAGAATGGAGATAACTCGTGTAGCGGTACTGTCTCAGAACAACACGCTTTGCTTTTCCCTTACCTGCTGGTCTCCAGAGCTGCCCAGCATCCACAGACTCTCCAGCTATCAACGCAGGCTCTCTCCTCATGACCAGGGCATAGCTTCCCAGCTTCTTTGCTTTTACCTTAGTTCAGAACCAAAATCTGTAGACAGCTTATCTACCTATAACAGCCTTTTAGCTCCAGGACAGACTAGCAGGATCTTCATGAGACTAACACAGCAGCAGACCCCCCCTCCACATCAACCAAACATCCAGCTCGTCACTGTCCAGTGTTACGGTAAAATGCAAAAACTCTTTATTAAAAAAGCAGAGCAAAACCCAATATGAAAAACCACAAACACAAACCAACCAGCCCACACAGAAAGTTTCATTTTCCAGTTGCCTCTTAAAATGTGTACGGAAGTTCATTTCTCCCACCACAGACTCACTGAAGAAACTAACAGGAGGCTCTCATACTGCTGCCCTGACAGAGGTCTCCACTTTCTCCGATTCAGTCCCTCACATCCCTTCCCTTTCTCCATGCCACATGAGGACTTGTGTTGCCAGGAAAAGGAAGCACCTTCTCCCCTTCGTGCTCTGAGAAGCAACTCCCGAGTGGTGAGTCAGAAGCACCGTTCCTCTCCAGGGTAAGGCCCAGAAAACGGCACTCAGCTCCAGGATCCCGAGAAGCCAGCAGGACAGTTTTGCCATTTGTCACAGTGGAACGAAATCCCGTTGCGTTTTGGCCACAAGAACTCCAGCCGAGGGCTGCAGCTCACAGTGAGGAAGCACAGACGCTGACCCCCAACACCCCACCCCACCCTTTCCCTGCCAGTCGGTGTTGTAGAGGCTTGAACCATGGCCAAAGCCCAGCTGTCCAACAAGGATATGGATAGCCACTGCACAGTAGTCCCCCTCTGCATAGCTGTTTCCATCTATAATGAATGCGTGTCTACTGTCCATCACTACAGCCAGAGCCACAGAGGGGCAGGGTAAAAGAGCCAAAGTGAGTCCTGCCAGCCGCTGCTTCCATCTGTAAGCACTGGCTTTAAAGCACAGGTGGGTAAGATCTGGTGTTTCCAGCAGCTTCGGGACCCCATGAGCAACGTAAATGGCTCTCACCTACAGGGAACTGTAAACACTGCGGCCCGTCATTTATCAGGTTTCACTGTGAACAGCCCTGGCATTCAAACAAATGCTTCAGAAGGACCGCTGCCCAGGGAACATACAACCCCCTGGTAACAACAGGGTGTGCCGACAGACTGGTGCTGTATAAAAGGACACAGAAACTACTTCAAATGCTGTAGCAGTGCAGGGGAAGGGCTCCACATCACAAACTCAGACCCATGAGCCTCTATCCCAGCCCTGGATGGTTGTTTCCTCCTCTCCTTTATGCGGTCAGGAGCAAGATTTCTGAAGAGCAAGAGCAATTTTCTGTGTTTGCAAGCCTTCGTGCCACCCCACTCTCACAGAACTGTCCCACTTAGAAAGAAGGGGCTGTGCCTGAGTTGCTTACCCTCTTCCTGACAGCAAGTATCTGGATTCTTTAAGCCACGCTCTCATTTCCTAGAACTGTGGGTTCCCAAGGGGGAGCCCTGCACATATGCCATGATGGCATTCTGCAAGAAACTTGCTCGCTGGGCCTCTTCTTCCCTCATCCTGGAGATGTCAGCCTCTTTCATTCTCAGCTTCTCCAGCAGCATAGAGATTTCACCTTCTTTGTCCAGCAGTGCCTCGCGGTGATTACTTGATAGGGCTGTGAAAGAAGAGCAGCATTAGTAAAGAAAATTAGGGTGTCCCTAGAACAAACAGGAACAACACATTATAGGCACAGCCAAAGGCAACGGAAGCAGGATGATCAACAGGCACACCAGAGAAGCTGCATGAGACAATGTGAGAGGTTTTGCACAGACAAGATACTACACTTCACTGTCTAGGAAATCCAAACATTTTGCATGCTGTGCAGCTTTGGGTAGTTATCTGAGTCTTGGTCTCTATAAAATGAGGACAAGAATCCCTGCAAATACATCAGGACGGAGGGTACAATTTGTGGTTGTACGCACAGGCAGGAAGCACCGTTGTCGCTACCTGTAAGCGTAGCTCAGTTCCAGGCCCACTGTAGGGTAACTCAGCATTACCATTTGAGAAGCATGAAAGGATCCATCACCTTTCAGCTGTCTCTCCAGGGCTGCAATCTTCTCTCTCAGCCCGTCCTGTGCTGTGCGTTCAGCCTGCAGGTGTCCAATCTGCTCCTGTAATTCCACTTTCACTTTATTCACCTCTGTCACTTTCTCCTCTTCCTTACTGTTCAGGTCCTGACACACAAAGAGAAATCCATGAATAACCAAACACCTGCAGCAACTTGTTCTGCCCCTGTAGTGACAATATCTCTACTCCAGTCCAAATTACCTGCTGAAGTTCCTCTAGCCGCCTTCTGAGTCCATCAGCATGCAGGCTCAACTGATTGGCTTTGGCTTGGGCCTCAGAAACCATTTGTTTTTGCTTAAGGCAGCTGTTCTGAGCTTCATCTCGTGACTCAGTCATCAGCCGCAGCTTCTCTTCTAGGTGTTCTAGTCGTTGCTGCTGTAAGACACAAAGGAAAATGAAAATATATCAATCCTATTCCATTCCTGTGAAGGGATTCTCCCCTTTTTGTTCCCAACACAGTGAACCCTTTGTTGAGTCAACTGGCACTGAAGAACCAGCACAGGACTTTGCCATAATAGATACAGCACTTCTCCCTTGCATTCAGGAGTGAATCTAAGCTGTTTTCTGTTGCCAGGGAAAACATTCTGATGGAGACGCTGCAATGCCCAGCTCACTCACTGAGAAACAGAGGCACGTCCTTAGTAGAAGCACCAATGCCACCACCGGTGTTTACAACTGACGCTCTGTCTTCACTTCCTCCATATCCCAAACAGCTCTGAAACACCACTGTATGCAGCTAAGCAACTGGTGTGTCCCACCACAGACACACGTGGCAGCTTTCGTATGTCTGTAACTCAGTAAAGCATTTCCTTCTGTGATGTTACACATAAGTAAACATTCTAATAGTTTTGGTGTATTTTCCTCATCTCTTGTTCTCCTTCACAGGGTGTTGACTTCATTGCCATTTTCACAAAGTTGAATTCTACAGTGACTTTTTTTATTCAGCAGCAGTAGCCACCTGCAGAAATTCTTCTAAGTCCAGAGAAACAGGAGCAGCCCATGAAAGCTGCTGTTAAACAGAAGGATCGACATCGGGCTGTTAGCTTCGGAAGTTGGCAACTTAAATGAAATCTGCTACGGCAATATCCACATCAATTCTGTTACTACTGGAAAGTACAGAGCAGGTGGGGATAGTGCTTACATTATGGAGACAATTCAAAGCAGACTTTTCAGGGCTCCTTCCTCAGAAATCACACTATTTGCAAGCCAGTGAAACCCAGAGCGGGGAGTTACTCAGCAGTTCCCTGAGACAAAAACATAGGCTAGGCAGCCAAATCCACTCCCTCCCGCAGAGGCAGGGCCCATAGACAGGTCTTGTCCTTACCTCCTCCAGCCGTGCCTGATTCCGGACTTTTATTAACTCCTCCTCTGCCTGGCCTCGCTCTGTGAGTGCAGCTGCTTTGACTTGGCTCAGCTCCTGCCACAGAAACATGAAAGATCGTTCCAGATAGAGAAGCTGCATCACTGCAACACTGACCAGAACACATCAGCAGCTTCCAGTCGCAGGCTACAACGTGACACAGCTGTCTCTCTCACTCAGGGGCAGGGAAAACAAACCCAGATTATATACCTTTTCTCACCCTGAAGATTGCCATCTAAATTCAATGAGAATTTCAGTTATATGAGGGCAAGTAATGGCTGAAGCTTTCCAAAGATGGGGGAATAGGAGAGGACAGCACTGGATCTAGCTGGGGGAACAGATAAGGAGAAATATGCTACACTACTTGGGACCACATGGGAAACCTGTGAAGTCAAATCCTAGTAAGAATCTAACCATGTTCAATGGAATCTTCATTTTTGTTCAATCAGAATCTACAAGTTTCTCCTTGGAACCTTCCCCTTCCTTAGTCCAAAGCAGTAAAAATAATTTTAGCTGGTAAACTGCTGTTTTCTGTTCCTCCCTATGGCACATGACAATCTTTACATAGGTCAGCAATGGAAGACTCCACAAAGCTCTCCTGGCAGCCTTCTCCTGCCACCGCTACCCGAGTGTTCCAACACGCCTGGAGCATCCATTCTCACCTCCTCCAGGGCTATCCTGATGGCCTCCAGCCTCTGGATCCTGTCCTGCATGGAACGTTCACTGGCCTCAATGTGCTGTGTCATATGATCCACCTGCAAAGCAGCAGAAACCATTTAAGCAAGTGTCAGAAAACCACTCCTATCTCCAGGCTTAGCAGCATGGCCATTTGGCATGAGAAAGAGCATCCTCTCATTGACCCACCTACCACCAAAGAAAAACTCTTACCTCCCTCAGACCTCCACTAGGAAACTGTAATACAGATAGAATCTGCCCTCTAGAAACTGGGAACTTTAGAGAGAGATCCCTTCCAGGCCAAGATGAAAGACACAGAGTCCGAGCTCTCATCTTCAAGTGGTACAAAACACCAGAGATTCATTTTCTAGTTGTAATGTGACTAAAATCTTCCTGGCCTATGTCTTTTCTTACAAGATTTCAAAATCTTCAGAGAAATCTACTGGTATAATTTTATTTTTGAGAGATTTCACACCTCAATAAACACTCCAAAGAGAGTTGATCACAGCCTCTTGTCCTGTCCACACTCAGACAGAATCCCCCTGAAACATAACAGAGGAGGAACTAGCAAGCTGAGCCCCATTAAAGGATTGGTTGTATATAGCATGTATGTCTTGATTTCCTCCATTAATGCATCTTTATTTCAGTGAGCATGACAAGACTGCTTATTCATAATTACCTCTATGCACAGCAAGACTGACACAAGGGCCAGTCTCCAAGCCTCTTTTGTAGAATCATGTACCACTCTGGCCCATACTCTTGCAAGCTACATCTTACTAGCTGGTAGAATGTCTTGTGACCTCTTCAGCTAGGCTTTGCTTGTAGAAACGGCCTATTATTCCCACAGTAAGTCGAGTCCACTAATTTTTAAACTTGTTTAAGAGCAGCTGACAGCAAACAGTGGCGCCTGTATGTCAGGACCAAAGAGAGACTAAGCTCGGGATACTGCAGAAACCCCATTCTTACCTCTTTTACCCGAAGGGATTCCATGTCTTCAAGGCTTTGTTTAAATCTTCTCTTCTCCATTTCCAGGCGTTCTGCAGATTAAAAGTAGGCATATCACAATTATGGCATTCCTGCTACACAGGCTATATTTATACTCTATCACAAACTCTTCCACCCTTTCTCCTTGGCTGCCTTGCACCGTTGACTCATGGACAGTAATCCCAACCCATAAGGGTCCATGAGCTGTTTCTGCTCCTCCACTCACCCTCAGCCTGCACGGCCCGCAGCTTCAGCTCTGCTGTTGTGTTGGTCAAGTCTTGTTTCACCTGGAATAGCTGATCCTGCTGAACTTTGCACTTCTTCTCCAACTCATCCACCTACAAGGAAATTATCACCACAAAGGATTTTCTTTTCCTATTAGCAGAGGAAGTTGGCTGTACAGAACAATCAGCAGAGACACAAACACGGATCAAAGTAGAGGACATATATACAGAGCAGAAGTGAACAATGTCCAAGTCCCACTTCTCAGCCTTGGACTGGCTTTCCTACCTGGTTTCTTAAAAGCAGATTTTTCTCACTGGCAGCAGACAAGTCACGCAAAAGCTTGCCTTCCCGATCAGCACCTTCCTGCAAACAGAATCAAAATTAAAAACCCGTACTCACTTTAGTTCTTGCACTGCCAACCTACTCCAACCAACACCATGCCCAACTAAATCCAACCTACTCCATAAACACCATGCCTCCTCTCCACACCTAGCACTCACCTATCTAATTTACACAAGAATTTTTGTCACGGCAGCTGTGGTTAACCCACTAAAAATCATGCTTGCCTATTCCATCCAGCATCTCCCAAATCTATGCAAACCAGTATGACCTGGAACCCTGCTCACAAACCTAACTAGGACTTATCCAGCTCACCTGCTTTTGCTGCTGGAGCTCCGTAAAGTGGCGCTCAGCCATGCTGGTTTGTTCCTGTTTTGTGGCATTCAGTAGCTCTCCCAGATTGTGCACCTTTTGCTCAGACAGAGCCAGGGCAGCTTCAGTCATCTGCAGCCTACACAGAGAAACACCTTCCAGAGTCCTTTCTAAGGGAGACACTTCCAGAGAGCTCTCTACACCACATGGTACAAGATGTTAAAACGTATCTGGCAGTGGATGAAATCAGGCTAGCTTATCTCTGCACCCAACAGCCTCTGCAAACAGTGAGTGACCTTGGACTTCTCAGAGCCTGGTGTTCTAGTGCCGCATTGCATTTTCCCCTGCGTTGTCTTCCATGAGCTGTTTTCCCTGCCTGGACCCCTCCAGGATTTGCCCACTCTCACAGGAGAACAAAGCTGGCTATTTTATACCACTGCAAGGTTGTTTAAAATTAGGGACGGAATTTTAAACACAGGTAGCAGAAGCTATTTGCTTACTCTGTACACGAGGGACGTGTCCACACTGAGGCATGGCATAATGAAGCTACCTTTACTTGACAGAATTGAACGAGCCAGGCTCATCGGTGTTTGAAGTCTAACCACTGCCATGTGCATATGGCTCTACACAATCTCACGCTGCTTTTGGGCAGCTCCACCTCATTGTTCCTAAGCATACAATCTTGCTGGTCAGGGTCCTCCATATCTGCAGTGGTTCTCAGACAATACTGCGAACTGCCAGGGGAAGCAGGTACAGACTCTTGCCAGGCTGTAAACTGTGCAAGGAACATGCCCCCATCCCACCCCCCCAATCCTTTTTTTTTTTTTTTCCCCTTTTCACCCTCTGTAATTCACTTGCTCTTACACCAATACACTGTAATTTTACTTAAAAGCAGGCTAAATATCTAGCATGGTAAACCCAAAGGCCTGATCTGACCGTAATTTCTGGATATTACTGCAGAACTAAGCGAAATAGTAAGCCAGCCACTCTACAAGATTATCCCCCTTCTTAACAGCTCTGCTTAGCACTGCCTATACAGCACAGAACAGTGGGAAGACTAAGGTTTTCCTTGTCCATACTTGGCTTTCAGTGAATTCATAATAGAGTGCTGCTCATCCAACGCTTCCTGCAGCTGGCTGATTCGCACTGCAGACATCCTGCATTTGGGGGGAAAAAAAAGAAAGGAAAAAAAAAAGGGTGGGTGATTTCTGCCAGGAAATGGAGAGGGCCCAATTCTGCTATCAAAGAGCAGAAAGCACTCAGAAATTCAACTCACCTGCCACTCCTCGCTATTTCTTCTCTCTGCTTGTCTATAGTGTCCATCAAATCCAAGAACTGTGAACAAGGCAAACATCAGTGACAAAATGAACTGCATCAGCTTGAAGCACTTATATTTCTCATCTTTCTCTTCCTAGCGACAGCTGAAGACAGGTCAAGCCACTCTACTGAAAGCAAGCAAACTGGAGGTTTGACAGGTTCATTAGCACATCTGACTGAGGTCATCAACTACACCATTAGGTGTCACAAGGAAAACAGACTCATATTTCTAGGTTTTCACCACTTGGAAAATATCAAACCAGTTGCAAAAGAAGAACTGAAAGCACAAATATGGGTGAAAGAATTACCAAAACTCCTCCAGAATCCAGAGTGAATATGTTCAGCAGGGCGTGTGTCCATACCCATACTGTCATGGATTTAATTCCTGGGCAACCTAGCCCAGAGGAAGGACCCAATTTACTAAACCATGCTGTGTGCCCGCCAATAAAGATGTACATGCAACTTCAGGTGCACAATAATCCTGTCACTGAGTGTTTCATGGGGACACTGAGGGAAAGCATAGGACTCCAGCTGCCCCATTTAACTGCCAACATGTAAGATTGCTGACCTGCTTGGTCTTCTCATCCTTCAGGCTCAAAACCTCCTTGCTGAGTATGTATGTTCGGTTCTGGGTCTCGCTCAGGATAGTCTGACGGTCTTGGTTGTGATCCATGGCTTGTTCTGATGCAGAGAAAGCAGGAGAGCATGCACATGTTTCCAAAGCAACAGAACAGCAAGCACTGCTGGAAGAGATAGCACTCAGGATGACACCTGGCTATCAGAAGCACCAGGACAGTAGCCCTTCTCAGGCTGGCCCACGTAGAGAGACTGCTCTCACCTTACAGACACAAGGTGGGGCGGATTGAAGAGAGCAGTGTATATGGGGTAATCAACACCCCAGCCACAGCAGAGCCACTCAACTCCACTGTGGGTAGGACAACAACAAAGGACATGCTGCATTAGCCATATCCAAACTTGGCTACTCAGAGGCAAACTAGAGCCCCAAGTTCTCCCGCATTCACATGGCATAGTAATCTCTAATTCAACCCAAATTATTCTTTTCTTCTTGCTGGTAAAAGTGACACCTCCAACCTGACCAGCCCTCATTAAAGGACAAGAGTAAGCGATGTAGGGCACTGTGTAAATGCTGTTGAGAAAGGGAGGGGAGGAGGGATAGCTCTCTTCTGGAGCAGCAAGTGCCCTATATCCCTCAAGTGCTGAAATGGGAAAGTAGTTACTGATTCTTTCCTGTGCAACAAGTAGTACTTACCCACAGCTTTCAAGATGTCACTAGGAACGTTGTTCCCAGCCAGCTCCAGCCTCTTCAGGGTCTTGTTGCTGTGCAGGCAGTTCAGCAAAGCTCGGCCACCCAGAAGCCCAATATTATTCCAACGCAAATCTATACAGAAAGCAAACTTTCACCCCGGTAGTCACACATCTGCTGAAAAACACAGGGGCTCAGGAGAAACCATGCTCCTTATACATCTACAAGCATGGCTAACTAATCCCAGATGGTCTCAGCACAGACACAGGTGAATACTGTCTCCCTTTTCAACATGAATGAGAGGGACGGAAAATGACAGACAAAGCAGGAAAGGCAAGGATGAATCTTAAGTGCAGTAAAGTGCAGGAAGCCATTACAGCTCAAAAGGTACACAAGTCTGCCCTCACATTTTCAGCTCATGAGCCTTCCTTCCACAACCACAATCTGTGGATGAGAAAGAACTGGCACCAAGAGCCACATTTTCCTGAAGGATACTCTGGCAAAATTCCTTACTAAGGACAAAGCAAGCGTGAAGTAAGTCTCAGAGTCTGGCATGAGGCATACCAACAGCATCCACAAATGGGAATGAACCCATTCCCTCCTCCACTAAGAAGTGTTCTGCTCCAAGCACGCAATCTTCATCTGCAGGTTTGGTTCCAGAGATTCCAATTACAGTTCCCGCTCTCCAAAGGCCATGGGGCTATGACCTCTACTCCCTGCACAAAGCCTGCAAAGCACTCCAGACTGACAGGAATTGGGAATGACACTGACCAGCTGGCAGAGATCAGGGCAGGCTGCAATGAACCTGAAGATATATGTGTGCGTGCATGCATATATGTAGGTGGGCAAAGAACGAGTCACTCTTACCCAGCTCCTGAAGGCTGGCATTTTGTTTCAGTGCCACGGCCAGCTCTCCGGCCCCTTGATGGTTGATCTGGTTATTGCGCAGATCTAGCCGCTGGAGAAAGTTGTTTGCTCCCAGTCCTTGGCAGAAAAAGGAGAAGCCCTCCTCCCACACGCCAAGGCTGTTCCATTCCAAGATTAGGCTAGGGAAAATCAGACAGAACTGGAGTTCATGGAGTAAACAGACAGTTGCAAGAGCTTGAATGATACCTGGATCACGGTACCCATTCGAACACCCAGCTCCGCTAATAGACTCAGTTTCACGGAGCAGGATGCTGCTAGGGCCCTGCATCCTCCGAAGAGGCACCTCCAGTTCTCACTCCTTCTCCTGTCCCATCCCTCACAAGAAATTGCACCACCTGACATTCCTCCTACCCCAACAAAAAACACCCTCAACCCTTTTCTAATGTTGTGCTCCATCTGGCAGGAATAACAGAAAGAGAGGTAGATACAATTTTTTACCTCCTGATGGATTTGTTCTGCCTAAGAAGTTTTCCCAAAGCCTCAGCTCCCACGGTTCGCAGGTTATTTCCCTGAAACAAAAGTCCCAGGTGATCAGTAGGCTATGCCCTGTCCCAGTCCAGCTATCCCATCAAACACTACCAGGTGCACCCCAGCTGCAATGCCGATTTCAGTCTGTCAAAGTTGGTCTGAGTAACATTTACTTCACATACCAGTCAGCCTTCCAGAAAATGAAAGACCCCGGGAGGAACAGTGGATACGTGCACCGCTAGTCTTGTGAGGCATCATGACTGAGAGCTCACAAAAATCACAGGATAGCACAGGATCAGCATGGCCCACGATGGGATGGAAAATGCTGATTCTAGATAAGCAGAACCATTTCAACACACTTCATTAAAAAGGGCTCGGCTAACACCAGCACGGATGAGAAAGAAAGGTGTGATGCAGTTTAGGACTGTAGATTCAAGGGAATAGCTATGTGCCAGAGGAATACAGACAGCAAGTCACTCTCTCAGTAGAGTGATCATCACAGCTGAAAGTGGATGCTTAGTTCCAAGCCCCAGGCTAGCTGAAAGACACTGGCAGGCTGGATAAACTCTACAGAAGCGCAAGTCAAACAACTAGTAACTCACTGATTAATACAGAAACCCAAAGAAAAGCCCACATATGTCTCATCTGACCGAGCAGCAACTGACAGAAGATATACAGCAATAACTTCCTACCAAAACAGAGTAACTGAATAAAAACGGACAAAGATGAGCTGCAAAGTAACTGAAAAGTCGTGACATGGTGTTCAGGAGGCAAGGACTGAGTCACTTGAGAACAAGAACTTTACAGTAGTACACATCTTGCAGAACAGTCCTGCACCAGGACTGTCTATTTCTAGCTCTGCTTAAGCTTGTGCTCCTATTTCCTTCCCCACCTCTTTGCCTTAATTTTATTTGAACAGACTCACCTTCAAGTCCAAAGATTTGACTGTGGTGTTGGAGCAAAGACCATGCAACAGAAGTTTTACACCTGAGTAGAAAAATAAAGACAGTTGTTTATTTCATACATGTACCCCTCTGCCTGAGCTGGAAGAGAAAGCATCCTTTTAAACAGCCAGCTCAGAAGACATTGCTATGATAAAACATATGACTTAGTAAATGGCCACTGTTGCTGGAAAGCGTGAGTCTGAACTTCTAGGGCAGGAGATTTTTTATATATTCTCAGAGAAAGAGGTGCTTGGGTAGAGAACTGCATGTCACCCTATGCACCTTCCTAATGCAGCTATGAAAACAGCCCATGTCCAGATAGGCCACGCAGACAAGATGCTTGCTGGCTTACTTAACCCCTGCTCAGGCAGTACGGACCGAGCAGAGAATCATCCTCCCTCCTACGGAATCCCCATTCAACGCTTGCTAGATTTAATGACCTAGCGATTAGATCTAGCAGATTATCGCCTGAATCCTCCTGCATCAGCAGCCGCCACCAGTCCCGTCTATTCAAGGCCAACCACAGCAGACGTACTCTCGAAGACGTAGGGAAAATACCTCTGGCAACCAAGGGGATCGTGACCAGCTTCAAACTACACCGCCACCTCCCCGTCCAGTCACACACCAGGCAAGTTCATCTGCTGGAAACGCCAGTTACTTCTTCTCCAGCCGTCCTGCCCGCCAGCTGACGGCTCCAGATCCACCGCCACACCGTGACGGCTGCCAGGCCCCCGCTCACCCGCGGGCTGCACCACGGCCCCTCAGCGCTGCCGCGACCCCGCGCTCAAACGTCCGCGGCCCACCGGAGGGCCTGCGCGGCCCCGGCCGCGGGGCGGGACCGCAGGGGCCGGGCACGTCCCCGCTGCGCCTGCCGCCCGCCCGGCCTGAGGGGGGAAGCGGGGCCGGCCCCGCAGGCGCGCCCCCGCCCGCCAACGGCCGCTGGCTGCCGGGGCCGGCCAGGCTCCGGCCCAGGGAAGCCGCCGCCGCCGCCGCCGCCGCGGGCCCCGGCCCACCTTCCTCGCTCAGGCCGCAGTCGCCGAGCGCCACCTCGGCGAAGGGCGCGGCGCCGGGCAGCAGCCGGCCCAGCGCGCCGCACGTCTCCAGCGAGAGGCTCTGCGCCGCCAGGTCTAGGCGGCCGCGGCCCGGCGCCCCGCCGAGCTCCCGCAGCCGCCGCAGCACGGCCTCCTGCGGTGCCGCGCCGCCCGCCGCGCACAGCCGCGCGTAGGCCCGCCGGAACTCCTCCATGGCCGCCGCCGCGGCGCGCGGTACCGGGCGCGGCGCCGCCGCCCCGCCCCCGGGCGGCGCGCGCTTCCGGGAGGCGGAGGCCGGCAGCGCGCGGCGCCATGGCGGAGCGGGACAGCCGCGCCGGCGGCTTCAGGAAGGTGCGGCGGGACCGGGACCGGGACCGGGACCGGGACCGGGACCGGGACCGGGACCGGGACCGGGACCGCGGCTGCCCCCGCCCCGCTCATCCGCTCTCCTCTCCGCGCAGGAGACCGTGGACCGGCTGCTCCGCCTCCACTTCCGGGACGGGAGGACCCGAGGTACCGCGGCGGCGGCGGGCGGGCCCGGGCGGGGCGGGGCGGGGCGGGCCCCCGCCTTCCGTAAGCGCTTTGTCCTTGCAGTTAACGGCGACGCGCAGCTGCTGATGGCGGAGATGCTGAAGGTCTTCGTCCGAGGTGAGCGCGCAGCGCCCGCTCCCGGTGCCGGGCCCAGGGTCAGCCCGAACCGGCTGGAGGGGACCCCCGCCCCCCCAGCCTCACCGCGGAAGGGCACCCCCGTCTCCTCCCCGGCAGCACCCAGCCAGCCTTCGGCTCGTCCCGTCGTGCTCCAGCTCCGCTCTGCCGCCGCACCTCGCCGCCGCAGCCCCGACCCCGCTCCCTGCAGCCTGGCGGGGCCGGTGAACGGCCTCCTCCGGGGAGCTGGGCCACCTCGTTCCGCGGGACTGCGTCCTCCTCCTGGAAAGCCAGCCCCCGGGACCGCACACGTAACATCTGTAAGACCCCTCTAACGAGTCTTTCCTTACGCTTGTACTGCAGAAGCAGCGGCACGAGCAGCACGGCAGGCTCAGGCGGAGGACCTGGAGAAAGTGGATATTGAACATGTGGAGAAAGTGCTGCCACAACTGGTATGTAACGGTAGAAGCTGAACTGCACCTGAACAGGATAAGGATGTGGGCTGAAGCAGCTTAATCCTCTTCCTTTTGGGAGATGTTTCGGGGACCTAGCAGATGTGCTGACTGGCTTGCTGCTCTCTCCTTACAGCTTCTAGATTTCTAGAGGCCTCGTGAAGCACATGTGGCCTGCCAGCAGAAGATCCTGACCTGACAGTGAACATCTGGCTCATCCTCAGAGTCTAGCTCTAGGAAGAACAGTCTCAACTTTTTCTTTCTCTGCCATTTTGCTTCTGTTTCCTCTCTCCTTTACCAAGCACAACAAAGCCCTAGGCAACTATGCTGTCAGATGCTGTTTTTGAAAAGAGGCTGCCACACGCTTGTTTTGGTCGGCTAAGTATGTAACTGCTTTCCATCTTGCCGCCTTACTCCTTTAACAGTAGCCTGTATTTCACAGCACGGTAAGATGCTGTTGCTTTCTCAGCTAATGTGAGAAACAAGTGCTGCTTCACAGAGATGCATGGAAAGACTTAATGGCTGGAAATGTCGTCCAAACTTCAGGCTCTCATCGCCTCAGCAGGCAGCTGTGGCAGAAACCTTAGGTCCAGCTCCAAGCCTGTCTAATGAATAGGTTGTTAACAGGAGCTCAGTCACAGGCTCTTGCCAAAAGCAGGTAACTGATCTTTATTTTATAAATAAACAGTGTCTGTCCCTCACTACCTTCCAGTATTTCTCCAGGGCTGTGACATCAAAGAATGCTTGGAACCTTTTAACCATTTGATATTCTCCTCAGAAGCTGCTTCCCCTCTGCTATAAATTTGTTCTCACAGAGAAACATCAATAAATTAAAACCGAATCTCCCTCCCTTGTGTAGGCTCTTTGCTGCAATTAATCATCGAAAGTCAAGCTGCTTCAAAGACTTGCAAAGTTTCCCCCTCACCCACCCTCTTCTCTAAATCTTTGTAGGACGAAAGGAAAAAGGACAGAATAACAAACAGCATGTGTGAAAATCCCACATCATGGGACAGCCTGGCCCCTCAGCCAGCAGGGGGGCTGGGGGGGAAGCTGTGAAATAAGAAACCTTACACATGTAGGCAGGACCCACACAACTGAACTGGCTTTGTTGGGAAATATATAGCTGGCTGCACGAAAAGCAGCTGACACCAGCGTGTCTTAACGACTGCACACTCTGCTGTTGGCTATCTGTGTCTTCATGATTAGTAATGGCGAGCAATTTTTTTCCCATTGACAGCTGTAGCAGGCAGAGGCTCAGTAGGTCACTGTACTCTTTCAGCCGAGAGCTATCGAGGTCATCACTCAGGACACCAGCCACTTGGAAACTTCAACTAAAACCACAATTTAATACACATTCTTTCTGATGACAGTACCAGCTTAAGCAGTGCCCCGTCCCTCTGCGCTGCAGCCTCTTTGCCAAGACAACTGTTTGTGCAGCTGTACAACGAAACCAATGAAGGAACTGACCTAGTTCAGCCTTCAGCCCCACAACCATGTGGTAAAAAAAGGCAATAGCAAAAAAATGCAAGTAATACTACCTTTGAATGCCCAGAAACCCCAGGGATGAGTTCAGCTGCTATAGCAGAAGTGATATTGAAACAAATCCAGCTCATCAGGTATCTGCATGTATTGTTCGGCAGCAGGGTAGGAATCCTTGTAGCAACTACCTTAGTGAAGAGCCCGTAGTTTTAAATATCGGGGCATCTTGTCCCTCTTAAAGAATTCACTCCTACTTTCTCGCCTTTTCCAGGTTTCAAATCCTCATCTCTCCCCCCATTCTGACTCCTACTGACACATAGATCTCTCAAAGCTGCTGCCCTAAAAAGGCTCAAGTTCACTTCCCTGACAAACCTGGTCCATACACAAGCATTCTTGACTGAAGAGGATCGCTGATATGAATGTTAGTAGTAAAGCAGTATTTTAATAGCAGCAGCAGCTAAAACTAACTCTGCATTGCATAGGGAAAGGGGAATAAGACCTCTGGTCTAGCTGTTAAAGGTAACAATTTTTCATTCTCCTGAAAAAGTAGATTAAATTGGGTTTGATGCATAGCTGAGTTACACAAGGGACAAGCATGGGCAGAACTGACTGAGGTAAAGCACATAGTTAGCAATATGAAGTCTCCTAATCCTCACCCCTGTACTTAAACCATGAAACTGCCCCAGTAATAATAATATTGCTGCTTGTGTCCCTAAACTTTTCCGTCTGTTTTCCCGTATCAGGTACTTGCAGGTGATAGTTATGGTGCTAGCTCTTTGTCAAAACTGGTGGAATCAAAATAGCTAAGCAAATCAGTACTATTTGATGTTGCCTGTGCTCTTCAAAAAATAAGAGTAGCACATCTGAAAGCACACTACAACTTCCTACCGACCAGGCTGCTTCTGTTTATTCTAACCCTGTGAATCAAGAACACCAGCACAAGTATATCATCACCTATTAGCTATGGCTGTTAGTTGCCCCCTGATATATCCTGCATAAATTCAGCAAAGCAGCTCTAGCTACAGTCTACCTCTGACTTCTGTGAAATGAATAAACCTGACATAGTACCTGAACCAAGATACAGATAGTCCTATGTAGTGTAGGCTCAGCCCACGCTTAATCCACTGAAGTAATAAACTTTAAACATTAGTATCTTTTGTTTTGCTGTAGTATGTCTTTTATAGCCTGTCAAGTGCCAGAAGGGCTTGCTTTCCACAGTAAGGATTCAGAGCAGCAGCTGTACACAGCGCTCTTGCATTCCCCACTGCCAGCGGCCGCACACATTCCCTGTTTATGTTTGGGTGTCATACAAGAAATCAATCAATGTTTTTGCTAAAGCATTCTGCTCCCTCCACTTTGAGTCTCCTTCTTCCTCTTCCACCTTTCTTTCATGCCTCCCCCTCCCTCTGAGTTTCTTCAAAGCATTTGGGAGCATTTGGAAGTAATTAGACCTGAAGGGAAATGTTGGCCAGGCTGGGAGACAATGACAAGTGCCAGGAACCCTGGGTGCCCTTTCTAGCCACTTTGAAGTTCATTCAGATGGTACAAAGCTCCGTTTTGCTTTGTTGAAAAAAAATGTGAGGAAGGGAATGAGGCATGACAGGCCCATTGAAAAGGGAGCAGGTTCCTGTGAACTGACAGAGAAACTGAGTACTGGGGGAAGAAACATATTATCAAAGAGACCGACAAAAAGGCCTCCTATGGCCGCTCTGCTTTATTACATCTACAAATTGTGCAGATGCACACGTAGTTCAGGGAACAATTGTCTATACAGGGAAAATGGAAAACATATTATTACCGTAACATGGAACCCCAGCTGTCCAATATGAATCACTGATCCACGGAGAAGACTTCAAATAAAATACAGCACCATGGCTACTGTGGCACTATAGAGTTCATCTCCAGTATAAGCGCAATTCTAACCAACAATATTCATGCCCGTACCACATCTGCAGGAGGCAAAGATCTGGACTAGTGCTTCCCTCTGTACACTAACTGCACTGCAGAGAACAGCTGCTCTGCTGGGGAAACATTCAGACCATAGAAGTCCATAGATCGAAGGTCATGTGAAGAGACCCTTTTACTGGATGTTTTTTTCTCACTGTAACTGTAATTACTGGTGTTAATTATATGTAGTGAAAATAAAACACAGAGCTTGGGGCAGAAACAAACTCCACGTGCATTCCATTAACAGATACCTGTGTTCTTTGTTAACAAGATTCTGGCAACTGAAAACAATACAAGTGCAGCAGCCCAAGAGGTTCACAGGAAAAGCCTATTTGAACTGTTTAAGTGCTTCCTCTTTACTCACTTTCCAGCCGTCTATGCCCAGAACTATCAGCAGCACTAACCCCAGCCAGCAAGAAGCAGAGAGATGCCTTGTTCTAGGCAGTACTTAACTATAGGTAGAACTGAATTGGATTGTATGTTGCTGCTAGAATTCAGGCAGCTAGACTCAAGTTATCTCTGAAGGTAGAACTGGGAAGATTTGAATTTAAACATATGGATAGAAACAAAGTCCTTCACAGAAAGTATATAAGAATTATTTCCCCCTTAATTCTCTATTCATATTATTTGCATGCAAGAAACCTTAAATTTAACTTCTAACCTTGCTTCTGTAGTCACGAAGACCACAAACAGGCCTTCCACTCCTCCAAAAGGTGAAATCTGAAATAGCAATTTTCTATTTATAACTAATGTTCATACAGATTAGATCTCTCCAGGGCCACCAACAATTTCTTACACATTCTGAATAAGTTCATCAGGAAAGGGGCACAGCTGACTGCTCACTGATCCAGCAGCCCAGAATGTTTCATCTCTTCCCACCTACAAAATAAACATAAGAGCATTAAAACACTTAACCACGTAATTTGCACTGTATCATTTCTCAACAACATGATCTGGTTGCTGAGGGTTCTATACACTGCTGTGCTCAGGCAACAGCTGGGTAGCACACAGGAGCACTTCTTAGGGAGATGGAATGGTGAATACATCATAACTTTCGGAGCGGGGAACTTCATCCTACATATTATTAACATGCATGTTAGAGCATGTTATTAACTTTTCATACCAGCTGTTAATGAGTAACCTGCACAGGTAGGTGAGATGTTATTTCATACTTTATCCAGATAATCTTTACTTGGGAAAGAAAGTTCTACTCTTAAGTGGAATGCTTCAAGCATACTGGGAATGGGAAACAGTAAAGACACTGTTTCCCACCTGATCTGCATCAGTATCCCAGTACCAGTCTAAAACAGGCCAACCACAGCAGTAAACACAGTTTGCAGCCTTCCAGCAATCATTTCACACCTTATGCTCTGCTTGCTGGAGCTGATGGCCCCACAGTATCTTCCAGAATCGAATACTAAAATTCTCATTCAGGAAGTTAACATTTGGCACTACTAGCCAGGGAAATCCATATAATTCTTCCTAGTTTTATTGCCGTTAAGGAGGTTGACTGAACGTGTTTGTGGTTTTTTGGGCTTTGTTTTTGGGGGTTTTTTTTTCCCCTCCTCTCCTCCTCTTCTCTTTGCCACTGCATCAAAAAGTGAATATTGCCAATTGTTTAATTCAGGAATCCTTCTTCTAGTTACTTCATATTTTGTATAAATTCTCATATAAAACCACCCATAAGCTATTGGTTCTGGGACTAAAAACAAGGTTGCAGTTTTCTGATCAGGATAAACCAAGAAAAAAAACTCATAATGGAAACTTCATTGCAATCTTAACTATGGAAAACCACTAGTGTTTTGCAGTGAAGATTAAAAACAGAAAGACCAACTAAAAAAAAAAAAAAATCAAGAGAAAGGAAAGTACTAAAACAGACTACACCAGCAAAGGAAAAATAACGACAGATTTAACAGATGACATGGGCCCTTGGTATGTAGAATATCATGCCTATTAGTATTTGAACTACACTAGCATAGTTAAGAACTCAACACATTAAGCCCAGAACACAGTTAAGAATGCTGCAAGCATATGGATTAGACATCAGACTCAACAATGCCCAGAGCCTGCATTCAGATAAACCTCAGCCTTCACTGGAGAAGTAAGTCACAAACTGATTTGTGATTGACAAGCATTGAACCAAATGTCCTGCAAGCCTTACGTTGACATCTTCAAGAATATTGTCAACATCCAACACGCCTGGCACAGAGGAGCCTGCCTTTCTGGGGAGTTCAGAATGAGAAGAGCTCTCCTCTGATTTCATGATACCTGGCAGCTTCAGCCATTTGGGTATTTTCCCAGGGGCCCTTCTCAACACCTGCGGAGCTTCGTGCACGCTTGCCGGTTCTGGCCGCTCATCAGTCTTTTTGTCACTTCCCACTTCTGGTTCAGATAGCGATGGAACTGTCGATTCTAAAGATGGCGAAGCAGAAGGAACTAATGATTTGGACAAGCATCTGAGGAAGAAAATAGGCAAGTAGAATTAAGCTTCATTTTTCCATAATAGCCCCTTGTACCACCACCACCTTTAAACTTTTAAAGTCAGATTGGAAAGGCTCTTCTTTTTCATGATAAAAGCCCTAGAATTTACTTGATCTGGTCACTGAAATCACTACTTTGCAAAGAAGGACTTGCAAAGCTATGAAGTCAAGTATGACAGTATGACTGTTTCAGGAGAAAATTAACTCCTAGTATCTTCAGAGCATACTTCTTTGTAGTAAGATGGGCTCGTTTCATACTTCCCATCCCTGAAATACTCACCCATTTGCAACCCTGCAGTTCCAACGTACCTGGCTACTAATAAATCAGCTGCAGAAGGGGAAACCGCAGAGCTTAGCAGGTCCGATTTCAGGTAACAATCTGTTTAAAAATGAAACCCAAACACTTGTTTGGTAACATAGAGACATCAATCACCACAGAATCATGTAGCTCTCAGTTCAGCAAATACCTGCTGTACACTATAATAAATCTCCCATCACCTTCCCCAACTGACACAGGACACTTTAAAACAGTTTCTTTCACAACTCAAGGTGCCCTATTTCATCATTCAAACCTCAAGATCTTGACATTTTCTTTCAGTGCTCACTGCATCTCAGAAACTCTTCTGTGAAGCCAGAGCGTGCTTAATCTCTGGGAGAAAGAGATTCTAAGCATAAACCCGAGGTATCAAAGAATCAACGATTCAGATCTGTTCTCCCATCTCCAGCCAGTCCACTACAATAGGAGGTCTGTAAAAGTGTTTCATAGTAATTTGTTTAGTTAACATTTTGAACAATGGAATTTCCTTCTACAGAGTCATTCTTCTATCATTCTTGTCCCCACAGCAGACAATGCCTACTCCATAGCCTAACAAATCTCACGAGAAAGGTACTATGTTTACAGTTGTGCTCAAGCTAACTGACCAAGCTAGCTCTGAAGAGCTTCAGCCATTTGGAATGGGAACATTTACCAGCATTCTCGAGGGCTGCATTATCTTTTGTCGGAAGAACTCTGAACCTAAGGATGTAATTCTTCTGGGTCTACTATAGGAGCTATACAGTCAGCTGAAGAAGAGAGGAAATTCACTCACCCCTGCACTCCTCAGATCCAAAATGAATGACAGCAGTTGGAAAGAGTTTAGCCTGCAGCAAAAGGGGAAGAGATCACTGATTGTAGATGCTTTCACAGTTCACTGTGAGCACTAGAGACAGGTTAGACAGCTACAGACAAATTCACGGAGTTCAAGCTGAGGTCACCGAACCATCTATAATACAGAAAAGGCTAAACTTGTGTAGAGCACAGGGCACTCAGAGTAAGACATGAAGCAAAATTCTATGATCTATTCTACTACACACAGATGACAAGACCTGTACAGCAAGTGCTCATTGCACTGATGACCTGCCATTTGCTTTCCTCTGTCCGCGTATCTCAGGCCGTTATATTTCACCCACATTCTCCACTGCTGAGCAGATAACGTGAGTATGATTAAGAATCTTCCGAGACCTGAGTGACTGATAGTAAGAGAAGGAAAATCCAGCTATGCCCGCAGAAATCTATTCTAGGTTGTTCTATTACATTTATACCCTCTCTCTAGTTGGAATTTGTCTAGTTTCAACAGCTTTCCAGGATGCAGTCTATCCTTTTATAAATCCATCCTGAATTCCTAGTTCCTACTTATCAGAATAATTGCCATATTCAAACATATTTTTCATCCATTTAGCTCATTATGTGATCTAGATAACTGTAGGACTGCCTTTTTCATGTCTGCATTTATCAGTCTGATGATCTTTATTTCATCTGCAAATGTTATTAATGATTATTTTGTATTTATATATCTGCCTCCAAACCAGATAAAAATAATGACCAGAGTGTGGCCAGAACTAATTCCAGCAAAACACCAGCATAAATGATCTATGTTTTTCAACAATCCCTCTCTGTTATTTGAGATGTCAGTCAGCCAAATCATAACTCATATAGTGTGTGCTTTAATTGCACTGTGGGGCACACCTTAAAAAAAAACCCACATCTAGGTCATCAAGCACTGAATCAAGTGAAAGTAAGTTAAAATATGTAAATTTACTGAGTCTGTGATCTCTTAAGTACTGTCTCCATATAGAAAGACCTATGATAAAAAGATAGTGCCACAGTGCCCTGGCTGACCACATCAGTGGAAAGGTGGGAGACAATGCCTCTCTCACTGGGAGTGGCCCCAGAAAGGTATGCACGACTTTGCCTTGAATCTTATCTTTTCGCCTACCTCTTCAGTGCTCCACAACAACAAGCAATTTCTGGTCAAACGCATACACAAAAAACACACTAGACAGAGTTCCCATTAGCTCATAATCTAAGAGAAAAAACTCTTCCTTCTGCAACCCAGAAGTGCAATAAAGCCAGAGTCAGCTTTTGCCACTCTACCATTAACTACCACTCCACAGAGAAGAGACACGCTCTGCAGGCAAAAAAGAAAAAAAAAAAAAAAAAAAAAGAAAAGAAAAGAAAAGAAAAAGTGGAAATGTCTACAATTCTAGTCAGCAGGCCTGGTTCCTAATTTAACCTGTTTGTAAATTTACCACACTGCTTTATACTTCATTTTCCCCCATTTTAAGGTGTATACCCATCACACAGGAAGAATGAGATGGCAACTGATGTCTCTCAAGTTACTCAAATGTAATGCACCAGATAGTATCCAGCTTATTGCAGCTGACTTGTTTTTCTCTGATTTTAAATAGCAACAAATCAAAATGATGAAGCTTCTGACAACTTATGTTGACAATGGCCATTCTCACCATCTTCTCCTTTCATTGCTTTACACTCAGTCTCTTATGTCATGGCTAAATAGCTTTATTCAACTACCTCTGCATAAATATATACTGAATAAAATTCAATACAAAATATGAATTATGTTCAACCTACTAACACATTAAATGACATTATACTGTTCAGAAGTAATTTGTCAGTAGCTCAAATGATGACCTACTGAACAAATAACTGTAAACATTAAAGAAAAGAAATTATTTTCAACCAGTCCTAAGTAACACGTAGGATCAGATTCAAGCCACTAAGAAACAGCGATCACAATGTAATAAAATTCAACACCGTAAGGAATGAAAACATATGAACAATTAACACAAACACCGTATTTTAGAAAGAAAGAGTTAACAAAATTAAGCATGCTGATTAAAGACCTGGAAGTCAGGGGAAATGGAAGTAAAATCCTTAGCTACTGAATCCCTAGCTGTTGAATAAACATTACTTGGAAAAATGGAGTCTTAGAAACGCTGTGCAGCCCTAACTAAAAAAAGCAAGCAAGGAAGCAAGCATTAAAGCAAACTAGCAAATGTTGTCATTTACCCATAATTTAAAAAATAACAAAGATCTTTCAACTCTGCTACCTAATACTTCTGAGGTCAATAATAATGAATGAAACCGCAGAATGGGTGTAGGGAAGGAAATTCAGAGCGCTAAAATACAATTCAAGGATTAAAAGAACAAAAAGTTACAGTAAGAAGTTCAAGTAACAGAAGTCCCTAAAATAATTGGTTGGGCCACCAATTATTAAGATTAAGGAATCCAATTAAAGAAGAGAATTTCAATGACTTCTTTGGATCAGTTTCATCATCAGGGAGACTTGGAGAACAGTAACTTTGTTCTCGATCGGTTAACAAACTACAACATGGGTAAGACTGAGCAGCTAAAAGGGCAGAAATACCCTGCAACATCATTGCCACCCCAGAATCACTGAACGGTTGAGGTTGGAAAGAGCATCTGAAGACTGTCCGCTCCAAATCCCCCTGCTCTGAGCAGGGTCAGCTAGAGCAGGTTTCTCAGGACCATGATGTCCCATTGCGTTCTGAATATCAACAAGGACGGAGACTCCACAACCTGCTCAGGCAACTTGTTCCAGTGTTAGACCACCCTTTCAGTGGGTTTGGTTGGGGTTTTTTTTTTCCCTTTTATTTCAATGGAAGTTCCTGTAATTCGTGTCCATTTCCTCTTGTCCTTTTATTGGGCACCACTGAGAAAAGTCTGGCCCATCTTCCTTGTTGTTTCCCATCACGTTTATTATACACGTTGACAAGACCCCCCCCCAGAGCCTTCTCTTTTTCCAGGCTTAACAACCCCAACTCTCTCTGCCTCTCCCCATATGTCAGATGCATCAGTCCCTTAATTATCTTTTGGTCTTTCGCTGGGCACCAGAGAAACTGTAAGACTGGACTCGCAGTCTCACTGGTTCAACCGAGGAATCACAAAAGCAACTGCAGGTAAGTGAGGAGGGTACCTACCTATGAAGCTTGCTCTGCCACTTAGAGTGATTACAGTATGACACCACATCCTCAAAGAAACTGAAGCAGTAGAAAAACGGGTGCTGGAACTAAGTGATACAATAAAAAGCACTACATCACCATGTCCAGATGGTACATCCAAGTGTTCTCAAGGGACTGCAGAGTAAGAGATTTAAAATTACTAAGCTTCGCACTAAACACAGACACTGCTGCAAGCACAGGCTTGTATTTTTAAAAGGGTTTATGGTGATACGCAGAAGATTAATACGATATGGTGTAATCAGCTGTACCAGTAAGGACTCTGAAAGAAAAATATCATACTTATTACCGGAATTAACACATCAGTACAATACTACATAAAGAAAAACTAGCTGAAACAATTATTTTAAGCTTTCAGAAGGCCTTATACTAAGAGACAGGTAAAGAAACTAAAACATCATAGTGTAAAAGAGGTAAGTACTGTCATAGCCAGAAACTGTACAGAAAATGTTGATTAATGGTCTACATTTACCCTGGCAAAACAATAACACTAAATTTCTCACCTTGATCCAATAAATAAATAAACAGATAAAAGCAAGCAACCGCCCCTCTTTGCATCATTAATGCATGCTTAGGAGTTGTGCAGGGCAGGCTGCCTGCTCTTGAGTTTTCTTGAACCTCTGTTGCCACCATCAGCACAGTCAGGATACTGGAATGATGGTCCTTGGACCTGATCCAGCACAGCAATTACCAGAACTCAAAGGAACCCTGATCTTCACAGAGGAGTCTGTGGATTGCTACCTAATACAGGGACTAATAAAACTGTATTAACTGGAGGCAAAATGAAACAGCTTCACCTATCTTCCTGACTACAAACTTCAAATGAGTATGTGGTATTACAAATTTTTTGACATTAATCCAAAGGCTGTAGGAAACTTTCACATACAGTATGGCTACATCATGTTAGACTGAAGCAGGAGACATTCATCAGTCTACTCCAAGTCTCAGCTCCTGCTAAAGTAGCCAGGCATCTTCACATCCTTGAACTGACATTTTAGCAGAAATCATTATTTATTAGGTCTTTTAACATTTCATTCCTCAATCAACAGGGCCTAAGGTTGCCTGCTCCAGTCACAAAGACGGCTCTCCATAAAATTTTTTAATTAAAAAGTACCAGACACGGTTTAGAAACCCCAGAGAAAACTCTTGCAAGAGCTTTGATGTTTCCGCTGCATTCGTCTGAAGGGATCCCTCTATTTAGGAAATGGGTGCCTTAAAAAGGGGCCCTCCCCAACACACATACACTCAAGCCCTTTTACACACAACATCCTTTTCATGCCAGCTGCAAGTTGGAAAATGAGGTTTTTGTAGCGTGTTAGTGTTGGAATTTTTTAATAACCTCCTCTCTCTTTTTTCCCCCCTCCCAACCAATTATCTTGGTAAATAATTAACATTCTGAAGGAGATAAGTAAGCACAGCATCTCAGAGCTCAAAGCCCTTTAGTTCAAAGCCCTGCCCTTTTCTCTTCGTTTCCCTGCTGCCGCCACTGAAACTTCCTTGTCAATCAAGCTCTGGGCACACACATCAAAGCTTCATGTGGGAATGGCCCCAAGGGGTCAGAGAAAATTCATGGCAGGGCCTGCATGAGGCACAAAGAGAAAAAGAGAGTGAGAAAGACAGACCAAGAGCTAGACAGACACACTCAACCACACAAACAGAATGTGCCCCAATATAAACCTCTACCCTATTTACTCACAGGTTGACAAATAACCATAGTTCTAAGTTTCAGGATCCACGTCCACAACCATTTCCTACTGCTGGCAAAACATCAGTCCAAATGTTTCAGTTCAAAATCTTTTAATTGAAAGAAACTTAAA